>NC_090934.1:1418862167-1419177167 GCF_040938575.1 Ambystoma mexicanum | reverse complement strand
GGGTCAGAGCCACTCGAGAGTCGATATCCCAACAGTTCTGGTGGCCTGGTTGGGCGACCGAGGTCCAGAAGTACATCGACAGCTGTCCAATTTGTGCCCAGTGCAAGGTTCCCAGAAGACGACCATTGGGTTTGTTAATGCCCACTGAAATAGCTCCCTATCCGTGGCATACAATCGCTACCGATTTCATTGTGGATTTGCCTCCATCAGAAGGGTACACCTGTATAATGGTGGTTGTGGACAGCTTCACCAAACTGGCCCATTTCATCCCATTCCAGAAAATCCCTACAGCTACTCAAATGGCTTCAGCATTTCTGCACGACATCTACCGGTTGCACGGCCTACCGGAGAAGATCATATCGGATAGAGGGACCCAGTTCCTTTCATCATTTTGGAGACAGGTGTGTGGTCATCTGGGAATACATAGAGCTCTAAGCTCAGGCTACCACCCACAGACCAATGGGCTAACCGAAAGGACCAATCAGACTTTGGAGGGGTACCTCCGCTGTTTTGCCAATGCCACACAGTCTAATTGGAAAGGTGGGTTAGATCTGGCCGAAGTATCCTACAACAACACCGTTCATGCTTCCATTGGATTCAGCCCATACTTCTGTTCCACTGGTCTACATCCTCGGTTGATGCCTTTTCAACCAGTTCCATCTAGTACTGTTCCTTCTGCTGATGGCCTGGTCTTACACATCCGGGAACAACAAGAACTGGCACGCAAGATCTTGAGTGAAGCCAAGGATCGGATGAAGAGACAGGCAGACAGGAAGAGGAGTGCAGAACCTAATTTCCAGGAGGGTGACAAGGTGTGGTTGTCCTCAAAGAACTTGCCCCTCCGCAACCTGCCCGTCAAACTGGCCCCTCGATATTTGGGACCCTTTGTTATCACCAAACGGTTGTCCTCTGTAGCCTTCCGTCTTCGCATACCCTCTTCTTGGCGTGTACATCCCGTTTTTCACGTGTCCCTGTTGAAGCCCTATGTGGTCGATGATTACGGCCGCACCTCTCCTCGTCCGGCCTCTGTTCTGGTGCAGGGCGTCCCTGAGTTTGAGGTACACGAGATCTGTGATGCCCGTTACCGTAGAGGGGTGCTCCACTATTTGGTTGACTGGAAGGGGTACCCAGCCTGTGATCGTACATGGGAACCGCGCCAGCACGTGCATGCTCCTCGGCTGATACGTGAGTTCTACATACGTTTTCCCTGGAAACCTGGGGCCCCGGGTCTTCCTGGGAGGGGGCATAGTGTCATGTCACGCGGGAGACTGGGGTCTGCCGCTCCCATTTCCTCCTGGCGAGTCTACCCGCGCGTTCGCGTCTGGGGACTCGCCGGGAGGGGAGCGACGGGTTACGGGGCCGGCGGTCTTCGGCGCATGCGCGGAGGACCTCTCTCTCGGTTCCGCGCATGCGCCGTGGACTGGGCTCGCCTCCTTGGAGGGGCTTGCCTGCCAAGCCTCATTGTGGGTTCGCCGGCGCCCGGAAACGGAACGGCTTGCGTTCCAGGCCTCTCGGGCGCCGGCGGCCCATAAAAGAGGCCGCGAGTCAAAGCGGGTCGCGTCTCAACGCGGTTCGCTTCGCTCGCCTCGTTGTTCCTGCCTCCAGTCCTTACCTGTGGCCTGTCCTGGGCCTGCCTGCCTCCAGTCCTTACCTGGGTCCTGTCCTGGGCCAGCCTGCCTCCAGTCCTTACCTGGGTCCTGTCCTGGGCCAGCCTGCCTCCAGTCCTTACCTGGGTCCTGTCCTGGGCCAGCCTACCTCCAGTCCTTACCTGTGGCCTGTCCTGGGCCTGCCTGCTTCCAGTCCTTACCTGGGTCCTGTCCTGGGCCTGCCTGCCTCCAGTCCTTACCTGTGGCCTGCCCTGGGCCAGCCTGCCTCCAGTCCTTACCCGGGTCCTGTCCTGGGCCTGTCTGCCTCCAGTCCTTACTTGGGTCCTGTTCTGGACCAGCCAGCCTCCAGCTACTTCCTGAGTCCTGTCCTGAGTCATCTACCATCTATTGTGTATATGGGTCATACCCTATGCTAGCCTGCATTCTCCTGTTCCATCCTGGACACGTTTATACAGTTCTTTATTTGGCCAGACAGCAAGCTCCAACTGACCTCACTCTTTCCTGTCTTGCCTGACTCCGAACTTTATCCTGTGCACCATTGGAACCATCAGCACCAGCCAAGCTCCTTTTGCCTACTGCGAATACCATTCTGCTACACTGGTCTATCTACCAACTGTCGCTGCACTGAGGTTCTTGGAAGATTCATGGTCTTGACAACAAACTCCACCTGGACTATGGTTCCATCCATCTGAGCCTACTATCCTCTTGTCACGCATATCTGGAGAGTGCCTTTCGTGACATTGGGAGTTGGTCCATCCTTCACCCAGTTTCTCTTTTGGGTGGTGGAGAGGCTGATTCCTCGTGCCGCTATTTCATCAGTTCCCGGACTCCAGACTGGCGACCTCTGCGAGACCAACCACCAAGACTACAGGTACGCGGTCCTCTCGGGCCAATCAGCTTGACACATATTCAGCAAAAGGGCTACCCTTTGGGAGTAGGCCATTAAAAAGGTGAATTGTCTGGGCAGATGGCCTACATCCGACCCGTGACACAGCATCAAAACAGCAACCTTCTACTTTCAGGCAGATATTCTAATTCATGGCAGCCATGAGTCTGTAGCACTTGCCACACGCATGTGTCCATGTGACAAATCCCTAATCTGAGCCAATGACAGCCTACACAGCGCTCTCTCTCTATTATCGACTGAACTCTCTTGTTCTCAGCTCGGCAAACCCCTGACACTTGTGTACCAGCCGCTGACCATGTCAAGCTCACTTTACCAATGCATTAAGGTGCACCTGGCGATGCAAAACACAACCCCACACCAAAAAACTGCCTATACAGTGTCCACTCTTACACCCCAGCACCTACCACAGCTGCCCTTTACACACACAAAAGTTAACAAGCTTCTGAAACAATGTGTTAACATTAGCACCTTCTCTCTCCGACCTCACGGCAAGTGCAACCTCACCAATCTCCTCCACACATCATCTCTCTCACCATAAACAGCACACTCCCTCTATTCCACCTGCCACTGCTTAGCTGATGAGCAACATTTAAGGAATCTGCCCACTATGTCATGCCTACCATCACATCAGCTGTAATAAGATAGTTGACCATACAAATTGGAAAACACAAGTGTATCAGCTACACACACCGATTGAGATATGTGAAGGTCATGTCACACAATTAAACAGGGCTAGTCATAGAAAGAAAGCTGACCCCTGTCATTGCACCAGTCAGCCTTACATGCTTTGATGTGCAACCATCTACACCATTACAGAAGGGGAATTGCAATATCAAAATATAAATCTATATCACACAGAACTCTCTGGTATGAGCTGCTAGGGCATCTTGCGCCCCATGGCCATCTTTTAACCACGTCACCTCTACCATTTCCTTCTCATGACCTCCTCAGCCTCTTCGGTTTCAACCCAACTATCCCAACTATCTGGTTTCAAATGTAAGATTGTGGGGCTTATTTTTGACAAAGTTGCTCTGGCAGGCGACTCCTTTCAATCCCTATTGAATGTCAGGTAATTAGGCAGTATTGATTGCACTAGTTGTCATCAATTGTCGCGGGTCACTGGATTTGGACGGATATTAAGCCCATACCGTCCACAAAGTAACAAGAAAAACAGGAAACTCTGCCGGCAGAATTTTCTACAATTGGGATTTGTCCCTATTATTATATTTCAGACAACAGTCGTATGGATCAAATAGTTCTATTATTGGCCCTGATTTGATAAAGGCTCGTGGGAGCCGAAACGCGTAACCAAGTAGAGGGCTTTGTAACAGATTGTGCAATTAAACAATCAAGTCTTAAACTGGCGCTGAGTCCTGGAGTTTGCTGTTTTTGTTATCCCAACTATCTACCTGAATGTGCTCCTCCCTCCCACTCCTGCATGTGTTATCACACCGCTCCTTTGCCTCTCCGACAGGCAAAGCGATTTGACACCATAACCTATGGCATGAGGCGCTATAGAAATGCAAGATCACACAACATGTGGTCAGCCACAAATCCCCGACATGGAAGCCTGCCCTGATCTGTGTCAGTGATAATGAATGATCATAACCCTTCCAACTATCACATGTTACATTTCTAGGGGGGAGTGGAGGGTCTTTAGATAAATGAGGCCTAGCCAGTGTGTGGACAACAGTTCATGCACATTGCTTTGAAGTTGTGGCCAATGATGTCAGTGCAGCTTACATTACCCAGGTCAGGATGGCACTAATGTCTTCACCCTTCCAATAATAAGGGATGCCCCCCTGCCTTCAATGGATGTACTCCGAATGATGTGCAGATGCAAGCCATGCACAATCATAGAACTGAGTGCAAACCCATCTAGATGTGTCAGGGGGGCACTAGACGCATTATTTCACTGTCAGGGGTGTGTCTGTGATAAATGATCACAAAAGGACCTTGGCCAGACTCTGGACATGCAGCCTGACTCAGCAGATGTGAACACAGCATACCACAAGCTGTATAAGGGGAACCCATGACACCGATGTTGCATGCAGCATTTGACTCAATTGCAGTCTTGTGTGTATGCCACTGCAAAGTGTTCACGTGTGGTCCTGTGTTATGTATGGATTTGATATATGTACAGATTCATTATCTGTACCTAAGAGCTTCCTTTGGGTCATCAGTTGTCTTTGCCTGTCAGCACTCCCGCAGCACTCATCCTTAAACTGGCAGTTCAGCATCTGTAGGTGGAAGTCATACATCACACAGCAGATGTCACCCATGATCCCCTATGGACCTTTGTGACATGAGAATACTGGTGAAAGTGGGTAGTTGGTGTGTCTGTCATGATGTGGGCCTATGTCAACCATGTGCTGTGGTGTGGCGGTAGGGTACAATGTGGTGAGTTCAGCTAATGCTGCACTCTTGGAGGTTTAATGTCTCACCGGTGTAAAAGGGGTAGAGTAGATGATGGGCAAAGATTCACTTATATGTGTGGGTCAACAGCTGCATTTTGTAACAACACTTTTTGTTCTTTTTTCAGCCTCAGGTCAGGCCCTTTCCAACACTGAAGTGGTGCCCAGGCACATGTCTCGTCATGACTCCACACATGAGGTGTAAAATAATGGAAGGTGTAAGAGGATTCAATTCAACACTACAGCTAAGTCAATGCCTAGTCTGGTATACTGAATGGAAACCCTTATTAATATATCTTTATGTCCAGTTCATGCGTTCTGGATGACTACCCCTATATAACACCCCTCCCTTGGAATCCCCCTGACCCCACTGAGCCAAGAAGTAGTTCTGTTTTGCAAGTTTAAAAGGTTTATTTGATAATTTAAACAATAGATCTATATATCACACTTTATAATAAATTAATAATTGAATATCACCCTTAATCTGATATGATAAAGATTAACAACGGAGAATCTGGCACTAGCACACTTGCGAATAGGAACAGAAGAATAAGGTGGTAGAGAATGCTTTATATAAGTCCAGATGGATGTAATGTTGAATGAAAAATGCAATACAGAAAATACTCAATATGATTTCAACAAACCAATGTAATCACTTTTCTCTGGCAATCCCCTCCCCCCTTTATGCAATGCAAGGAAATGGAAGGAAAGCACACAGTTCTCAGAAATGCAATCAACTGTAATTCAGTTCACCCCAGCAAGCTTAGCCTACAGAAGTTTGAAACACAGGCCCAAAATGCTTTTATATGTGCTGGCAATGAAGTGAAAAATATGCTAAAATGCTTTTAATTCCCTCTAGAGGTTTAGGGTGAGTGGTATATGCTTTGAATAAGTTCAGGATCACTTTAGCAATGCTCTATAATGGTTGTCAGGTTGCAAACGAATTTTTTCTTTAACGGAAGGCAAGCAGCAGCAGATTTTTACACGTGGAGAAACTTGCAAATCGTGGCAAAATGTCAAATCGCGGCAGATTTTTCCGAGTGCGCCGGGCACGATTACAGAGGAACTACAAGGACTATCAATATCGTTTTGGGGTCCTAGGACAGCCTAGGATCTCAGCTTCCAGATGAAAGTTACTGCAAGTCTCTAGGACAAACGGTCACGGAGATATGAGTGATTAAATAAAGGTCGTTTTTCAGATTTGGAATTTTAAAGTTCAAAAAGACAAGTGCAGCTTGCAACTAGAAAATGACAGGTGACAGCTTTACAAATGACAGGTGACAGTTAGGAGACAGTTCTACTTAGATTAAAATAGCTTGAATTATATTATTTTAACTAAGAGATTGGTTCTGCACAGTTCTACTAGGTACTCACACTATATTCTTGAATTAGAATGGGCCTCGCCACGGATCTGGTCAGGTTTTCTTCACTCGCCCCGGACGGTCTCTGCGCACAGCGTCTGGGTCAGCTCTACTCTGCTGGTCTGGTCTGGGTCTCTGGTTCTGCTAACAGTGATCTGGGCCAGCTCTGCTCTCTCTCTGGTTCTGGAAATTTGATGGATTTGAAGTCTGGATCTTTCTGCACAGCTTTCTCTAGAGATTGATGGAGGTAAGGTATGGAATTTTGGCAGAGCGTCCCGCTGCAAATGGATTTGAAGGTCCCTATCTGTCCTGTCTGTCTGCTTTTATCTGTTTTTAAAATGGGTGTGTGTGCAGCATCACTAGCCAGCCCCTCTCTCAACTGCCCATTGGCCACTTCATGCTCTTCCCCTTGATTGGGGAATGAAATGAAGTGTCATCATGATGAGGTCTGTTTATGGTACAGAGAACCCACCCCTGTCAAATCACACACAATCTATATTTTGACCCAAAAGACATATTTCATAGCTACACAGTGGTTTGAAATTACATGCACCCATCATGCATTACAGGAGGTATACCCTGTCCAAATCTGCTCTTCCTGAGAGCTTGCATTCAGAAATGGCAATATTTTGCACTTTTTAACTGGTTTGCAATATCGGACATTAACCCAAATTTACACACATGTGCGCAAGGAGTATGGACATTACTTGATGAAGTGTCAGATTTTTCACATGCACACATTTTGAGTAATATCCTCTTTTCCGCTAAAACCCCCCTGAACATACCACCGGGTCCTAACACGTCTTAAAATGTGGGCAGAAAAATCACAAGAATTATGGTGTCATTTAAATAATTTTCACAAGTCCGTACTATGAGTTATTCATCTTGTTAGAGTTATGTTCTGGCCCCAAAGGGGTGTGGTTTCCCCCCAGCACAAGGTTGAATTTCTGGTTTTTCCAGTTCTGCCAAGCCAGCTTGCTCTCACAGGCAGTGCCCCTCCCCTGTCCTTCCAGGAGGAAGCTCCATTTACGACTCCCGCCAATAAAACATTTGCCTGAGTCAGGACAGGGCTTTGTTCAGAGCTCCTGTATTCTGTGGGGGCTCCCCTTAATTCAATTATCAGAGAGATGGCATATCCTTAGTGTGGCCAGCAAAAGGCAGATAGGCCTGGGAACACAGCTGTGACTCAAGTTTCACTCCTGATGGGGGGTAGTTGCCAGGCAAAATTGGAATCTCTTTAAGCCAGTTTTTAGCTACATGTCATTTCTGTTCCCCAGTTTTCTGCATTCAAATAACTAACCATTTTCTACATATGCAGCTAGAATGCTGATTCTAAGTTTAAAACTATGACATTTAAACAATTGCAGCCTATGTGACACTCAAAAGTAGGTCACTCATTTCTTTTAAACATTTAGATTTTTAGTGTCTTTCAGTCCAAATTTACTTAAACTGCTGAAATCCACAGCTCAGCCAGTCTTGTTATAAACCTTCAAGTCACTTCAGAATATAACTTTACATTGGATCCACCTCTCAGTAAGTCTTTCTTTGGCTTGCTTTGGGTTCATTTATTCAGTTTTCTACAAAAAAGTAAAATCTGGTGTTGTTTTAAAACACCGGCTTTTTGATAGTGGTGAGTACTGGTACTGCACCCCTTTTTGGGATTTAAGAAAATGAATTCCCAACAGTTATGGGTTTGCTTTTGGCAATCAGCATTGCCATTCCCAATGGTTTCAGTCTACTGTGTGGGTAGTCCAATGGTGGTTTTAGGCAGTGTCCTTCTGTGCCCATAACATCGGCAAAAATGAGTGGCAGCCTATTCTTCATGCATTTCCCTGTGCATTTTCTGGGAAGCTCTGGCCATCATGATGTTTTCCATGTCAGTACTGCACAGTTTTGAGGTAGGGCTTGGATGCGTGGATAAAAACATCCCACAAAGGACAGGAAGATAACACGGACTGGTGCAGGCGGAGCCCTCTTCAGGAGTGCCGGACCAAATGTGTGTGTGTGATGTCCTGCATGCAGGCCCCTCACTGGCCATCCTTACTATAGACACATGTCTGTCTGCTGCAGATGATGCACATGCAAACACTTCTGCCATGACTTATAGGCCATACTCTGTATGTCTGGTCAGAACACACACCTACTTGCAGCATATTAGAGAAGTCAGTGATGAACTGTTCCCTAGGGGAGCATCCATGGCAACCTGTCTAACTGCGCCAGTGTCCCCACACACCCTGTTACCACACTATGCTGCAGAGTGATGACAGATCATCAGAGTGCTTAATGTCCCGCTCTGGTCAGGGACTTGGTGAAGGGTCATGCTCCTGTGCCACCATCCAACCCCTGCCAAGGGACAGGATGCTGGAGCCTGGCACGTGACAGTCAGGATCTTGGTGGAGGATCATGTTTGTTGCTTCCTGTAACCTGCCCATGGACATGATGCTGGAGCCTGGCACACAACAAGGGAATGTTGAAGAATGTGGTGCCAGATGTGTACCACTGTTGCAGAGATATCTGCAGAATGGCATGCACGCAGTGACAATTCAGGTTGCATTAGTATTGCAACTCCATGTTTTCTCCATTAAGGAAAAAGACAAGTAAACAATGAAGGTCATCGGGGACTAGACCACTGATGAGGCAATCAGGAAAATAAACTAGGAATTTGTTGATGCCATCATGGAAATAAGGCTGTTATGGAGAGATGGGCACCAGGAGATGGAAGGAATGAGACTCAGCATCAGTGAAGTAATGAGGGTGGGGGTGAGTGAGCCACGCAATAGCACTTTTGGACTCTGTCCACCAGAAATACTATCTGTGACTCATGCACCCCAGTCCAGGACAGCCAGGGTAGGCCCACATGGTGCACACCATTCTCCCCTCCACTTGGCTCCTCACCTTCATACAAAGTGACCTCCAAAGAAGCAGCTGGATGTGGAAGTGGTGTTGATGAGTGACAGCCCAGGTAGGTTCACAGCAACAGGGCCACATTGTCTGCCATCACACACTCCTGGTTCATCCACCCCATGGTGATACCAAAGGATAATAGCAGAGTGATTATGCAACCACAACCTACGTATTCCTGCCAACAATGGCATGTTCACCTTTCCCTTCATATCACAAATGTTAATGTCACATGGCACTGTGCGGTGCCTCTTGAGGTAGCCCTTTTTTCATCCACCCTTTGTTTTCCTGTCCCTGATTTGAGGTGGGCCCTTCCCTCGATTGGAATTAATAAATTCATGCATTTCCTGGAACGTCTGTGTCTGTAATGATGTGCTGTTGGAGTGGGATCTGAAACCTTTTGTCTTAAAAAATGTTGTGCTATTTGTTGAAATATATGCCACACAGGCATGGGTACACAACCATCACTTGATGTGGAAGATGCCATGTGACAGGTGAAGATGCATGTAGGACTGTGTTCGCACCTGTTGACATTATCTCCTGTTCTATGTAACTGCCTTGTCTGTCTGTGTGTGTGTGTGTGTGTGTGTGTAGATGGTGAGATGTATGAAGCAATGCCAGCCTCTATTTGGATGGCCATTATAGATGCATTGATCTGAGTCATGAGTGCTGGGAGAGTCCTCCATTGGTGTCTCAGATTAGTAATCTGGTGGTACCGATGGCTCTGACCTCAAGTCAGAATATGGTGCGAATGTATAAACCATGTGCACCGCAATGTTGTGCAAGATGCACCAGGGCTTGATGACGTTCCATGCAACGGAGGGGCTGCACAGGAGAACACCCCGGGTGGTCAAGGCATCTGAAGCAGGAGCTGAAGTTTCGAAAATCTTTGCACAATGATGCTCTTTGTGGCCTTGTGTGTAGGGTTGTATTGTTTGGGGGCAGGAGACTTCACCTAGGTGGAAATGGATGAAATAAGATAAGGTGGGCAGGGTTGGACACACTATATATTTGGGCTTGTCTTGGTGCATGGCAATACAAATACATTACTTCCCAGTTGAAGAGAAAGGATAGGTTGGGTAATATGATTACAAGATTTAAGACAAATGGTAATTCTAGCATCATTGTTTTGAATTATTAGAATGCTATGGATCAGTTTGTTAAGGAGATTAATTAGAAGGATTTGACAGTATTGATGGCGAGAAAAGACCATTGCAGGGGGGGGGCTTGTTTCGTGTTCATCTTAAGGAGAGGGAACATGTAATTCATGATATAGAGCTGGAAATGTGATTTATTTGATATGTGCATGGGTGGAATGTTATGTTATGTTACAAGTCCTCTATACTCATTCAAATCTCCATGGTGGAGGTAGAGAATGCTTCGCTTGTCGGAAGGTTGGTGTATTGTTCCCTGCCCGCGGTTTACAGAACTTTGTATTCAAAAGAAAAGGAGTCCAAAGATGTTAACAGGATGAGAAAGTTTGTAAAAAGACACAGACATAGGGATGGGGTGATGTAGAAGGAAAAAAGATAAAGAGATTGTAAAACATAAAATGTAGGCTTTTAGATGGAGCTGATGGTGCAGGATGGTTTCCAGCAGAAGATGGCTATGTGAATGGGGGGGCCAGGCTGCTATTGCTGCCGCCATCAACAACCTCTGTCTTGAAGGGATTACGCACACTTAGCTATACATTATCTTTTTTTTTATTGTATATGGTTACAAATTTAACCTTTCACAAACACACAAAATATGTTAACTGTTTGATAAAATCCAAAGCTTAAAAGAAAATACATCCAAAGTGAATAAACAACTTTCAATTCTCAAAGAAACAACAGAAAAAGAGAAAAAGAGACAAAGGGATTTGGAGAAGAAAAGGAACAAAAACAAGAATTAAATGAAAAGAGAAAGGCAAACTTCCTCAAGAGGTCAGTTGACCAGGATTTAACCTTTTCAGCGGGCAACATAATGAAGTCCAGACCCTCAAGCAGTCTTTTGGCAAAGGTTTTACAGTTCTATCTTGCAGTCCTCCAGCATCTTGACCACTGCAATTGTCTTTTGTTGGGATTGACCATCAATCAGACTTTCCCAGAGATGGTCGTACCCCCAATATGTTGAATCGGAAATGAACCTGCTGAAGAACTGTTTCCTGGAACTTCTCGTGCCCTCACACTCCAACATTAGATGTTTGATAGATTGATTTTCTGGGTTGGCACAGATCTGACACAGATTCAAAGCTCGGGCCCCCAGACCTCTTCTCGCTAGGATTTCCCCTGTATGTAAGATGTTCAGTCGTAGTCTCATAAATGTATTCCTTAGTCTCCAATCTGGAAACTTAATTAGATATTTACTGAGGAAGCCCAATTTTCTTTCCAACATTTGGAGAGGATTCGGGTTGGGCCCTGATCTTATTTTTTCAAGTGTTTGGATTATCTCATCACAGAGCCAGAGGAGGCACATTGTGAGAGGTCATCAGGTGGGAGTTGGCGTCTGTAGACAATTTGAGTATTGTCAGCATGTGTCTGAAAAATGAAAGAATGAGGGGTGATAATGTCAGAGATTGTTTAAAGTAAAGGTTGAAGAACTATGTGGGAAGACTGGAGCCTTGTGGTACCTGTAGTGTATTCAGTGGTCACCTGATAGGAGAATGCTTTGAATGATGGAATGTTGAATGTTGAATGTTGTATGAATCAGTGCCTGGGGAAGAAGATTAACGGAAGAGCGGTTGGCGAGGGGCATGGTGGCTGGCGACTGCATTGCAATGACTTACGTAGCAGCATACTGTAAATAAAGCGGTAGAACAAGTACTTGTACTGTGAGGCGTCATCATTTCAGTACTCCACAAAGCAAAGAGGTAGGCACCAAGAGAAAAGGGCCTGATTGGAGCTGAGTTTCTCTGCTGGAGAGCCAAGATGCGATGAAATGAGAGCTCAAAAGAAGTGTAAAGGTGACTGAGAAGAGTGGAAGTAATGGCAAGATGGAAGGTTCAGTGCAATCCAGCAATCTTGCCCATGAAGAGGATAGTAGCAGTAGGGAATTTATGTGTGGGGATTTTGGGATCATCAATTACTTTTTGACTTAGGGATAGAGGCATATTTTCTCTACAGATTGAGGAAAGACATCCATCTCTTGATAGCTGTTCATCATGGCCATTATGGCAGGGAGCAAGGGGAGAAGTATGTCTTTAATATTTCTGTCTGGAAAGGGAAGGACCTCTGCTACATATGTATTTACATCATAATCTTGACACAGGTGAAGAGCTCTGAGGAAGAGATTGCCCTAGTACAGAGAAGTATAAAAAACAGACCCGGAGTCAGTGACCAGTGGAGCTGAGGATCTGGTCAACAAGATCTTGGATGGTGTGGAGGTGGAGCATATTAAGGTAGTTCCCAGTTCTTTGTAGATTTTGAAGAGTTAGGGGTATGGGTTGGTAGACTCAGTAATGCAATCATGAATGTGGTCATAGAGTAGCTTTTTTGGCATTTGAGGCAGGCTCTGCCAGTTATTAGGTCCTTGGTCTCACACCTTTTACTTTCAAGGGTATTGTTTTTTCCAGTTATGTAGTGCATCTTTGGGGAACATCATGAATCAGGAATTGTTTAAAACCTCTGTTAATTCCACTCAGATGTTTACATTAATAAATAGTTACAATTGTAATTCATAGCAATTTTATGTATAATATAACATTTGATTAATCCACGAAAACACTTTAAGAATTACCCTGACCATGCACATCAAAGCAAAACAATGCAGGAAGATCAACTACCTGAGGTCGAATGTATCAGAGCCCGATTATGAGGTTGGAGGTAACCCGTCAGCGCCACAGGTGGGTTGCTGCCAACCCCGTAACACTGCTACGGCCGCCTAACATCCCGGTGCTACCGGGATACCAGAAGCGGCAGTGGTACGCTAAATCCACATTCCCATGCAGTACCATAGGACTTGTTAATGTTGCCAGTGCTTCAGTGAAAACCATGCCTGTAGGGGCTTGAACTCCGGGCAGGTCAGGCCTGCTGGTAGTTCAGTGACTCCCTACCGGCATACTTATAGTTTGGTGGTCCAGAAAAGGGGCTGGAGTTAAGACAACGCATAGGAACACAGGTTCAAATCCCGGGCTTGAGCGTGTAATAAAAGAACAATTATCAATTATAGACAGTGTCAAACTGGTCTGCAAAAACAACATAATAGAACATGGCAAATATGTCAAGGATCAGTAAACACATTTTTATTATTAAAACAATGAAAAGCTGTTACCAAACAGAAACATAAAAGTAAAAGCAAAATAATGCCCCACTGCTCACTGATATGTAAATAACTGTAAAATAATGTAAGCAAATAAATGGAGCAAGCAGAAGGGAACTATGGAAGGATACCACTGCTGAAGGCCCTGACTAGCCTAACCCAAAATAAAAATTATCCCGGCCACTATATGGCCTAGCTGGCTTTCCATTTTCAGAAACCTCCCATTTATCTTCTTCTGCAGTCCCTGATTGGCGTGGCATCGGAGGACCTGGCGGGTGAATGCTAGCTCTGGTGCTAGCTGGGTGAATGTCACTCCTGGATGCTGTCTCCTCTTGAAGTACAATTCCCACTCCAGTGCAAACTTCCTTCCTCGCACTGGTTTCCATGACTGCTGGCCCGGGCTGCGGCTCTAGTTGATGTGTTTCCAAGAAGAGTAAACACATATACAGTATTAAGTATATTATAGTATATAGTACAGTACGGTATAGTATATTATCATATATGACACCATAGTGTGATATATTATAGTATAGATATGAGATTTACCGTTTTAGTTTCTTTAGAGATTAGAGAGATTAGAGAGATTAGAGATTAGAGTTTGAAGAGAATAGTATTTAGAGATCAGTTTTAGAGTTTACATCTACATTTATAGAATGTACTTTTTTCAAAAGCAAGTTAAAAGTTGAAAGTTATTTGGCACAGAGATTTTACAATGAACTTGCTCTAAGTTACTTCTGCCTTCGGCTCTTGTTGCAAGTCTGGGGCCTAAATCCACCTGTACGAGAATGCCCAGACTCGAAAGCTAGAAAGGCTCATAGCGCAACACACCATCTTACTGATGACAAGACTTTATGGGCAATGGTTCATGTTACTTCTCACCTCCACCTTGGCGAGTACATTTCTTATGGAGGTGGTGGGGGTTCTGCCCTCCCAACTCACTCCAGCATTTGCGGAATTCAACTTACCACAGGGTGTATGATGCAAGTCACCACCACTCACTTAATTCCGAGATCCTAGAAGGAGCTATACCCCAAATTAGGAATGCAAATTCTTGGGAAAAGTCATAAGGAGAGAGCAGAAGCAGACAATCTGATCTGAAAGTACTATAGGAACTGTAGTATAATTATTTCTTAAACATCTAGTATGTGTTTGGTCACCCCAACCTGGAAACCTTTTAAACATGTATATTGTTAGCCTGGATACTTGATCCTAGAATGGAAGCTTGTCTTTGTGGGGAATGCTATTGGAGTTCAGTTGGAACTGGAGGTTGGAGGAGAGCTGAGTGTGGTGATCATGGGTGCCCCTTTTTACCAATTACTGGAACCTATATTCTGAATAAAGAGTGGTTTTCCTCTCCAAGAGAGTGAGACTCACCTTACCTTTGTAACAGTGACGACGAGGTGGCCAGGCTCCCAGGGACCACCTGGGGTTTTCTTTGTTGCCTTTGCTGTGGACCTCCGCAGAACTCCCAGAAGCCTGCTGTGAATGAGCTACAGTGCGACGCAGCATTTAGCCTTCCAAATGTGGCTTTGCACTGCCAATCATCCAGAAAACCTGGTTGCTGCCTGTCGCAACCGGGCCTCGTCGTGGGTGTGGTGTGGGTGGCTGTGTAATGCACGAAGTACGCGTGCATCCCGTGACCCTATTCAGAGAAGGGCCATAAATGACGTCACTGCGTTGTGCTGCCTGGACCGCTGGGGACAAGTCCTGCACCACAAGGCTTAACAAGTGGAGGACGTTTCCTCTAACCGTCGTCTGATCTGATTGGTGCTCATATGCCCCATACATGCTGGGGCTCCCCAGCAACAATCAAGCAGTTGCGGCTTCGGAGAGGAGGAAAACAGCCTCTGATGCCGAATGGGAAGGCTACCTCTGCGGTGAACGCTATGGAGAGGTGAGGGAAGGAATGACAGCACAGTCTCCGCTCCATGCCACAAGTTCTTTGGCCATATGTTGGATGCAGTACATGTTTGAACTACTACTTGGTGAATTGTTCCCTAAAACCAGCGGAATTCAATTCAATGCACGTTGTCAAGTGACGGTGGATAAAGCATCACCAAAGAGAGTTCAAGAAGGGTGACATTTTCTGGTGATAATTCAAGCAGTCTGTTTGAAGTCTGACAAAGCTCTACAGAGCACAGGGCACTATAATATATTTTATAGAAAGAGAAAACTATCAGCAACAAGTTGACTGTGGCAAAATGGGAACCTTACCACCTTTTTTCTTGCCATACCCTGGGACAGCAGCAATAAAGTGGGATATCTGAAAAGACGATTTCCAAGACCTGTGCTGGCCAGACACGGACCCTCGTATAGCATTGACTGTCGGCAAGCTCTCGTTTTAAGGAAAATGGACTTGCATTTTGAAAAAAAAGTCTAGCGTCATACTGGAGCGATACTACCTTGGGATACGGGAGCAAGCAGCAGGTAAATCTATAGAGGACTTACAGCTCTAGTGGAGCTTACCGACAAGTGCAACTTCAGATCGTACTATGATGAGCGCTTGAAGGACCAATTTACGTTAAAAGTTAAAGAACGTAAAATAAGGGCGGAGATCTGGACAAAGGGTGACCCCCACCCTAATTGAGGTTCTAGAATTGGCAAAGAAAATAAAACACATGCTTGTTTGTGTTAATGAACTGGATGAAAAAGAGTACAGAGGGGGGGATAATCTGTATGTTGTGGTTACGGCTGAGGTGCCCCCCCAACTTGAATACCCACATGAAGGGATTCAACATGAAGAAAGAAGCTCCCAAAATGAAGGCAGCCAATACCATTTCTAGGGCTACAAGAGAAAGGATCTTGATGTAAACAGATGATTCTGGTGCGGAAGGACCTTTAATTTTGCAAGCAATGCAGCATGTCCTGGCCTCAAGGCACTCTGCTACAAGTGCAGGAAACAAGGGCAAGATGCTGTAAGGCCTTTTCTATAAGTGGTGCCAAGGAAATTGCTGAGTGCAGGAGTGGATGCTGATGATGAGCAAGCTGATGGTGTGTGCTGGTCTTTAAGTCAGATTGGTGGAAAAGGGAAGAGTGGTGAGAAACCTAATGCAGTGGTCTTGCTGAATTGGGTTGCAGTTTCAACGTTGGTCGACATCGGTTTTGATTACACAGTTGTAGGCAGCAGGGTGTGGAAGGAGCAGTGCAGAGGAACAAAAGTGCAACGTGACTTGATTAGAGTAAATACATTTGGGGGTTTCCACAATGACATAATGTTCTTTTTTAGGCCAAATTGGAATGTGAAGGCAAGACCACTATGGCTGATGTATATGTCTCAAGAAAGGGTGGGAGCCTACTCGAATGGTTTCAACAAAGCGGTATGGGAATTGTGGTCGACCCCTGTGTTCTAGGGCACATTGCAGTTGTGAGCAACAATACTGGAGATGTACAAGGGAGTTTTTAAGAGATGAATTCAGATGTCTAAAATGAGTCCACCATTGCATCAAACTAAAGAAGGGTGAAAGGTCGAGTGTTGGCAGGGTGAGAACGATACAATTTTCCATGCGAGAAGAGGTTGCACTGGAGATTAAAATACTGGAGCAAGAAGGGGTAATCGAACCTGTGGAGGCCTCCGAATGTGTTTCACCCATTGTTATGGTGTGCAAGCCAAATAACGAGGTACAACTATGCATAGATCTCAGGGGGCGAAACATGGAGGTAGTAGTAGATCATTTCCCTCTCCCAAACATTGGTGTGATTGTGAGCATGGCAGCAGGGGCAAAAGTATTTAGTACACTAGACCTAGCGTCAGAATATCACCAGGTAAAGTTGCACCTTGATTGCCAAGATCTTACTACATTTGTTACCCCAAAAGGAAATTTTAGGTGCAAGAGAATGCCATTCGGTTTGGTATTAGTGGCAGCCATGCGCCGCATGCTGAAGGGCATGAAGAGCACTGGTGTAACAGGGGCCCCCACAGCCCCCGCGGTGCTCGGGCCCCCACCAGCACATGTCCTGGGAGGGGGCCCAACTTGAAAAAAAAAAATGTTCTCCAAACAAAAAAGTTTTTTTGAATTCACTCCACATTCATAAAGAAAATATTTCTGCAACAGAAATCATTTCTTTATGAAGGCAGAGTGACTACAAAAAGAAACTTTCTTTTCGAAGTCCAAGGGCACCCCCGACCCCATGATATGGAAGACCCTAGGCTGGAGGCCTCCATGTCACGGGGTGGGGCGCGAGCCCAATGACTTCAAAAATAAATAGTTTATTGTTGAAGTCACTCTGCCTTCATAAAGAAATTATTTTTGTTATGGTTCAGTCTTAACTGAATAATTGCTTAATGAAGTTAGAGTGACTTCAAAAAGAAACAATGGGGCTCATTCTGACAATGCCGGTCTGGAAACAATGGTGCTGGAAAGCTTACCGACACCGTTGTTTCCGGACTGGCATATTAGAGGTCTACCTGCTGGGGCCGCCGTGCCTGACAGGTCTTACCCTGACAAGCACAGCGGCCAGGGTAGGCAAACCCGTCACAAAAGCACCATCACTGTGCTTCCGTGTCCCCATTCTAATGGAGTCCTATGGGACTCCATAGGAATGGGGATTAGCCTAATTACCGGCACCTGACTTCCCAGTCGCCGGACTGGGAGTAGCCTGGTAGCACAGGGAAGTCAGGCGCCATTTATTTTTTACAGTTCTGGCGGCAACCCGCCAGTAGCACCGGCACGGTTACTGCCGACCCGTAATGAGCCCCAATTTATTTTTGAAGTCATAGGGCTCCCCTCAACCCCATGACGTTTGCGTGTGTGAGTGTATGGTGAAAGAGTGCACACAAATGTATGGGTTTCTGGGTGTGCGTGTACGGTGAAAGGGTGCCCATTTAAATGTATAGGTGGCTGCCTCCGTGAGTGTATGGTGAAAGGGTGCTCACTTAAATGTATGGGTGGGTGCCTGGGTGTGTGCCTGTATGTTGAAAGGGTGCACACTTAAATGTATGGATGGCTGCTTAGGTGTGCATGTATGGTGAAAGAGTGCACACTTAAATGTATGGATGGCTGTTTGTGTATATGGAGAATGGTGTGTGTGTACTTGTGTACAGGGGCACAACAAAACCTACATTTCTGGGGGCTAACCTTTCAAATGTTGGGAGAGGTGCTAACTTCATGGGCGCTGGGGAGCGGTAAACTTATTTGTGTTGGGGATCTAACTTCTTTACGCATTTTAATGAGACTATTCTAGTGCAGCTTCAATGTTACAAGCAGTTAACTCTCTCTTTTAAGTCTCCTACTCCCTCTTTAGCCCTCCAATCACTCCCCTGTAATGCAAGTACTAGACCCACATCACGATTTGAATTGCCTCAAAAATGTGGCATTTGAATGCAGGTACTAACAGTGAAATGCTATACGTTGGTAATTGCTGGGCCCTTATTAACAGCAAAACCCAGGTGCCGTTTAACTTCTGTGTCTTGTTCTGTCCGGCAACTGCTCTAAAGGTCAATTTCAGGAGGGGAGTGCTGAAGTCAACTCAATGGTGTTGCGCCACTCCTTGTGTTTAATGCCTTGATTACTCCTAGCCCTATACTTCCTCGTCTCAGTACATATGTATGAGGCAGTACCTGTGTATGAGGCACTGTGCCTCATACACAAGTACTGGGATGAGGTAGAGGTACATGGAGGTAATGCCTGACTTAGCTACCTTTAATCTTCATTACTCCTAGTCCCACTCTTCCTCATCCCAGTACTTACCTATGAGGCAAAGAGCCTCATACGTAAGCTCTGGGACAAGGAAGAGGGACGTGGAGGTAATTCTTGGCCAAGGAGCTGATTTTGGAGGTTGGGGCAGGGGGTGGGAGGGAGAGGGGATATGTGGGGGGCAGGATTGTCCAATAAATCATAATGGTTGTCCATGTCCAGGCTAAGTAGGCATGATATGTGGTATTAGTGGCTAGAGAGGCATTTTGGTGCAGCCAGTCTAGTCATTCCTCAGTTTGGTATGACTTTCTTTTAACTGGGAATTTCTGATAAAGCAGTCCTGCTAAGTGTAATTACCTCGCTAGACTGGCATTTGGGGGCTGCCAGTGTAGCCATTTCTTACTGCGCCAATGTATATTTTTCTGGGCACGTGTGATAAAATTATATGATATAAGTCATTTATAACGCTCTTGCGCACAAGTATTTCTATGTGTGACAAGACAAGAGAGGGAAGATAGAGGGAGGACAAGACAAACAATCTCACTAGGCCTTGTGTAATTGCGAGAAGTGCAAGGGGAAAGGGAGGGGGGAAGTGCAAGGGAGAGGGGAGGGGAAAACAGGGCTGCAATGCTCTGAGAAAGGGCAGCACGGCTATGGGAAGTGCAAGGAGAACAAGGGGCTGCAGGGTTACAGTTACAACCCCAAAGTGCATGGTAGGAATGGAGACAGTGCAAGGGTGACCAATCAAGAAAGAGCCTGGACTCAGAGAGGCTCTGAGGGTATCCAAGAAACCAGTCAGTACAGCAGACAGGTAGGTAAGCAGGGGAGGGAGAGAGAGAAAGCAGAGGAGAAACAGTTTTGAGCTGCTTTCGAAACTTCAGATGGTCTAGCTCAAGTTTGAAGGGGCAGGGAGGCCATTCCAGAGGGAGGCACCACAGAGGATAGAGATCCACCCCCCACTCTCTACCGGGAGAAGCGTCTAACCCTTAGAGAGTTTGATGTTGCTGAGCAAAGGGCTCGAGAAGGAAGGCATTTTGGAAGAGAGCATTGGGTGTAGTGCAGGCCCCGGCCCCAGAAAGCCTTGTGAACAATGCAAAGGGTCTTGAATTTGATCATTGCAGCCACCGGGAGCCAGTGGAGAGATTTCAGGGCTGGAGAGATACAATCCCTGGGATTGAGGCCAAGTATAAGTCTTGCAGTCTGGTTCTGGATTAGTTGCAGATGACTGAGAGTAGAGGAAGGCAGATTGAGAAAAAGATTGTTACAGTAGTCAATCCTATGGAGTACTAGGGCTCTGGA
Source organism: Ambystoma mexicanum (assembly GCF_040938575.1). NCBI lineage: Eukaryota > Metazoa > Chordata > Amphibia > Caudata > Ambystomatidae > Ambystoma > Ambystoma mexicanum. Next base: position 1,419,156,806 of record NC_090934.1, on the reverse strand, counting down.
GACAGTGAGCTTCTGGTGGAAAGTGAGAAAGGGAAGAGTCCCTTTGAGGAGGAGGAGCTGGTAGTGGAACTTCTTGGCGACATCGGAGATGTGAGGAGAGAAAGAGAGAGAGGGAAAGCAGGTGCTGGGGTCCCAATGAGAAGGATCTCCTTCTTACTGGCATTAAGGCAGAGATTGTTGGAGGTGCACCAATCCTGAATTGCGGATAGACAGTCAGGAATGAGCGAGAGAGGAGAGGAGGCTGAGGGGAACCTGAAGGAAAGCTGAGTCATCTGCAGAACACTGAAAGTTAGAGGAGAAGGTAGAGATCAGGTGGGCCAAAGGGGCCAAGTACAGGTTGAAAAACCGAGGTGAGAGCATATAGCCCTGGGGAACGCCACATGTAGAGAAAAGTGGCAGAGAGAATGGGACCAGGTTCGACCTGGGAGGAGGGGGTCCCTCCAAGAGGAAGGAGGTCAGTCACTCCAGGGCCTGATCCGTGATGCGCAGGTTCTCACGGAGTCGATTGATCAGGATGGCATGGTTGATCATGTCAAAAGCAGAGAAAAGGAGGGTGAGGACAGAAGGAATGCTGGAATTAAGGTTAGAGAGCAGATCTTCACGGGTGTTCAGGAGAGCAGTTTCCATGCCTATGGCAGCTCTGAAGCCAGACTAATGGTCATGGAGACAACCAACATATTCAGTGTGGAGAGTAAGCTGGGAAATGACCAGCCTTTCCAAGAGTTTGCCGAAGAAAGGGGTGATGGAGATTGGGCAATAGTTTACCGGGCAGGTAGGATCAGCAGACGGCTTCTTGAGGAGTGTGTGCACAAGGGAGTGCTTAAGGGGACAGGGGAACATTCCAGTGGCTGATTACACAAACGGGCCATGGCTGGAGCGAGGGTGTCAATATTGTCCTTGATGGTTCTGGAGGAGCAGGGGAGCACCTGTTTGGACAACGCTTGCATACATCGGACTTGTCTAGAAACATTGTCAGGTGTTGTCAGAGAGAAAGAGGAAATAGGAGGAGGAGAGGTAGAGATGGCCAAAGGGGGCCGAGAGAGGAAGAGGGAGAGGAAGAGGAGATAGAGGACATGATGTCCAGAGATTTAGCGGAGAAGTGAGAGGCCAGAGCTGTACAGAGGGCCTTGGAGGGAACAGGCGAGGTAGAGACTGCAACAGGATTGACCAGTTCCTTGCAGGTTTTAAAGAGTTTGGCCGTGTTGTTAGAGGCTGCGGAGACGCAGGTTTTAATGTGTGCGCTCTTCTTGATGAGTGTTATTGCTTTAACTGGCATTTTGGTGCAACCAGTCTAGGTATGTCTAAGTTTGGCCTGGCATGCTTTACTGTAATGTTACTACGTGTCTACATTGGTCTACATTTTGCAGCCAGTTGGACAGGTTTTCATTGTGGCATGGCCTTTTTAATAGCAAAACATTCATGTTCCTGTGCACTGTTGGTGACTTGCAGGTATTGGATAGGTGTTACTCTACAAAACAATTGCAAACATTGTGGCTTTACAGCCACATTTTCTCAGAAAGTGTGCTGTATAGTGCATTAAAACACATATTTATATCTTTCTCCTAGTGCAGTGTGCGGCATACCCCTTAAGCAACACATTTGTGTGTATTGCGCAAGCGTGACTATCTAGGCCGGCCCAGAATGTGGCGCAAACCGTGATTTGTTGCCGAGTTGGGGGGGGCCCTCAGCATGGCACGCAGTGGGGCCCCCACATTTTGTGTTACGCCACTGATGAAGAGGATGATGTACTTCCAAGACGACATCTTGGTGACAGAGAAGGATGTGCATCAACATGACATGCGACTTGCAAATGTATTGGCAGCATTACCAGAGGTAGGAATGACTGTTCAAAAAGGAAAAGTGTACGTTCAGACAACAACCTATCGAATATTTGTGGCACAAGCTCAGTGAAAAGGGATTAGAGCCAAGGAGTTAATTGGTGCCATCAATAAAATATGTGAACGCCCAGACCAACATACAGGAAGTAATGTCGTTCTTGGGGATTGTGGAGTATTATTCCAGGTTTGAGAGGGATCTGCAAAAGGGACACCACGTTTGTCTGGTTTTAGCTATGTCTTTAGGAATTTGAAGATATAAAGGTGGCTATTGTCAGTGCCCCAGCATTAGCAAATGTTGACACAGAGTCAGACACATTTATTATGCCAGATGCCTGTGATAAGTGGCTGGGGGCTGTTCCCATGCAGAAACAGTCTGGAGTGAATCGGGTAATAGTTTTCCCCCCAGAGCCATGAGAGGAGCAGGATGGTGTTATTTCGTGATAGAGAAAGAGGCACTCAGTGTTACTTGGAGCATCAATACAGTCAAGGCTTTTCTGTGGGAGAGGAGTTTTATTGTGTAGACGGATCACAAACCTTTGGTGGCAACTTTTTTGCGCAACGGTGTAGATGCGTTGTCCCGCAGAATAGTTAATTGGGTGACTTTGCTCCAGGGTCATGAATTCATTGTAGAACATGTTTCAGGGAAGGATGATGCTGTGGCAGACTACTTGTCAAGAGTAACACACGTGCATGAAGAGTTGGAAGATAGTGGGCCTCATTACGAATCAGGCGTTAAGGGGTTAACGGCGCCGTAAACAGCGCCGACCCTTAACGCCTGATTCCGAGGTCCCTTTGCGCCATGGTGAGTTTAACCACTGCTTTTTGCAGGCGTTAAAATCCATGGTGCTGAGGGACCATGGTGCTAATTACGCCACAGTAATTTACGGTGGCGTAATTAGCGCCTTCCCCACTCCCATTATGCCCTGTGGGGCAAAAATGGGAATGGGGAAGGGTAAAATAGGAAATGGGGATTTACCGCCCCACTCACCTTGGAATGGGGCGGTAAATTCGCCATGCACCATGGTGTAAACATGGTTTACACCATGGTGGTAAGGGTACGACCCAGGCGGTAACTTACCGCCTGGGTTGTAATGAGGCCCAGTGACTTGGATTGTGAGAAGGGTGACCAGGTGTTCACAGTTTGTGAGGGCACCATTGGGCAGTAGGATGTGGTAGCGGAGGATAGGTAGCGGAGGATAAAGACTTTACAAGACTAAAGGCATTTATAGAGACTAGCTGGGTGGGTTAGATGGATATTGAAGGATTAGGGGCCTTTCACAAGGTGAGAGGTGAGCTTAGTCTTGAAGGGTTGATGTTGTGTAAGGCTGGGCATACTATTCCACAGGGAATAAGGAATAGACCGATGGAAGCAGGACGTGAGGGCCACATGGGTAGGGACAAAATAAAGTGGAGGCTCAGAGCAGATTATTGGCGGCTAGGCCTAGACATGCAGGTTGAACAAATGATAAAGGAATGTGTGCTATGTGGTGAAGCTGACATGATGCTAAGGAATTATAGGAAGCTTATCAGTCCATTGGATCTGCCAAACATGCTGTGGGATTATGCTGATTTAGATATTCTTGGATCCATTTGGGGTGAAGGGAGAAGAAATAAATACATAATAGTGTTGATGGATCTCTACTCCAAATGGGTAAACATAGAAATGGTACCTGAAGAGGACACAATTGCTGTACTTAGGTTTTTGGATGGTGTGTTTTTATTTATTTATTTGTAATTTAAAGAGACACCAGCCCAGTTAAAAAAGGAAGAACGAATGGGGAAGAAGTCCAGTTTGCATAAAACACAAAAGAAGGACTTGGCAACAGAGCTTAGGAACATTTGAGATGAAACTAACAAAGAACAAGGACAAGCTCTGAAAGAACAGTAGGGCTGGTGGAGGGCATCACTCCAGTAGGACACAAGGTGTCCAAAAGCATACCATGGTTGATTTTGTCGGTTTCTGAATGTTGTTGTTCCAGCGAGATGGCTACCCGAGGAAAAGTCTAATGGACAATGGAGTGTAACTGACTTCCAAGATGATGGAGTCATTTTAGGATGTAATAATAGTAGCACATCACAAAACATCCTTAAACCATCCTGAGACCAATTCTGCTGTTGAAAGGTTTAATTGTATCCTGATGAAGGTTGTTAGGATGTCATCGATAAAGGGAATGGTTTGGGAGGACTTGGTGAAGAGGAGAGTTTGTTTGTGCATGTGGGCACCTCATGCCACAAGAAGGCTGGTACCCTTGCGCACTTGCGAGATCTGATTGACACCTGGCCTAGTAGGATCGTTGTCTGTCTTCCCTCGGTTTCCCCTCCCTTGCCATGTCACGCCTTGAAACAATTGTGTATAGACGCGTTATACATGCCATATCATATCATACTCTTTGAAGTTCTTAGGAGGACAAAGGGGCATACCTAGGTTTGTTCCACCATGGCTTGGAAGATCGGCTATGTGTAGTGGAATGAACAGAGATTGAGAGAGGTTGTTGCAAACAGGACTCAAGGCATGAAGGAGAGGTTTGGTAAACTCAAAAGTGTGAGATGATGTGAGTTATCGGAAGGAGAACAAGTACCTGTGAAGAAACCGGGCCTCCTCAAAAAAGGCAATAGTAGGTTTTAGGGGTGCCAACACGTTTAGAGGGTACTGGATTATGCAGTATTGCTGGAGGATGGTAGGCTGTGCAATAAGTCCAAAATTGCAGAGATTAAGGAAGATCAATAGCCAAGTGTGCAGGGTGGACATGAAAGGGGAAGATGTGTTATATGACATGAATGGGGGAGATGTGTTATATATACTGTAGTATTATTATTTGTTATGCATTTAATATGTGTTTGGCTTTTAAACCACTCCAACCTGGAGACTTTGTAAACATGTATATTGTTAACCTGGATTCTTGATTTTAGAATGGAAGCCTGTCTTTCGGGGGAATGCTGTGTGAGTTCAATTGGTACTTAGGTTGGAGGGGAGAAGAGGGCAGTGAAGCTGGAGGCCAGTTTACCCATTACTGGAATATGTATTCTGAATAAAGAGTGGTTGCCATCTCCAAGAGAGCGAGACTCACCTTTGTACCCGAAAGTTGTGTGTGCTGTGTGCATACATAGACCTCCTTTACCGCCTACGTCATTTGCACACAGCATGTATAAACGTCCACTAATGTAGCTGTTTGCCTTTTGTATTCTGCTTAATGTACTTGGGCAATAATAAAGGAGGTAATGTGGGTGTGGTTCCTGTGTGTCAGGCATGTGAGTTAGGAGTGTCCTAAGTATCAGTTGCTGGTGTTGGGACTGATTGCCAGATACGTGCTCTGATTATGGTTCTGTGATCCTTTTGCTCTTTGCTGTGAATGAACCATTGAAGAGGTGAACATTTGACTGCCATCTTAGGATATGCAGCAATTGTTGTTGCTTAGGAGCTGTTGTGTGTTTCGTAAGGCATCCCATCTGGCGGGAAATTGCTCGAAGTAGGGGATTCCATTGACTAGTGACTGACTAATGACATCCTTATGTGAGAGTGTGAAGAACAGGTATGTTTCAAGAGCCCATAAAGCAAGCAAGTAGGTCGGTGGCTGTTTTTTGCTGGAAGTGCAGGACAGACGGTGCTTTTTGGTTCAGAACTCAGCCTTATTTGTATAAGTGTTTAGCCTTTTTGTAATGAAAGGTCAGGCTGAAAAATTTGGTTTGGGGGATTGCTTAGAGCAATTTGCAGTGGCTATGATTGATTTAAAACTCCCATTCATCAATCTTCAGGGTTGCGTTCATAAAGAGAAAAGCTAGGCTGTCATTGTTAGGGGTATTCAATCACATGGTAACCTAAACTGCATGCTCCTAGGTGAACCCCAATAGAATAAAAGATACTGAGCACAACCGATTCTCTTTTTTTTCTTGCATTACTTCTGGAAATGTGCAGGCCACCTCTCTTATAAAGATGACCACTGCATTTCTGGGGTCTTTGAAGCAGCGAAAATGAATTGTTCAGCCTCCTCCTTGCAGACATTAGTGATGGGAGCATGCTCATGACACTGATGCACACCAAGCCCTTAGCTGCCAGCTGAGTTCTAGTAATGCATTTCACAGTGATAGGACCTTAAGGGGCCTGTCATCAAATATAAGCAAGACTATGCCTGCATAGGTGATAGAAATGCAAGTGGGAGAGCTAAGGTCCATGTGGATACTTTCCCACTTAAAAGAATGGCATCAAATGGCCAGAAAAGTAGATGTATACAGTGCAGAAAATTGCTTCTGTTTTCTAAGATGAAAAGATGCCACTTCGGAATTGAGGATAAAAGAAGGCTGCCGTTGTGGCACGATAGGTCCGGGTAGTGAAGAACATTTCAGTGCAGAAGGTGACCCTCAGATTGCTGCCTGGCCCTACAGTTCTTGCCGTGAGGGAAGGAATTAAGAAGGACATTTGGAAGGTAAAACATATATAGTCACTGGTCTCACAAACAGGATGTGCATCTACCATTCATTAAGGCAACTTTGGTATTTGTTTATCCAGTTTTGGACATAGTGAAGGCATTTTGTAACCTGTAGTGACCTCTGGATCCTGTGTGGTTCATAGCACAAGTGTTTCCAACATGAAAGACGAAGATGTATCTCATTGGGGATATACATAGAAACATTAAAACAAATATTCTGATACGTGTGGTACAATACAAGAGCCTGTCATTGTCACATCCTCAGTCATTTCATTGAGATAGGATCTAAACCAGCTTTGAGGACTACTTCTGTTCCTGTTTGATTGATTCAGCTAACTCAAGAGAATATCATGCTTCACATTAGCAAAGACAGAGTTGTGCTTGAATATTTGCTTAGCATTATGAAGTTGGTTCAGTCACAGCCTCTGATCATCAATAGTTCTAGCATAATTTCGATTAGGAGGAGGGAATACTGGTACTCACTCACAGGTAGTTGTTACTCAACAGATACACATTGATATGTCTATATTTTAAATGCTATCTAGGAGTTATTTCATCCTTAGGTACAATTTTTAAATAATCATCAGATTTAGGTATTGATTTATTGCCTTTCATTCAAAGGTAACATGTAGATAAGGACATCAACAGACATTAGGCAGCTCTTCCAAGGCAACTGCCCCTTCTGATGTGTGCCTCTGCTCCAACATCCCTCTCAGGGAATATTGTTCTGCTTTATAAAATGTCCTCTGCATTTTATCCAATCTGGGAAAGTCCCTTTTTTAAATGCATTTCCCCATCAGCTATATCCAGTTGGGGACCAATTTGCTTATCCCCTGTCTATGGGGAACTCTTGCTTCCCTGTCTTCCCAAAACTCTCTGTTCTTCCTTTGTTTTTGACCTTCAACATCCAGCAACTTTCATCCATGGAACATCATTTGACAGAGGATTTTAGGTTGGAAAGACCCAATGATATATTCATTTCACTTGCTCACGCCTAAAAGGGAACTCCTCCTGGCTTCTAGGGGCAATTTCGATTCTATGTGTCACAAGAGGGATGTGAAAGCTGCAAACTAGACACCCTCAGGAGTGACAAACCAAAATTGAATTGTAATATTCTTTTTGTAATACTTTTTCACCTGGGCATGTCATATTGGTGAAAATAACATATTTGGATGTGTATGATTATTCTAAATTCAGATGCATAATTTTTGCTCTCTGCCACTTCATGCATGTTGGAGTCATTAAACATATGCCAATTACGCACAAATAATATATTTTAATATATTGTTTTTATATGCATATCATTGAAGATTGTATGCTGAATGTATTTGCTTCTTCGGTGGGACAAATGTTTAAAAGAATGTTAATTATAGTATGTTTCCAAATGTCTTCTATCACTATTTAAAGGTGACTTGTGCTATGAATTCAGATGTGTTGCATCTTGGTATGGTTCTATCATTATCTGTAGAAACCATCTGTTTGCCTATGAAAATGTCATCTAGCATGCCAAAAACGTAAAATGTCAATCTCTTCTTCCCTTTTAAGGCATAATGAATCAGATGCACATTCTTTGTAAAACATAATGGGCCTCATTAGGAGTAGCTAGGTAGCCATGCCACTTTTAGCGGCATGGCTACCCCCATACCGGGTAACGGGTCTGGGTTCCAGGAATAGGGAATTACCGGGCCATTCTGACTTTGGAGGGCCCGGTAATTCCCTTTCCCGGGACCCAGACCTGGTACATCCTCATTCCCATTTGAGCCCCCATAGGGCTTAATGGGAATGAGGAGGATGCTAACAACAGGCCCGTTAATGATAGGCCCGTTGTTAGCATCCTGGTCTGCTAGCGGGTTCCGCTAAGGACGCCTGGTTTTACCAGACATCCTCAGCGGGACCCACGAGCCGACCTCGTAATGAGGCAGTAGAAGGATAACGGCGCCGGCAGCTCTACTGGTGCCGTTATCCCTCTACTGCCTACGTTGTAATGAGGCCCAATGCCTTCCTAGGTTAAGGGTCAATGAACATCTGCAGACATCTGCTTGTAAGAGGCACTCTAATGATGTACCAGCCATACATTATGCAATGCACCGGTTGTCTTTCAAATTAGTTTTGAAAAATAAGACCATTGGATTAGACTTTTTGAATCAATAAACTTGCAATACATGACATTTTTGTAGTTTAGAAACAGTGCCTCTTTTCTTAGGTAAACATAGCTGTTCTTCTCATATTGCTGCATTGATGTAAGTATATGTTAATCAGGCCTAGTGATTCTTCATTTCCTGAAAGCTTAACAAAGGGTTCTTCTGCATGCCATGTGCATTTTGGTTCATTTAAACTTTGCATCATCATCATCATTTGTCGTTTGTCATTTGTACAGAGCCTGTCACAAGTTTTATGGTCCCAGCAAGCTGTAGGTTGAACACCCTCGGGGGACCGAGTTCCATGTATGGGAAATTTGTCAGAGGAGTTTAGAATGTGTGTGTGCATTTTAGCCAAAGCGAAGTTGGGTAAGTGTGGCCAAGTCCGTACTAGCTACCCATATCGGGCTGGCAGGTGGATAAGTGATTTGAAGATCACAAGAGACGGTGCAAGAGTAGTAAGTTCACTTTGAGTCCCGCTAGACCCAATTTCTGGCATGGCTGATGGCTGCATTCTGATTACAGATGTGTTGTGCGAAATGTCATTGGGCATGGAGTATGGTTGCAGCTATCTGCGGGTGAGTGGCCTTGCCTTAAGCTATCTTCCATGAGCATGAAGTGTGATACGTAACCATCTGCTCTTGCTGGCTTCTTGGTTTTGCAGTTGTGACATCGATTTTCTCCTTTCTTCTGCTGGAGATTATACGTTTATTTTTACCTTCATTCAGTGAATGATGGAAGTTCTTTGCTGCACTGGTCTGTCTAGAATCACTGGCTAGCTCAAGAGGGCAGGGTTTAATGGTTTGTCAGGTTGCAGGGTGGAATAGACATGCCTTGAGGGTCCTCCCCAATCCCAAGTGGTCTTCAATGTTTCAGATGTTAAGTGGCATTGGATTCCACATAGTGGGGACTTTGATGGCGAAGGATGAGCATCCTGATCTGGTTGATGTGAAGGAGGAGATCACCAGAAGTATTGCAGTGCCTGAACTCATGTTTCTATTAGGTTGGTAGCAGGTGATTTTATGTTGGGGGTATTAGGGGTCTGTTTGTGGAAGGCACAGTGACTGATGTACATAAATTTGAAAGTGGCCTGTCACATGACCAGGAACCAGAAGAGGACCCAGAGGGCGGGGATGATGTGTTCCCTGGGGCTGAGGGCAAGGAGGAGTCTAGCTTCAGATTTCTGGACACATTGGAGCTTCCTGACTTGATAGGTAGGGGTGCCTAAGTCGACAGAGTTGGTGTAGTCTAGGTGGGAGAGGACAATGGACAGGATTGCCATGACCCCGTGAGTGTAGTACATGTAAGGGAATATGCATTTTAGAGTGAAGAGGTGTAGTTAGCAGGTCTTGACCTAGTGTTAATGTGGTGTGAGAGTGCCAGGTCAGTGTCCATGTTGCAGCCCAGGGTTTTTACTGTGGTCGATTCAGCAGGGTGAGGGAGGGGCTAGGAAAGAAGGGCTGGAGTAGTTTGGGGGAAGAGAACCGTCTTTCTACAGAGCATGATTTCTGTTTTTCATGGCTTGAGGAGGAGGTAGTTGGTCCACATCCACTGGTCAATGTCAGTAAGGCAGGATGCTAGGTCAGGATGGTGGGGTAGAGAGGGACTTCGGAATCTTAAAGATGATTTATATGTCATCTGCGTGTTTGTAGCATGTGATGTTGTGTGAGCGGATAAGTGTGGGTAGAGGGCTTATGGAGAGGTTGAAGAGAAGTGGTGAAAGGCCGGTGCCCTGCGTGAATCCATCATTGACCAGGTGGGCAGATGATGTGAAAGGAGGGATGTGGGTGATTTGGTATCTCTTGGCAAGGAACGTAGCGATCCACCTTAGTGATGTGTCCCATTACCCAGGGAGTCAAGTCTGTCAATGAGGATGCTATGGTTGATAGTGTTGAAGGCCACTGGAAGGTCGAGGAGTATGAGTGTGCCACAACCCTCACTGTCTGTAGTGGTTTTGAGGTTATCCCATATCGAAATTAGGGATGATTCAGTTCCATGAAGGGGTCTGTAGACAGACTGGATTGGGTCGAGAAGGTGATTGGCTTTCATGAAGGTGTATAGCTGGGAGTTCAGTAAATGAGGTTGGCTTAGAAACAGGAGTTGGAGATTGGTCTGGTGTTGGCAGGAAGAGGGGGTCAAGTGATGTTCTTTTAAGGCAGGGTTTGATGTGTGATGTTTTCAATGCTGCTGGAATTTTGCCTGAGGTGAGGGAGGAGATAAGGATGGATTTTGTGATGATTCCTGCATGGTTTGAGGTGAAGAATTCTTCAAGGGAAGTGGTAAAGGGTACGGGTCACTTGGAAATCCTGATGGGTGGCTGTTGGCCAGTAGTTTAAGTGTCTAGAGATAGGGGAGAAAAGAGGCAAAGACATGGGGAGAGTGGGGTGGGTTCAAGGGTTAATCTAGGGGGTTGGAGGTGGGTGTGGTAGTGCCGCTAGTTTCATGCTGAGCAGGATCATTCTAGTGCTGTGTTGTAGATATGTTCTGAGAGGACACCACAGAGATATTGGGAGATGTGTGAGGGTGGGCAGGTACAAGGGGGGGCCATGAATTCTGCAATGACTTTGCAAAGTTCTTTTCTACTATTACCGGCGGTGGAGATTCCCTTCCCTCAAACAAATATGTTGTCCTTACAGATTTCACCTATGTAGGCATGGGTCTGATAGGGGCAGGCTTTTCTGTTTTGGAAAGATAGTCAGCTTGTCATCTGTGTTCCATGGAATGGGTGAGTGTTTTAAGAGATTTCGGGGGGGGGGGTGAACCACCCGGGCAATTAGCCTTGTCTTTTGGGGGTTGATAATATTCTGGCACATGTAAAAGAGAAAAAGATTTTCTTTAAACTATTTTTACTTGTAAATAGAGATCAAACAATAAGATGTTCTATCAACAGATACTATGATTGTGATGTGATTTGTCAGTCATAACTTTATTTCGGGGTTAAGCCATACATGTTTTCACAACAAGTAAACAAACACATGAATTAAACAAAAAGACATTTAATTCAAACTACAATTGCATTGTGTAGAGTGGGGTGACCCTCGGCTGAATGTGTCACCTAGGGGGCTAGGTGCATTGCGATGGCTTCACGTCCTAGGTCTGGAGGGAGATTGCTGAACTGCTAATGCACCTTTGCACGTTAGTATCTATGCTCGGCTGTAGACCCCGGGGTCCTTCTCCCCAGATGGACAGCATTTGCTTCCAGGAGCACGGGTCTCCGTGGCACGTTTCCCAGGGTGTAGGCAATAAGTTCTATTGCACTGATTGTCGGGGGTAACATGTCCTGCCAAATCTCAATTTGTCCTTGGCCAAGCTCGAATCCCCAAAGTCTATTCTGACAGTGTCAGAAGAAGTTCCCCCAGGCTGAAGGATCCTGGTGCAGTTGGCAATGTGTTCCTGAGCTGCAAATGTACATCCACTCACAGTTCGGAGCCAGTGTATGCATTTGTTCACAAGTGCTTCCCTGGGTTCTTGCCGATTTGGGGCCAGTTTTGGAACTCCATGTAGAAATATTGTTCCCCCTGCGCAGAATGCTGTTGGTCTTCTAAATTTAGCAATGTGGATAGATGGAACATGGCCCAACCTAGTGGCTGCCTTGCAACATGTGCTATACAGCCTTGGATTGCTGTCTACCTTCGGGCTGGAGGTCTGGCTCAGTGGAACCGGGGCAAAGTGTTGTGAACTCCTGATGATGACGTGGCCTCTTCAGACTGATTTTGGCATCGCTCCTTTGCTCAATTGGGCTCTGTAATTGTCGATCCTTGCTATATTCCCATTGGTAAGTCGTCTTCCACCCTGTGGTACTCTAAGAATATTGGAGCAAATTTCAGTCACAGGAAATCCACCTATCCCGATTTATTAGGAGCCAATTTTACATCCTCTTCATTAAGTAGTGGTCCCCCCTTGTCCACTCGCTTTCCAGCTGCTTCAATTAGGGATATAATTAAACTCTTTATTAGCAAAAGTTCAGATAGAATCATGCTACATTGGCTCTCTTTGGTCGCTGGGCGCCCCCTCACCAGAATGTTCTGAGGCTTTCTTGACTGCTTGCTCATAGTGGGGTGGTAGCCTGGATGTTTTGTTGGGCAGGGCACCATGCATTTCCCCTATTACATTAACCTGCCTCCCATGAGACACATGTCCCCTGCTTTCACCACCGTGCAATGGCCCATTATCAGAGCATGTTGTTAATGTTAATGTTAAAGGACATTTGTACCACGCACTATCACCACCGGAGTGGTCCCCTGGCACTCTGGCGGCTCTGAACGAGGAAGGGAAGGTGAGTTAGTGGGAGGAGTCTGTAAAAGTGCAAGAGTGCAGTGATGTGCTGTTGGCAGCCTTAGCCCGGTGGGTCCGTCGGCTGGGCCTGGGTTGTATGCGGCCGGTAGTTGTCGTGTACTGATGTGCAAGTCCATGTGTGTTTATTGTTTTGTTGTTGCAATGTACTGAAGTTTGTGCGGTTTGTTGTGCTGGAGGTTTGTGGTTGTGTTTGGTTTGGAGTTTGACAGATGTATGCAGAGGAGGAAATTGTTAGTGGTATTGGTTAGTTGGCATCTCTATCCTGAATTGACCAGTTGGGCTTGTGTAATCTCACCCGATGGGGTGCTTGGGCACCCTGTGCCTCTGAAGGTCCGTGCCTGTTTTGAATTTGAGGCCCCTTGAACATCGCTGCCTCCTCTGCCCGCTCCGTCAACAACCTTGCATGTCCCCCCTCCATACCCACATGGCCAGTGCACCTGCCAGTGGGAAAATTATTTGTTTATTGGAGTCCTTACCGGATGGCTGCGTGTCCCACTCCCCACTTGGTATAAAACCTTCAGTGCTACCCGTATGATGGTGGTGCTCCAGGCAGCCTTGTGGGGACGGTTTGGCTGTAGGAGCAATGGAGGCTGCAGGCCACATACTGGCGTGGGGGGGCGGCAGGAGTGGCCATGCCATAGACATTAGATTCCCCTGTGTTCACATTCAAAGGGAGTCGAAGAATGGTCGGAGTTGGAATCAGAGTTGGAGACCGGCAGCTGGAGGGTTCCCCCAGGTCGTGGCCGATCCATATACGTCATAGTCCAGGTATCATGGGTTGACACCCCAACAGGTGCGCGGGGCCCATGCCTCCATTGGTTGGAGAATTAGAGGTTTGAGATTCATTAGAGGCCTTGGCGTTGTGTGCAATATTTACCCCCCCCCGCCACCTTCAAGGGTCCAAACTGACAGGGGAACTGAATCAGTCCAAAAGCTGGTGAATTTCACTGATTAACAGGTGTGCTTCCCCCAGAGGCCTTACAGGGGCAACAGTAATTTTCTCATCGGCACTAAGTGTGGGCGGGGTGGTTGTACTTAGCATGTTCCTTTTTAGGGTCAGCGTTTTGGATTTGGATGCGTGACCAGGTGCAGGTGCAGGTGCTGCTGCAGGGAGCATTGGCACGGTGCAGATTGACATGACTGATGGGCTGGCCGGAGGATGGCATGTCGTTGGTGAGGTGCTCTTGGAAGTCAGATTCAATGTTAGGGGCTGCACATACCCGCTCCTATTTTTCCAGGCTGGTGCTGCTAATTACTGAGGGTCAGGTATGGTCTCTATTAGTTGGGGTTTGAGGTGACCCCCGGTTTACCTGTACGGGCGCAGCTCCCCCAGCATCTTACTTCCTCTCCCTTTTCCAAGGACGCTGTGGATATTGATGAAAATAGATGGGTGAATTAAGGAGGAGGAGGAGGAGACCGCTCCTGACAACAGTCAACAGCAGTCTTTGGGTATCTAACGGGCAGGACAGGGACCTCCTGCCCACCGCAAACATCATGCAGACGCTAACACCGGCTCACTAACCCCCCCCCCACGGGCTATGACCTTATGTGGGGATGCCACAGCTTTTAGCAGTTCAATAAGGGGTCAGGGCTCCTCAGCCTGAAGGCTTAGCAATAGAAAATTGGCAGGGACACGGCCCTGCAGGTACTAACACCCGCGCCCTTGTCCCCCCACTGAGATTTACAATACATATTCTAACTTCATAAACAGCCTTGCATTCTGTAATGTTCCTTACAGAACACTACAATTCAAGTTGTGCGGGTTCTCATAGTGTCTTTTAAATGACATAAAAATGCAAAAGCACATTAAAATAACGTTATACTTCCAATAAATACTATAAGGCTGGCAGATTTCTCCTTTCATGTTGAAGTGGACTACATCAATCTCGACCACACGAATGGTGGGTTGCAAAGACACAGATGTTGGAGTTCAGTGGGAACCCGAGGCTAAGCCAATATAGCAGGTGGGAAGATGGGCTAGCCACGTGATGGTGGTGCTGTCCACTGCAATCTGTTGATTGTTAAGCTTGAGGGCTCATCTGATGATATCTCAAAGTACGAACGCAAGTGTCAGCAGCTAAATGCTGATAATAGGTGTTGCTTAGGTGGCAGGGGTCAAAGGTGACAGACTCAAGGTGCATAGGTGGGAGAGAAATGCTTGCCTGAAGGAAGGAGATAAGCTGGTGATACCTTGTACTAGTCGGTTTGTAGCTAGGCCCAGCTTTGTAGGCTATGCTCTCAGAGTAATCTGCGACTACACCTCCATTTTGCCGTCAGATGTTCCTCTGATAGGTGATGGAGAGGCCAGCAATAATGGCAAGAAAGTCATACACACATATTTCATTCATAGGGTTCACCCACCAGCATCACAGCTGCAGGTAATAAGGTCATAGCTTAATATGTGATAGGATACACTAGATGTCAACAGAAAGGGTTATGTTAATGCCAAACACAATGGCCCTTCCTTCAAACTGAATGTCTGGAAGACAGGATAATGCAATCAAAAGTGTTCCTGCTTCATTAACAACGTGCACACAGGTTCCATGCCTGCTTGAAGAACATGACTGACATTATGGCCATTCACAAATAATACCAAACGTAAACAATAAATGTGAGTTGGACATGGCGCCCACACCTTTACAGAACCAAATTAATACATTCATTCTGTCAGGAACACTCTATATAGGACAAAGCTGGGTAGAATGCTTGAAGCCATGGTATCAGCTATGTATTCTGCCAGATGCTATCCTGGTGATATGATCTGATTGGTTATTTATAACGCTCTTAAAACCCAGAAGTTTCTAATCGCAGACCCGGGCAGCGAACCTTTGTTGCTCTGTGTCGTCTTGCTACCAAGGCGAGCACGTTGCCCCTGAGCTATCAGGATTATGCCTCTGTTCCTCCACTTAAAACACCGCGGGTGAAACATTTTGCTCCACCTTTTCATCATGATGATGGCAACAGTGATGGTTGTTTCTATTTTTACGGTGAGTGGTTAGCAGATAAGAATGCCAGAACTACATGGACGAGGGCGGCCCATTCACACCTGGTGGCCCTCCAATTTACCAATCATTTCAACTCTTGGCATTGAACACCTGGGATGCTCCCACTGTCTCGGAAAGATTGAATCCACCATAAAGTGCTACTGCCACTCTCATTCACCATGCCAATATTGGGTAGCAAAATTCCACGGGTATTTTCAGTTCCACCGCAAGAGACAAGAAGAGCTGGTTTGCCTTTAATGGCAACGCTTACCTCTTAACAGACTTAATAAAGTTCTTGTGATTGCTATTGATATATATTTATTTTTGTTTTCAAAAGACATCTCTGGGTTCAGGTTTTGGCGGTTTGATGAGGCTCTATTTTGGAGGGCTAACCAGAACTTCATATCATCACTGTGGCAGAGCTGCAGTGGCCTGAAATATTTGGCATAATGTTTCTGGGCGATACAAAGTGATTTGTTGAAAGGATGCTCTGGAGAGAGGTTCTGCATCACATTTGAACATGGCTTCAGATGGTACACAGTGCATGCCCAACATGAATGCTTGACATATTTGTTGGTGATTGGTGAACTCCCTACCATGAATAGGCCTCTTTGTGGGCTGCGCTGAGGTGGTGCTGCGGCACCGAGTGACCATATGGGGCCTCATAACAAGTACAGCGGTGCAGGTCAAAAGGGTGGTAATGCAGCAGTAATTACATGACAGCCTCATCACCGCATTGCCGTACTACATTTTTGGTGGTAACGTGCAAGATATACCTCCAGCAAAGGTTGGAGGTAAATCCTCTACCATACCGACAAAATCAGCAGAATTAGAACCAGTAGAATTACCATTAAAATCCCCATGGAGTCATATGGACTCCAAAAATGGGAACTAACACCATTCTACCTCCTTTTCTAATCCCACTATAAATCTGTTATACCAAGTGGCGATAATGGCAATTGAGATTGGCAGCTATTCTGCAGCATTACCACTGAATTGCCACCAAACTTGTAATGAGGCCTATGTCTTTGGATATCTCTTGCTGCAGAAGTAATGAAAATGCAGTGTGACCACTGAGAAAAGCCCCACGTGAGGTTGCGGCAGGGGCTAAATCTTTTTTTGTGCCATTCCACTTGTGCGTCAGGATGGGACAACAGGACACCTTGATAAACCAAGGATTTTACAGTATCAGTGCCCAGATGCCATGCCAAAACACGCCTAGATAAATATGTGTACAGGCACGTTATAAAGTACATCATATCATAACATAAAACCAGTCAATGGTGCCTGAGTTTCTCATCTGAAGTGACAGCCATGTTGGAGTCAAGGGTCCTCATGACAAGTTTGCCGCTCCGGAAATAAGTGTGCTGGTATGCTCATCAGCACCCTTGTTTCTGGATTGGCAAACTACGTGTTTGCCTGCCAGAGCCGCTGTGCCCAACAGGTCAGACCCTGCTGGGCGCAGCGGTCACTGTAAGCAAACCCATCACAGAAGCACTGCTTCCGTGTCCCCTCTCACATAGAGTACTACGGGACTCTATGGAAATGGGTATTAACAAATTTACTGGCGGTGGACTCGTAATGAGCTGGTGGCACTGGGAAGTCAGGTGTCAGTACATTTTTGCGGGTCTGGCTGCAACCCGCAGGTAGCATTGTCAGGGTTACGCCGGAACTGTCATGAGGCCCAAGGAGTTTCCTGGAAGAAGCCTTGTTTACGAGAAGCATCACCCTATTGGAGGTAGGTTTCTGCAGCAAACCTGAATGTTTTACTACAGCTAACTTATTTACTATACAAAATTTGATTTAGTCTCTACATATGATCTACAGTTTATATGACTCACTCATGGATAAGCTTTGTTTTATACTGTGAAACAATGTAGCAGTTTTTACCTTTTTTTAGTCGTTTCTACATAAACTGATACTATTGCCTGACGATGATAGAAAGGGCTCACTACTGCGCGTCATGCCAGACATTGAAGTCACTCTACTTGTGAAAGACTTTGGATGAGATGACATGATGAGCAGTCATGAGAAAGTCTATCCAGTAGTCGAAGTGAGCGGGAATGGTCAAGAACGGAGTTCCACTTCTTATTGTTTTTACTGTTAACAACTACACTACTTTTTGCAACCATTTCCACCATTCTGGAAGTGTTCTTTGTGAAGTTAAAGCACACTTCTCCACTTTACCACCGGATATCAGCTACAGCTAAACTGAAATCTGTTTCAACTCAATTGGCGGTCAAGCAGCATGACTGCAACCCTCAAAAGAATTTGCTGCACGTTTCTCCCTTCCTTTCTACTCTGTTCCGCGCTGGTGTCACAGTAGCATTACTCTTTTAGTACACTTCTATCACTGGGTCTATCACCACCATCATCGCACTTCTTCAGGAACCAGTTAAATACAAGATTTAAAACATGGTTAGAATAAAGAATATGCAATACGTTGCTCAGTTATGCCACCTGAGTCTTCATATGCACGCAGCGAGAATGTAAGCAATGCATGTTTTTTACAGACTCATTGTTGATCCAATTATTTCCACAGTATTTCAAACAGAGCTGCTTGCTGATGGAAATCCTCGAGCTTTTGTGGCACCTGACTTCAGGTGTCTGCACTGACAGACAGGTGAAGAGCCGGTCCCCCGGTGAGTTCTGACAGTCACACAGTGCCTAGTTTGCCCATGCGTCAACCTGTTCATTACTGGAGGAACTCTCTCGCCCTTTGACTTAGCCAAACCTTATTTCTTCGTCTTACTTTGAGTGATGACAAGATAGGATCACCTTCACACACTGCGAGCCCAAGCAGCTGTTACACATGTGCACTTTGCATGGCTTAGCTATACGTGGAAGGAGACTGCATGACCGCCATTTTGTGCTTTACTTCAGTCCACCCTTTTTAGTCTTACTAGAGAAAAACCTTGCAAGTGTATGCAATATAAAAATATTACAACCAAAAACAATCCCTCCATCAGCTGCATTCATTATTACAGCAGAAATTGTATGTTTTGTATTGTAAAGGATTTAGGTGTCTATTGATTAACAAGCAAAATGCAAACCTTGTGTTGCAATGTCAACAACATATGGCATCACCATTATATTTCTGTACGGCACAGGAAACATGAGCAGTAATAGGTTTAATTGCATGCTGACAGAATTGTACATGCATTGATGATTGAATACGTTTATATTTTAGAAGAAAGAGGTATGATAGCATGGTTTGACACAAAAAAAACAATATAGTGTCCCCCTGCAACTTGAACATATATTTATTTCAATAAAACACATAATAAATGTCTTACTAAATACTCATGAACAAACCCCCAGATAAACACATTGCATCACACCTACGTTGGCAGTCTAAATTCAATTGCAAAATCACTTCAGGATACCAACAACCTTTTAATTGCTTTCAAGATGACAGTCACAATATAGTGTAGCAAATATTGTGTAATATGAATATGCACATTTTTTCAAAAACAATTATGGAGCTATGAAAATATGCATTAAATCAGTGTATTGCTGTATCCTATTATCCACCCTCCTCCTTCTGCCACATTGGCAAAACGAATAGCCCTGTATGATAGAGAGTACATCAGTGTACCTAGAGGCCCTGAAATATGGGCATCAGAGTCAACAGGGCGTAACTTCCAACACCTGCTCAATTTCATGGGTTTTGTTGCAATATAACAGCACCTTAACGTCACTTCAACTAATGTTTTTTCACTGAATATTAAGTGTTTTGTTGCACTGAACTAATTATCCTTAACTGTCCTTTAACTAAAACTTTTTCTTTGAATTTCAAGGGTTTTATTATGCTATACCGCTCACCACCTGTAATTCTTTTTTTCTGATAACATACCTGATGTCATATCATATGTTATCACCATCTGTTCCTGAGCTATGCAACATCCGGTTTATCATGTATTTCATCTTTTGTTGGTTCCACTAGATAACATGGGATTAGTAATAGTGAACTGTGCAAAGGAAGAATGAGGTAGGGTTAGTAAGAGGCTGTGATGAGGAAGACTGAACTTGTGTAATGGGGGAATGTAGCGAATAAGAGTGAGATGGGGAAGTTAGGAACTATGATGAGGAAGAGTGAGGTATGGTAGTTGGGGACTGTGATGAGGAATAGTGAGGCATGGTTAGTGGGGGATTGCGATGAGGATGAGTGATGTGGTGATAGTGAGGTTCTGTGACCTACAGAACATAGAAATCATGCCTATTTCATTTATGAAAAAATATACCTTGCGCATAAACACAAAAGTCCTTGAAACGAATACCTAGAAATATGAATAAAAAACAGTTATCTTAAAACAATACTTAATCCGAACGAGGTCTATGAAAGTACTGGGACGAGGAAGAGGGCCATGCTGCTTTTGAGATCTAGAATCATGAACAGTATCTACACAAATGAGTAAACACTGCATTAAATGAACATTATTCACATGTACTGAAAACACTGCTCATAACATATGAAGTCCTAGCTTTCCGTTTTGATTTCCACTTTAACCACTCATAACAAATCTAGATCTTATACCAATACAGCCCTACTACTCGTCTCAGTAGTTTATTGGGTTGCAAATTCAATATAGAAACCAAAAATACTTTCTCAGCAGACCCAAATTACATAAACATTTCAAAATATTGCCTATTTTCATTAGTCAATCATCTCCAATCACATGTGCATGAGTTTTATTTTATTGTTTAGATTTCATCTGTTTGAGTATTGAGATTGAGAATTATCAAAAAAGGTGAGATATAAAGACACTCTTTCAATCGAGAACCAGATAAAATAATGTTTTCAAAGTTTAACTTGTTTCTACCCCCCACCAAAAAACAAATCGAAAATGTATAATGTAGCAAATTATTAAAACTATACTGAAACAAGGAAGTTTAGATTGAGCAATATGCTATGAAATTCTGAAATCAAAATGCTCTACCACGGATGCACCCAATTAAATAAAAACTGCATTTTAATGTTTCATTAACCGTATTGTATGTGGCGGGAGAAATTAAACACTACAAAAACATACACAATTGCAATCTCTTTTGGAAAAAGTTCAATAAAACCAGAAAAAAAATACACGATTTTGCTTAACTTCCTGATTCAAACCGCAAAGTGGGCAACGCTATAATTTAACATTCGAGTCTCAAATCTAGAATAGTCAGAATATTCACATAATGAAAAAACATACATTTAACATTCTTGTAAATAAGTAATTGCTGCACCTAATCTGATCAACAACCAACGTGTCCCTTAACATATTCAAAAATTCATCATATAAATAGAATACAAATTGACAAATTTCTTTTCAAATGGCGAATCACATGTACGAAAAAATCTGTAAACTGATTGGCTTAAGGGCATGTGCATGGTATGATATTCGAGAGCTGATTGGTCCATAGATACACTAATCGTGAATCACAATACAAATCCAGATACTTAAAGTGCAAACTTTGACTGTACTATTTGAGCAAATAGCACTATTTCCTATGCAAACATTTCCCCTCTGTGTTCTCCCTTTGTTGTACTTTGTTTTCTTTTGGTTTCTTTGTTTTATATAACATTTGTTTACCCTTTTTAAGGATTTCTGATCATTTTTTGGTTTTAATTTTGTTTTTTGCTTTAGATTTTTTATTTTTTCGTGGGTATGGACAGAAAATCCTGGGGCACCCTCCAGCAATGAAGAGATCAACCTCATCGCTGTCCCTGAAGACACAGAAGACATGCAGGAAGAGGACATCAAATGGGCAGAGCAGCTGGCCCCAGCCGAGAAGTACAGCTGCAGGAGTTTTACACCTTCACTGTGCTGGCAGTACTTCAGGGTCTCTAAGGACACACCACTTTCTGACATCGAAAGTGCACATTTCATGGTGCGGTGCACAGGAAAGTATTCTCTATGAATCCTGAGCAGAACTTGGACACCACAGCGTTTATCATCAACCACCTGATTCGTTACCACTGGCGGAAAGTGGACACACTTTTCAGGAGCAGGTCCCAAGCAACAGACAATCTAGCTTGGCTGTAATGCCCTGCAACTCACTGCTTGACCTACAACACCACAGAGGAAGCAGACCACCATCCTCAACTGGGTCATCATCTGCACCTCTCCCATCAACTTTGTCTGTTGCCAATGATGCTAGTGTCTCCTCTGCTGTCCCTGTGTTGGACCGTCCATGCCAATGCAGGTCTCCCTAAGGTGGCATTTGCCCTTGCAGGAAGTAATCCATTTTGAGGCAATTGAGGATGCATGGGTGGAACATTGATGAAATTGTCAGCGGTTATTTTTTGTTTTTTGAGAGCTTTTATGATCCTATTTTCAGGTTTGTTTTTACCTGACTGCTAATTAAAACAAAATAAACACTACATTTATACAACTTGGCATAAAAAAGTCTACTTTCTGCCTATCTTTCCTACATCCACTTCCTCCCCCGACCCCTCCTTAACACCTCAATGGGCCTCATTACGACCCAGGCGGTAAGGGGTTTACGGCAGCGTAAACAGCGCCGACCCTTACCGCCTGAGTACGAGGTCCCTCAGCGCCATGGAGCTTTTAACACCTGCTTTTAGCAGGTGTTAAAATCCATGGCGCTAAGGGACCATGGAGTTAATTACGCCACCGTAATTTACGGTGGCGTAATTAACGCCTTCCCCACTCCCATTATGCCCTATGGGGCAAAAATGGGAATGGGGAAGGGTAAAATGGGGATTGGGGACTTACCGCCCCGCCGACCTCGGAATGGGGCGGTAAGTCTGCCTACCACCATGGCGGAATTGCAACCTTAGCGGCATGGACCATGGTGCTAATAGCACCATGGTCCTCCGCCAAGGTTGTAATGAGGGCCAATGACTATTTTCTGATACCCCATAAACTTTTACAAACCTTCGGAGAGATGGATTTGACAGTAAGCACCATGGCAACATGCTAACCCCACCGGTAAATGCCCACTGTACAAGTAAAAGGCCCAAATATAACAAGGGTTACCATTATCAGTATTCTAGGCCGGCTCTACAGAATATATGGCCATTAACACACTTGTAGTTTCCTGTGAATGTGGCAAGGGTGTTTAGTGGAAGAAAAAAAAAAGACACTTACGTTGCAACATTCCTCGGCGCCATGCCCTAGATCAAGAAATCTGTTTTCTCTGTTGATGACTATGACATCATCAACATTGTCACAGACTTCGGAAAGTGCAGCACGGCACAGTGCCTCACCACAAGGTCATATATTTTCATTTTGATAAAACACCCTTAGCACCTGCACAGAAAACAACACCGGTATTAAGAGATGAGAAGAGATGGAAAGGGCAAGGAGGCACAGGGTAAGGGGATGCTGGCCATCAGCACTCAGGCTGCTCATAACACAAACTTAAACCAGAAATACAGCCTGCATTTTGAACATTCTTATTGGCTAGCGCCCCTTTCCAGGGAACTAATGAAATAAAAGAAAATCATACCTCTAGCTCATGGTGCACTAATGCCCACTCTTGTTCATATAAATATGAACATAATAAAGTTAACACAACACCATCAACTTCTAATCAACGAATATACAATTTGAATCAAGAATTGTAGTTCTCAAACCCATAGTCATGCATCATTTATTTTAAGAAAATACATTTTTTAAAACATCTCTATCTATCTCATTTTTTACATTTGATAATTCACCTGATGTTAACCTCGAGCAGAGGGTGGGGACTTCTAGTGCACGCCTAATAGAACCGTTCCAATTTGAACCAGTTGATGATGGGACTATATCGAAGGCTCTGGGTCAGCTCAGATCAGCGTCTCCCATGGACGAAGTCCCCTTGCATATTCACCAGGCCCTCCACCAGAGTGATATGACTGTGATTACGGAGGCACTTTGTCGTTTTCTTCCGGGGTGATCGCTGCTCTTTTGAAACATGCGCTGGTCACCCCACTTTTGAAAAGGCCTAACCTTGATTCTTCACCGGTGACAAGCTACCCCGCCTGTATCTTTACTTCCACATCTCATGAAACTCATGGAAGGGATCATAACTCCACATGTCTCCTGTCATTTGAAAATCAATAACTGTCTACACCCATATCAATCAGGCTTTGGACCTTTGATGGGCAGAGTGTTTGTCCTGGTCTTGCTCCTAGATGACCTGGCGATGCTCCAGGATCGTGGCATCATAGGGGTGCTGCTCCTTCTCGACCTGGCGTGTATCCTTTGATGCAGTTGATCATAACATTCTCCTGTTCCGCCTTGAGCAGGCAGGGATCTCCAGTATTCCATTGGCAAGGTTTGTGACTTTTCTTACAGATCGCTCGCAAATTATCTCTTTCCGCTCCGGCTGCTCTGCACCTTCTGCACTCTTCTGCGGAGTGCCTCATGGTTCCCTCCTACTACATCTTCTTTTTAATCTTTATCTGCGTCCTCTGGCCGACCTCATATCTGAATATGGAGTCCAGTTCTATATATATGTCGACGATACGCAGCAAGTGTTTCATCTTGACTCACCCACAGCAGAGCCATCACAAACACTTAGAGACTGTTTATCAGCAATAGGGAGCTGGATGTCAAACAACTGGCTAAAGTTAAATAGGATGAAAACTGAAGTCCTGGTAATAGGCTCTTGGACAACTAAAGCCAATTGGAGCGCTTGAGTACTGCCCAGACTCCCTGGTCCCCTACTCGGCCCCTTGTCCATCAGTAAAGAGCTTGGCCGTGAAGCTTCTTTCATCTGGTTTGAGGGAGGCACAGATCACTGCAGTTTGTAATACTGGCTTTGAAAAACTAAAAATACTCAGAAAATGTCTTCCTTTTCGTCCTGCGGATTGTTGAGTTAAGGTGGTCACCTCATCGAACATGGGATTAATAGACTATTGTAATGGGATCTATCCAGATTCAACGTTTGCAAGTCCTCCAGAATTCTGCAGCACGACCGGCTTTAGATGCACCCAGACTCACTTCCACTGAACTCATGCTACTGCAGCTTCACTGGCTGCCCATTAAAGCTTGAATCGAGGTTAAGGTTCTATGTATTACCCACCGGGTAAGTCCACAACATGGGGCTGCTTCCCGACAAGCTAAATTAGAGTGATATCAGCCCACCAGGTGTCTTCATTCAGAGTTCCAAATGCTGCTGAAAATTCCATGCTTCCAGAGAGCTCAGATCGGGGGCGAATCATTCTCGGTCATTGCCCCCACTCTCTGGAATGCTTTTCCTTTCTTTCTGCGCGAGACAGCATGTTACCTCCAATTTTGGAAAGTGCTGAACAGATACCTTTTTTTAAGTGGTCCCGATGGTTCTTAGCACACCAGGCGATTCCCCTACAGCACCTATATGCCCCTGTGCAATAGAATGCACTTTATAAATATAGTACTTTTTATTTTTGATATTTATATAATCTTAGTTAGTCATGTCTTATGAATCGGGAAACTATGCAAAATAGTGTGGATTTATCTCCTTGCCCACTGTCTATTTCCCAAAACTGGCAGCACTAATCTACCTCCTTTATACCCCTCACATCTTCCCTTCAAACAAATCAAACATTAAACAATCCTAAAATGAACGTGTAAAACTTCTTTACAAAGCCTGACTTGGCGTGGAAAGGACACTGAATCGAGAAGCGTGCCTTTAGAGCATGTGAAAACCTCATCCAATTAAAACAAGACACAATGAACACGTCAGTGGCGCACTATATATTCACAAAACAAAATAAAATAAAACAGTTCTCGATCTCAGATCACAGTAGAATGTTAAATCACCTTAATACACCCCCTACACATTTTGATGTAATTTATAAAGCGTTATTTTTGTAATATATATTTAAAAGAAAAAAAAGGTGTTTAATAAATTAACTGAAATACTCAAATTCCCGTAACTAGCAATCACAGTCATTGCCAAATCTCAATGTATCATAGTTTTTGAGTATTTACTTCTCACTCTTGGCAGAATGCTCCAAAAAAATGAATATGCTATCCCCAAACAGCAATTCTTCCCCAATCATCCTTGCTTCCACTGCTGACATGCTGCCTTGCCTCAAAACTCCCTAATTTAGAGGCTTTGTATCATTTCATGGCACTTTCCAATTTTGATACAGAACTTGATTCTTGAATCGTGTAATGGAGTACTTTCAGAACTGAAAAACCTTGACATCAGCAATGCATCATGGGAGATATGACTAACGTTTGGCTACAGGACCACCAGGCTCTGTGCCAAATTGAAAAACACTACGGGACGGATTTGCACCTAAATCAAGAAAGGATATCCTTTGAGAACTTCATGTCTGACTTGTGTTTTATTTGGCGCAAATCCATCCAGTGGTTTGGGAAGTGCGCGTGAGCAAGCATTTGACATTTTCTCTAAGGAAAAGTGAAAAACATACTCCTATTTTACCCTTTGTATCTTTTAAACCGTAACACAGATTTGCACAAACCTTTCCTTTCCTGGGCCCTAATACAGGAATGTCAAATGCTGTGCTGATACTCCGTACGTCTCAAAGGTTATTAACCGTGGATCTTCCCTTTTCCTATGGATGATAGGTTTCATCCTAACTATACAGCGCCTATCGCCGCTCTATAAAATAAACATTTTGAGCAAAATGTTCCTTGAGAAATATTACAAGAAAGTAATTTGTACATCTTAGAGCATATTTAATTCGACGTCTTCATAGTCTTGAAACATTGTTTGTTCACTTCAAGGTCATTTAGAGATAACCATTTTCTCACTCTCCTGTTCCAGGAATGTTAAGACTTCACCTGCCCAGCTATACTATATATTCCATGCCTTTGTTATTTGCTGCATGGCACTTTGGCTGTAGTCTACTAGACCAGCCTTCAAGGTTTTGTAGATCATATTTTTTTATTTATGTATGTATTTATTTATGTATGCCTGTATAAAGCGCACCTAACCCAAGGGTATTCTGGCACATTAAACCTTTATCAGGCTATCTGGTGTATCAAGCCTGTGAAAGATTGCATTATAGGCAAATAAATATAGAGTTACACTGCAGCCACCCTGAAATATCACTTGGGAATGCAGGGATAGCACCCATATGAGAAGCGATTACTGTGGCACACCACTTAAAATCCTGCTTTTCCTGCCAATCTCTTTGTCATCTCTGGGTTTTTTAAGCTTCGCTCTGTATTCAACTCAACAGCCCGTGGAATGCACATTTTAAGGAGGCAATTGAATTAAGCACTGTATGATTTAAATATGACCCAAACAGCATTAGAGGTAGAGCTGTCATGCAACCAAAAGATTAAGGAAAACTTAAATCTTTACACATTTCTGTGAAATGTGTTGCCCAGAGAGAATCAAGATATTGTGGTTTGTGTGAAAGATGAGTGCAAACATTGTTGCCCCTGTATATTAGGGAATAATGGGTCAATTGTTTCATTGGACAAGCTTTCCTCACTATGTACTCCACACCTCTGACACCCAAATTGTCCTTTTATGACCCCACACATCCCTCTGTCTTGGCTCCTCACCCTGCTTGCCTAACTTCACATTCAACTCTTCTGACTCCACCCTCACTGCACTCTCTTAGTTCCATGCTGCACATTCTTGGGTCCTCACCCTGCTTGCCTGACTCCACATTCAACTCTTCTGACTCCACCCTCACTCCACTGTGTTAGTTCCGTGCTGCACATTCTTGGCTCCTCACCCTGCTTGCTTGACTCCACATTCAACTATTCTGACTCCACCCTCACTGCACTCTTAGTTCCATGCTGCACATTTTTGGTTCTTGACCCTGCTTGCCTGACTCCACATTCAACTCTTCTGACTCCACCCTCACTCCATTCTCTTAGCTCCATGCTGCACATTCTTGGCTCCTCACCCTGCTTGCCTACCTCACCTTTCAACTCTTCTAACTCCACCCTCACTCCACTCTCTTAGTTCCATGCTGCACATTCTTGGCTCCTCACCCTGCTTGCCAACCTCCATTTTCAACTCTTCTAACTCCACCCTCACTCCACTCTCTTAGTTCCATGCTGCACATTCTTGGCTCCTCACCCTGCTTGCCTACCTCACCTTTCAACTCTTCTAGCTCCACCCTCACTCCACTCTCTTAGTTCCATGCTGCACATTCTTGGCTCCTCATCCTGCTTGCCTACCTCACCTTTCAACTCTTCTAACTCCACCCTCACTCCACTCTCTTAGTTCCATGCTGCACATTCTTGGCTCCTCACCCTGCTTCTTCTGACTCCACACTCATTCCACTCTCTGAGTTCCCTGTTGCACATTTCCTCCCTGACTTCATACTGCACTCTCCTTAGTGCATACTCCACCCTCCTGACTACACGCTTCACCCTCCACACACAACATTATACTTATCTGACCCAACACTCTACTCCGGTGGCTTTGCTGCCATTTCCCTTGGCCGTTTTCTCAGACTGATCATCTTGGGCTAGTGGTCCATTACCAGCCATGTAAGGCACCGCCACAGCTTTTAACGCTTCAATGTTGGCTTTAGATAACTCGTCCCTCACCCCAACCAGAGCTGGTCGTTTTGAAGTTTACAGACTTTTCCTTGAATTGTGCAGACAGACAGCACAGGTGTCAGCAACGGGGCATCTATGTGCACAGCAGCCTGTCACTCCTTGAAGCATGGCAATAACAAATGAATCCAAAACGTGATTGATCTTCAAAATGAATCTTCCACATTGCATAGAGCACAAGGGAACAAAGTAGGCATTCCATCTTCTATAATAATGCATGTATATATGTGTTTATTTATTCATGTACAGGAGGAACACCGCTCTTTTGATCACAAAATAATGTACAATAGATAAGAAATCAGATTTGACGGGAAGCAGTGAGCATCTTACAATAGGGTGAGATTAAGGGACATTCTGACAATCACCAGGGACTATACATAAGTGAACATACATACATAGATTAAGGACAACCAACATTGGACATTTTTAAGTGCAGGTAGGCGGTACAGCTAGCTGTGCTCGGGACGGGACCATGATGGGTGAAGTGCTAGAGTAGAGGCAGAGGATGTGAGCGACAGAGGCAGATTAGAGGCCAGGAAAAAATCAGAATCATACTATTACTGCCACTCTACAATGTCGCCCGGTATGAAAATTGTGCCTTTGCACACTTCAAAAATCCTGTGCCCCATTACTGCACACAAGCAGAGCAGGGGTTGTGGGGTGTCCCTCGCTCTCCTTGGTCACAGTAATGGGAGTACGGGGTTGCAGTGGTGTCCCCCGCTTACTGTTGCGGTAAGCGGGGGGCAGGAAAAAAAGGATCCAGCAGCGTCAGCACTGCCCCGTGTAAGTGGGAGTAACTGATGCCACAGGGCTTCAGGAGAGTCAGTGGCGCACACATAGGTGTGCCGCAGTAAAGGTAAGTGGGGTGGGGGTTGGAGGATTGCAGGCAAAAGTGATCTATCTGATCACTGCACCATTCCGTAATTGGTGTGAACATTTTCGTCAGCGCAGTTACGGGTGGCGCAGTGAACACATAGGCCCTCATTCTGAATATGGTGGTAGTCATGGAGCTATTTGTACCATGACTGCCTCCCATACCGGTACTGACTCCGGGTTTGGTTCAATGGGGACTTACCGGTCCATTCCGACCTTGGAGGGGCCGGTAAGTCCCCATTTACCAAACCATTCCCCATTCCCATTGAGCCCCCCGAGGGCTCAATGGGAATGGGGAGGGCGCAAATAACGGGCCGGGGTATGCCAAGCCTGTTATTTGCACCCAGGTCCCTTAACGGGTCCCGTCCTTAACACCAGGCATTAAGGAAGGGACCCACTAAGGGACCTCGTAGTAGGGCGGTAAGGGATTACCGGCACCGGTCTCCTTACCGGTGCCCGGTATCCCTTACCGTCCGACTCAGAATGAGGGCCATAGATTTGAAAAACATTTTTTTAGCTAGATGGGAAATGAGAGGAAGGTTAAGAGGGTAACTCAAAGGCGAGGAGGTAGGCTTTTAGTTTGGTTTTGTCAATGTGGACTGTATCTCGGATGTCCGTGGAAGAGATTTCCATGCAAGTGGAGCAAGAAGAAAGAAAGAGCCGATGCAAGAGGAAGTGCAGGGAGGGCAAGGAGCCACTGGGTAGTTGAGATTACGAGAAGGCTTGTGTAGTTGGATAGAGGAGGATAGATACAGTGTTGCTTTACTGTGGATAGATTTGTGAACCAGGAGAAGAAATTTATATCTGGCCCTGTTTTACATCATGAGTCATCTAACCTGGTCATGGTACGAGGAAGTATGTGTCAAGTGAGGGAGTTCAAAGAATTTCCAGGTAGAGAAGTTAATGATCTTGTCGAGAGGACAGAAAGCATAGTTGGGGAGACCAAAGAGGATGTTGGCCCAGTAATCCAGTTAAGAGGAGAGAAGAGTGGTTAAGAGATGCTTGGCAGTGTTGAAAGGAAGGAGGTGCCTAATTTTCCTAATATTTAGGAAATTGAGGCAAGCTGCTGTACCAGTTTTGGAGATGAAAGTGGAGAAGGTGTGAGAAGGGTCATGGATGACGTTGAGGTTTCTAGATGAAGAAGAGTAGGGGAGAGTGTCATGTGGAAACTGGATAGGCAGATGAAGAGATGGTAGAGAATTTTTGGGAGGGAAGAAGATTACCTCTGTTTTGGTAGATTTTAACATCAGAGAGTGAAAAGTTATCCAATATTTAATGGCAGAGAGACTGTTGGAAATTTTGATAAAGAGATCAGAGGAGAGTTCAGGAAAAGGGAAGAACATGTGTGTGTTGTACACAAAGAGTTGGTACGAGAACCTAAAGGAGGAGATTAGTACCCCAAGAGCAGAAGTGTAGAGTGTAAAGAGGAGTGGACCAGAGACAGAGCCTTGTGGAAGACCAACAGTTGGAGGAGTGAGTTGAGAGGTGTTGTTGCTCCAGTAGACAGAGAATTGGCGAGGTGCAAGGTCAGATTCATTCCAGGCAAGGGCTCAAAAGCGAATTCTAAGAAGAAAGTGAGTATTAAGGTGATCAGAGTGATCGACAGTGTCAAAGGCAGCAGACAGGTCTGGGAGAATAAGGATAGGTTTGAGTGCTTAGCAGAGGCAATGAACTTGGACACATTCATGAGAGCAGTTTCTGGGGAGAGACAAGAGTGGAAACCTGCTTGTAGAGGGTCTTGAAGGTTGTAGATGTCTATGAAATTGGTAAAACAGTTTAACACAACCCTTTCAAGCACTTTAGAGTAGTGTGGAAGAGGAGACACAGGGCGAAAGTAAGTCAGTATGTTTGAGTCAACCCCTTGCTTTATTAGGGATGACCGTGGCTGTTTTGAAAACAGAGGGAAAGCAAGCAGAGTCAAAGAACAGGTTGAAGAGTTCAGGAAGGTGAGAGGCCACTACAGGGGCAATAGGCTTGACTAGCTGAGAAGCAAAAGGATCTGATGGGGCACAAGAGGGGCTAGCCTTCATCAATAGAGATAGCAGGTTGTGACACTTCAGATTACACCTTCCCTGCCTTTGTAATAAAGCTGATAACTATATGATCAGTTTCAATTCCCCAAACCTTATATTCAAAGAATGTATATGGCATTCTGTATTTACTACATACAAGACTTCTAAGCTATGTACACCCCAAGCTTTAAAAACAATGTGTCTTGATTCAGACAAATTCATCACATGGTTTACAAATATAACCCATAATCCTGCTTGATTGCAAACAATGGTCTCTCACAGGCCTGGAGTCTTGAAATTGATCTTATTGCATCTTACGAACCAAGTGGTCAAGACGATAGTATCGAAGACCTCACTGTTGCATGCTGTCCCTAGTCATTCTTCCATGATCCTCCATGTGCTCACCTCAGGAATCTGATTAATGGCAAGGACTTCATATTTCAGGAAAAGCACAATTCTACACTTAGTGCTGCCCAAAGGCCTTACTATGGGAAACAGGCCTTTTTTTCCTACTCTTTGGGCCTCATTACAACTCAGGCGTTAAGGGTTAACGCCGTCGTTAACCCTTAACGCCTGATTCCAATTTTAACGGCTGCTTTTAGCAGCCGGTAAAATCCATGGCGCTAAACCGCCTTGGTGCTAATTACGGCACCGTAATTTACGGTGCCGTAATTGGCGCCTTCCCCACTCCCATTATGCCCTATGGGGCAAAAATGGGAATGGGGAAGGGTAAATGGGAAATGGGGATTTACCGCCGCACTCACTTGGAATGGGGCAGTAAATCCGCCATCCACCATGGTGTAAACATAGTTTACACCATGGTGGTAAAGTTGGTGTACTTACCGCATGGGTCGTAATGACCCCACTTGTCTTTTCTTTACCATCATCCATTTTTTCTCCAAAAAATGTCCATTCTTTTATGAAAAGACAGAGTGCACCTTTTGAAGTTCATGAAGTGTGGTTTGTTACATGTGACCTCCTTGGTGGTATGGATGTACTAGGGATGTTGTCTTGTGCTGTTATATATTTTCTTGCATCATTAAAGTGTAGCACCTGCCATTTACACAGCATCTTGACACTGGTGTCCGGCATAGGGGAAAGCAATGGGGTTCCTGTAAATTGTGGGATAGACTGCGGGATGATTCCATTAGGAGGTTTTAATCCAGTTATCCCCCATTTCCCAATGTACAGGTTGGATTGTGGTTGACACACCTCTGCTTCTTGTGGTATTGTCTCCAGTGGTCCCCATTGGGTACTGTATATTGTAGACTGTGGCAACACCCACGCGTGGAAGTGAAAATCAGCATGAAGGCAGTGAGGGAGGTGTAAGCTCTTAACGGTGTGCATAGTGCTGATGGCACAGATGTCGTTTTAGGAGTATGATCTTTGCTTTTCCTACAACTAAAGGATTGGTTGGTCATTGTGCTGTGAACACACTGGGAGGGGTTGAGATGTGTGTGAAAGAGAGAAGGCTTTTAGTGGGATGGTTGCATGAAGTGATCTATATGAGATCGTGATTACATCAGATCAGTGGTTATGGGGGAAATGAGGAAAGTGAGTTTCCTGTTCGGGGCGGGCAGGTGTATCTTTGTGCAATATATTGGGCAGCCATGGTAGTGGAAAGGGGCAGCATAACAGTGCTATACGTGGTGTGAGGAATGTCATAATTTGGAGTCAGTTGATATGTGTTGAGCAGGTCAAGGATGCGTTCTATGTGTTTGGTGTGAATCCATATTGTTTGGTGTGATGTGATTGAGTGGTAAATCAGTGTGTTTCTGACTATTGTGGTGACTACAGGAAGTGGCTATGATGAGTCATCAGTTGTGTCTGTATGCGCGGTTATGTGCAGACCCACAGACATCACTGTGGTTGGCTAATCTGCATAGTTTGATAAAGGGTACAATGGGAAGTTTTTGTCCTCTATTGTGAGTATTGAAAGATTTGTGTTGCGTTGTACCAATGGTGTCCTTGTGTGTATGCAGGAAACAATTAACCATTGAGTAAGCACAGCAGTTTGCTAGGGAGTGCACTGATTTGCGGGTTCTCAGTGTGGGGAGGACAGATGTAGTAGAGTTATTCACTAAATTGCCTCACTTGTTTTGGTTTGTGTGTGCTGGCAGCTTTCAGTATCTTTTTCTGATGTTGAACTTCATTTAGAATGGTAAACAAGGCTGGTTTTCAGTGTTTTGCTAAAGCTGGGTGTCTTGCATTGGCATATTGGCAACTGGTTCCTGATGCCAACAGAAACACTAAATGGTTCTTAGGTTTCTTGAGAATCCGTCTAGATTGCAGAAGTTGGCTTGGTTGGTATCAGCTCGGTTTGTTGGATAGAATTCTGGGCCCTTGACATGGTGTTCTTTATGTGTGATACACATGCCCTTGGACGTTACTTGTTGATTGGCTTGCATGACAATTCATGTTAAAGGGAGGCCTAAGGATTTGGAAGCAGTAAAGTCTAGGTTTGAAACCACTGGTGTAGACACTGTGTGAATGCAATGAGAATTGCAGTGCAGGATTACACCTAGGGTTAATCAATAGTCCATGGTCTGTTTGCAGCCCATGATTACAGCTGGGGTTTTAATTTACTTGGCTGAACAAGTGCAGGGGCCCATGCTCCCTTGCCAGGATGATGGGTGTGATGCATGTGTGTGTGGCTGCTGCGTAGGAGAATATTATTCAGCAAAGTTGAATCAGACTATGAGGTTCAAGGGGTAAGGGTAGGTGAGGGCTTTGAGGATAAATGCGTGTCATCTGCAAAGTGGAAGAAGGCTATGTCCAACTTTTGCATGACGGTGATCAGAGGATTCATGTAGGCAATGAGTAGGAGTTAGTGGACGCACAGGGTGGAGACCTGGGATGAGAGAACAAACGGTTCATGTGCACAGCGTGTTTTCTGACCGAGTAGAATGGGGAGTTCCATGCAAGCAGAGGGCCTGGATTCCTAGGCTTTTGGTCTGGAAGGAAAGTTGAGGTGGTTGTTTTGTTGATGGCTGCAGATAAACCTATGCTAATGAGAATATAGGCGTCATTGTTGTTACTCATTGGTTTGTGGTCATCACAGACACAAACAAGTGCATTTTTCATTCCTCGTATTGGGTGAAATCGAATTTATGCCCGGTCTGTGCTCAGATAAAGATGTGTCTTGCAGGTGCTGTAGGAACTGCTTGTTGACAAGTCCTTCCAGGAATTTCACTGAGTATGGAATGCTGGTGATTGTTCTGTCACTGGCAGGATGTCAGGGGTTGAGATGTGCATTTTTGAGAAGTGGTCTAACTTCTGCATATTTTAACTAATTGGGTGCTGTGACAAGTAGGAGTGAGTGAGGTGTTGTAGACAGAGCAGAATAAGTTGAAGACACAAATCAGGGAGAAAGGCTCATGAGAGAAGGTCATGGGCGGGGCTTAAGAGATGATCCATCTTCCCTGCCTAATGTGATCAGTTTTTTATTGCAATGTTGGTTTTAAAGACTTAAGGGTGTGAATGTCAAATATATGGCACTAGCAACTGTCGCTTGGACATTGGCCCTCATCCCAAGGTTGGTGGTAGTCATGGCGCTATTAGCGCCATGACTACCACCAATAACGGGACCGTGTCCGGTCCCGTTCATTGGGGACTTACTGGTCCAGTCTGACCTTGGAGGGACCAGTAAGTCCCCATTTTTAAGCCATTCCCCATTCCCATTTGAGTCCCCATAGGGCTCAATGGGAAGGGGGAAGGCGCTAATAACGGTACCGTAAATTGCGATAGCGTTATTAGCTCTGAAGTCTCTTAACGGGCCCCGTCCATAAAGCCTGGTAAAACCAGGCGTCAAGGAAGGGACCCGCTAAGGGACCTCGGAATAGGGCACAAAGGGATTACCGGCACTAGTGTCCTTAACGGTGCCCGTTATCCCTTTGCGCCCACCTTGTAATGAGGCCCATTGTCTGGGATATGAAGGTGCTCACATTTGAACGATAGCTGGTGGGAATAGCTCTCATTTTGGAGATTGGCTCAAAGCCTGTATAGTTTCTGGGTGTAGGTTATAATGATGAAATTTATGAGTGCTTTTGGGTTCTGGTATTCCTCGACTCTCTTGAGTTGAGTTGAAAATTTTATGTGGATAAAAACAATGGGCCTCATTACACGGCAGGCAGTAGGGGTTTACCGGTACCGGTAAGGGCACCGGTACTGGTAAACCCCTACCGCCTTACTACGAGTTCCCTTTGCGGAACCCGACTTTAACGGCTGGTTTTACCAGCCGTTAAAGTAGGGTGCCGCAAAGGGACCTCGGAGCTAATTACGGTACCGCAATTTGCGGTACCGTAATTAGCACCTTCCCCATTCCCATTATGCCCTATGGGGCAAAAATGGGAATGGGGAAGGGCCTTGGTGAATGGGGAATTACTGCCCCCGCTCACCTTGGAGTAGGGCGGTAATTCCGCCATCCACCAAGGCGGACTCGGTACGGTACCGGCGGCAACCATAGCGCCATGGTTACCACCTACCGTGTAATGAGGCCCAATATCCATTAAACACATAGATGAAATTTCACAATACAAGAAGAGAGGAAATACATGAATCTCTATAGTGCAACATTGATCTCTAAAATACAAAAGTATACAATATAGTTCACAACCACAGATAAAATCTCACAGGAAAAGAAATCATTAATCACTAAAAATAAAAAAATAAACATTATTACAGCATAGTTCAAATCCACATATTACAAAATATTTGATGGTGCGAGAATGCACCTTCTTATCACACCCGTTCTCAGTGACATTGCAACCTTCAAATATGAGAGCAGAGCCCAGGCAGTAATTTTCGTTTCGCCATTCAATAGGAACTTCAGTGCAGGCCTATATAGACGCAGGTCAGTGCCTCTCAATACTTGCAAAATCATTCACTCTCTAATGGTTGCATAACCCGGGCAGAACAACATAAAATGAGCCAAATCTTCAATTATTGCACCTCAAACAGGACCATCCAGGTAGCATGCCCACTTTGCCGTATTCCCCCTTAAGCGCAGACAATCGCAACGTGCCCTGGTGATAAGCCAGCTATGATGACTCACCGCAGTCCAGGTGATTAGCTCGGGATGTGGTTGGGATTCATGGAAATGCCAATTCCTCCCGAATGCGTGGCTTTGTTCAAACCTTGGCCTTCCGGGAAAAGTACAAGCATTTATTCCACATTGCTATGGAGAGTCAAGGAAAGATCTCGCTGCACCTGCAAAAAGGTAAGGGGGAAGAGGGGGTAGTGGAAGGTTTTTATTTGGGGGGAGTTCACAGGGGTAAGGGAGATGTGGGTGAGTTCACAGAATAGGGAGGTGTGGGACCTAGCCAGAGATCAGGGGCTGTGTGGTGATATTTCACAAGAGAGGGGAGAGGTGTGTGGGGCAAATGGGTGGAGGTTGTTGGGGTGTTCCCAGTGCAAGAGGTGGGTCGCGTGGAGAGAACGAAACATTATCCACCCCTCCCCCCCGCGCCAACGCTGGACCCGGTAAAGCAGCCTTCAGCAAATGTGGCCTGCGAGGCAGTCACATGGAACATGGATTAATTTGTGATTATGTTGAAATCATGCAATATTTAGTCATTGTTTGCTATGGTAAGTAAGGCCGGTAAAATAGCTCAGCGGGTTGAGCGCTCGCTGCTGCGATCTGAACGTTTGAACCCCAGTAAGGCCAACTCAGCCTTTCATCCTTCCGAGGTCGATAAATGAGTACCAATTTCGGTTGGGTGATATTGTATGTAAATATGTGCTCTGTAAAGCGCTTTGGATTAAGGCGCTATATAAATAATATCATTATGGGGATGAAGAAACACGCTGTTTTATAGGAGACTGATGGAGAGGTTAAAAATATGCAAACGCTTAGAGTGCCAAGGTTCCCAAGTTATCAAATTGTTCTGGGGATTATGGTATCACAGTAGTGTATTCTGTGGAAAGAGAGAGAGAGGCAGAGAATGAGAGACAGAGACACAGAAGGAAAAAGTGATTGGTGCAGGTCATTTAAGTGCGAACTTGTATTTATGGAGAGTGGGTACTCGGTGTGAGTGGCCATTCCTTTGGTTGTGGTATGGGTGGAGGGGCAGGTCCAGTGGTGGAATGGTGATGACTGGGTCTTGTTATGAAGTGGTATGTGCCTTAGAGTGTTGTAGAAAGTAGAGAAGTGGTAGGAGGCTCAGAAAGGCTGTTAGAGGGCAGGGAGGCTTAGACATGTGGATGTGGCAGTGAGTAGTGTTGCAGTTTGCAGGTATAAAAGGGTTTTGAGGGTTGATTTTGAGGGAGAGCATGGTTTTGTGGAAGGGAATCGGTTAGAGGGTGGCAATTAGATGTGTGGAGGCTGGAGACTATGGCAGTAACTGGATAGGGTTTGATGGAAGAGTTTGGTGGTTTCTGGTGAGTTAGGAGAGATGGGAGGAGTTTCAGGGTTGTAGTGAGACCACATGTGAGAAGGGAGATGTGACATGAAGGGGCGAGGGCATGGTTTATGGTCATTCCTACCCTGGTTGCTTGTAGGTGGCGTGATGCCTAATTGCTCAACACTCCCCCTAATCATTGTTGGCTCCACAGCCCCTTGTACTCACGCCCTGTGACTTGCTCCCCTCACCGTGCACATACCCCTATGACTTGTTAAGTGTTCTGATGTTTTCCCAAAGCTAGGTCCACGCTCAATAAACTCCCTAATAATTAAGCCACAACCCCTAAGGTGGGGGCATTACTGCTCAGTTAATGGCCCGGGGTCCGAGTTACAGACCTGAATGAAGTGAAGGGGTTTATAGATGCATCTTTGCATGTTTTCTGAGATGTTAATTGCTTTTTTAAAGTTCAGAAATGGCTCTGAGTCTATCTCAAA
Source organism: Ambystoma mexicanum (assembly GCF_040938575.1). Taxonomy (NCBI): domain Eukaryota; kingdom Metazoa; phylum Chordata; class Amphibia; order Caudata; family Ambystomatidae; genus Ambystoma; species Ambystoma mexicanum. The sequence goes on along the minus strand of NC_090934.1, from coordinate 1,419,118,933 downwards.
TGAAAATCTTGAAAGGCCTGTACGCTGGGAAATGAGACTGTGACCAGGGCACACGACAATGAAGCCAGAAAGGAGAGACACAGTTTGGGGTAGGGATTTGTGGAGCCAGGGGCTTCAAGCAAACATGGCCTTGTCGAGTGATTCCTTAAAAAAATGGTCATAATTATCCATTTCCTTTTTATGTAAAGATATTGTCCCACAGTACTTAACTCGTTAAAGGCGGGAGTTGTAAGCGTCATTAGGCCCACTGGAAAGACTTCTTAGAATCACATCGTTTTTATTTCTTAAGATGTTATCGGAGATTGGGCCCAGAACTGCCTGTATTGGGGTGTTTTTCATTTATGTGGTCAGTATTGTCACAGAAGGGCTCCCGGTGCCATCTCCCTGACCTCAAGCCACAGTGCTTCCTGTAACTATTGCCTGGACTGTTCATACCTTACACCTTGTGGGCACCCTTCTCGCCTCGCTGAAACTCCTAACACATCATCTAAGGAAGGCAACCAGGCCCTTGTCTTCTAGGGGTCTTGAGGGTCATGATATGGCATTGCTAAAAGCCTACTAGAAAATCCAACACAATTCCATCAACTGCATTTGCCATATAACACATCAAGTGCATTTTCCATATAACACATCAAGTGCATTTGCCATATAACACATCAAGTGCATTTGCCATATAACACATAAAGTGCATTTGCCATATAACACATCAAGTGCATTTGCATGTAACATGTTCATGAGGCAAAAGCACGTTCAGATTAAACCAACTGGTTCCAAACTTGGTGCCATGCAACAGCTGTAGGGTAGGTTTTGTTGCAAGTGGTGCTGCCCAGTAGGGGTGTTGCTGGGTCTGGAAAAGATCTGGGACTACGCTAATGTCGGGACTCGAGGCTAGCTAGACTTTTGCGTTTAGCCCCGAGCTTCTATCCGGGCTATATCTGGGCTATAGCCCCCTCAGCCGTTACACCCACCCTCCCAGCAACGCCTTTGCTGCTACGCTGTGCCAGTCATAACTGATAGTAAGAAAGTAGGGTGAGCAAATGTCCCGGTTTTGCCGGGACCGTCCCAGTATTTTACCCTCGCCCCGAAGCCCAGAGCCTTTTTTAACTGTTAAAACCATGTCACGGGACTTGAGGGATGGTGGGATAAGGTCCCGGTTTTTACCGATAATCCTTGAATAAATACCACAGTCGGGCTGGGCAAGGCTCTTCTTGATTGCGTTTGATTGTTTTTCACAGTCTTCCTCGCTTTCTTGTAACCCAGACTCAAGCCTTCTTACCTACCTCATAGCACCTTGATGCCTGTGGGCTGCAGTGCGCTCTATGAATCCAAAAATAAAAAAATAAAATGTACAATGCGAGGTCTTGCTCTAAGTTTGTCTAGCAGCAAAAGGAAGAAAATGGATAGGTTGACTTCGGATATTGATGCTCGTATTATTGGGGTGACGAGGGAATTGGTGTGTGCTCCGAATGATGATGGTAAGAGGAATGAGTTAAGGAAGCTGAAGAGGGAACTGGATGACATTTTGAGTATGAAAGCTAATAAAGATTTGTATAGGATCAAGTGTACTTATTTCGAACGAGGCGAAAAATGTGATAAGTGGCTAGCTTACAGATTGAGACAACAACACTCTGAGGGTGCCATTACTTCAGTTCAGGATGGAAATGGTGTGACCACTTTTGATCCGCGAGAGATTAATGCAGTCTTTAAGACCTTTTATGCTGATTTATATAGAGATGAATCTGATGTTACTGGTCAAGGTGAGCATTTTATACACAGGTTGGATGTTCCAAAGGTTAATTGTGATGAGGAGGAAGAGTTGAACAGACAGTTCACAATTGATGAAATCAGGTTTGCCATTGGTAAATTGAATTCTGGGAAGACTCCGGGACCTGATGGTTTACCGGTTGAGTTCTATAAAATTCTGCCAGAAAGGGTGTTGGATCTTCTGAAGGATATGTATACTGAATCCAAGGAAGCTGGACTTCTCCCGTCGTCTACAAACCATGCTACTATTTCAGTATTTTTAAAGAAGGGCAAGGATGGTAATTTGCCATCAAACTATCGACCAATTAGTTTGATAAACACTGACAATAAGATTTTGGCTAAATTACTTGCTTTACGGATTGAACAACTCATGCCGAAGCTTATTCACACTGACCAATCTGGGTTTGTTAAAGGCCGTAGGACTTCCAGTAATATCAGGAATTTGTTATTGACCATGTCACATGCACAGGATTTAGATGAAGACGTGGCGATTTTCTCCCTAGATGCTGAGAAAGCATTTGATCGAATTAACTGGCAATATTTGTTTATGGTTTTACGAAATATGAACATGGGAGAAGAATACATTGCGTGGGTGGCCCTTTTATATGCTCGCCCCACAGCCAATGTTAAAACTAATGGCTTATTGTCGGAATCTTTTGATTTACATAGGGGCACTAGGCAAGGTTGTCCATTGTCCCCTTTGCTGTTTGTCCTAGCCATTGAACCGCTGGCTATTGCATTGAGAGGTGATTTGAATGTGCAAGGTGTTTCCTTTCACGGTGTTGAACAGAAGATTTGGTTCTACGCAGATGATCTTTTATTAGTTTTGAGGAACTTGGATTTGTCTTTGCATTCGTTGATGAACACACTTAATTGGTTTCATGAAGTGGCTGGATATAAGATTAACTGGTCTAAATCGGAGGTAATGCCGGTGACTGCACTTTGTGATAAGTCTTTGGTGGTGGGGTTTGGATTTCAATGGTGTGAGAAAAGGCTGAAATACTTGGGGGTTTGGTTGACTCCGGATGTTAGTGATATGGTTGAAGAGAACATGGGTGTGGTTTGTAAGGAACTGAAATTGAACGTCCAAAGGTGGTCGGTACTGCATCTATCTCTGTGGGGTAAAGTAAACGCGCTAAAGATGAATTCTGCACCAAAAATTAATTATATTCTGAGTATGCTTCCCCTGAAAATTGGTCAATCCTTTTGGAAGTTGATTGATACCACTCTCCAGTCCTTTCTTTGGGATGAGAAACCGCCAAGACTGAAGCTTTGGAAACTCCAGCTCCCGGTTGAGAAGGGGGGACTAGGTGTCCCAAATTTTAAGGCATATCATATGGCCTTCTCGTGCCAATTTTTTCTTCCTTTTTTGAAGGATTCTCCTAGTGAGTGGGCGATGGCAGAGGCAAGTGTGATGGGCCCACTCGCCCCAAGAGCGATATTCACGACTGTTAGCAAACGTGTTAATAGATGCCCCTTGACGGAGTTTCTAAGAGACGTTTGGAAGAATATCTATGATATGTGTGGCTCGGTTGCTCTGAAATCGCCTGATGCATCTCTGTGGCTGAATAAAGCTATAACGGACAATGGCAAGTTGTTGTTTTGGCCGGAGTGTTTTCTTGGCGGAATTCAATGGATTAGTGATGTTTTTAAAGATGGAAAATGGATTGACTTTGCTGAGTTAAGTGCTACTTTTACTGTTGAAAATGTTTCTATCTCGGACTTCAGGAAATTGAAGAGATGTATTGGTGAAGTGCATCGTGACGGGGATGTGAATGTTGAACTTTTCACTTCTGGCGTTCAGTCGCTTGCGAGTAGGGTGTATCATCGAATTGTATCGAACTATAAGGAGAATACTGAATTACTTAATGAATGGAGCAGAAGACTGGGTTGTGAAATCAATTCTGACCTGTGGCTTGTGATGTGTGCGAATGTGAAGCTTTGTTCGATAAGTTTGACTGAACGGTCGAGACAAATCAAAATTCTCAATAGAGTTTTTTGGAGCCCGGAAAGGCTTAAAAATAGAGGTTTGTCCGATTCTGATGTTTGTTGGTGTTGTTGGAGTGAGAAAGGCAGTATGGAACATTTGCTGTGGGACTGTGTGAGGGTTCGTGGCTTTTGGCATGAGGTTTGTATTATTTGTCTCGGGGTTCTGAACCAAAATGTTGACTTGGATTTTAAGACTATGGTGCTGGGCTGTGATGATTTACTGGACGACCTTTCACTATCGGAAAATAAATTTTTGTTCAGAGGTGCTTCTATTTGCAAAAAAATGATTTTGAGGAGCTGGAAATCGTGTGTCTCACCAATATTGGAGGATTGGATTACAGAAATGAACTGCTTGGCGAATATTGAGAAATTTATATACAGAAAAATGGGGAAATTGAGTTTACATACAAAGGTCTGGGGAGCTTTTTTGAGTAGGTACTAGTTCATCGCTTAATTCTTTCTTTTTCTATTCTTACATGTATATATGCTTTATGCTGTGTTATGATATTTTGAGATTTATTGTTCAGTTCTGTTCTAAGTACTAAAATTAAAATAAAGAATTTACAAACCTAAAAAAAAAAAAAAAAAAAAAAAAAATGGCTTCTCACCTCCAATGAGCTTATAATAAGCATGTACTTTGCGTGGAAAAGGCAGATGACGTAGACGTAGCCCTACAGTTTCATTAGAGTCCAATGTACATTTTACTCCTTTTGTCTTTATGTCCACTGAGACTGTAGTCCTACTTCTATGTTGGTGGCCCGTCTCAGTTTTTTGTTTAAACAATCTGGTCACGCTATGAGAAAGGTTTGGTGAAGTGCAGCCATCTGCGCAGACTGACCCAGACGTGTTATTCCAGGTTACAATGTGCTTATCCAAGACGGTCTTTTTTTCTGCTTCTTCTTATGCTTTAATTTTGGTTTTAATCCGTAGCGGGGCCGTCCATGGCGGCAACGCCTGATTAAAATTTGCCAGTTTCGATTAGGCCTCCAGAGAACAAATCGTATTTTACAAGTTCGCTGTTCGGGCGTAATTACCTTACAGGAGCTGCACGGAAGCCTTCGTGGCACTCAAGATATTCCTAGCGGTGACTGCTACGTTATTTTCCAGCCGGCTTCCATCACTGCCAGCAGGTAACATGTGATATGTAACTTGCAAGCGGCCCCGCTGTTTGTTACTGGCAATTAATTTCTCTGGTGCCGCTCTCCCATTCAGCCCCGGCCTTTATGCTGGAAACCCAGCCAGTCTAATACTCCTCACTTGAGCTGCGCAGAAAGGGACTCAGGCTGACAGATTATCGCAGGGCAGTTAAGCATGTAATTGCTCAAATGAGTTAAAGTCCCTTCAAATATCTCTCTTTGTACCTCATCGCCGCACTTCAGAGCCTCAAATATTTGACAATTGACGGAGATAAACTAAAGGGGTCTTCATTAGCTACCAACCACCGTGACAAGCTCCTTTCAGCGGGGGAAGGCTGGCGAATTGGGCGACTTAGTATCTGCTTACAGGCGGCAGGAAAGCAGAGACCTGCTTCCAGTGGAGTAACTTTGCTGAAAATGTGGAGGGGGACAAGACATCTGAAGAAAAGGTGCCCCAGCCAAATAAATGGGGACAAAATGCTGTGCTATGAAAGTTGGGGGGGGGACAAACACCCCTAAAAATTGTGCCCATGCCTGCTTCAGCTGTGCCTTAGAAAAAGGGGAAACTGGAGGCATACTTAAATGGCCAGGTCCAAGAGAACTTTGTAATGTGTTAATGTGGAGGTGTGTGTGTTAAAGTAGGGGTGTGCGAGCAACAGTCAAACTTTCTTCTCCAGTGAGACTAATCACTCGAGTCAACTGCTCGGATGTAATAATAATAATTTAGCATTTATATAGCGCTTTGAACCCTCAGGTATCTGAGCGATGCTTATTATTACCCCTGGTGTGTTTTGCTCATTTATCGACTGCAGTAGGATGAAAGGCTGAGTTTGGGCCTGCAGGGTTTTGCAGGTTCTGCATGCATGTCAAAGTTAGCGCTCTACTCGCGGTGCTATCAGACTGGTGGAATTCCTGGTGGTTAAAAAACCTTGGCTCGTGAAATTTCATACATGGTTATTTGGTTTCCTCTGCCCATGTGACAGGGGAATGCCCAGAGGTGAGCCTTGAGCCCTGTCTGCCTGGTGATGCAGTGGTCTAAGCAGCCAATCATGGTTGGGGCCTACTAAGGATGCAACATGCCTAAGAGTTGTTGGGTTTCCATGCAGAATGTGTAACACCCTATACTTTGCAAATATTGGCTTAACCCTAGTTAAAGAACCTTTTTGGGGTGGGGAAGCCAACCAATCAGGTTGGTCAAAATGCGGGCTGAAACCGCTAATCTCAGCCCACGTTCTGAGCAGCCTACTGGCCGTTTCCCCCGTCCGCAGTGCCATCATACCCCCACCATCCCTTTTTTGTTGTTGTTTTCATGTTTAGCTCCATCTCCCCGACCTACTTACCTGTTGTTAATGGTGGCGGTCCCTCTACCCCCATCGCAGCATTTTGGCTTTCGCTCTGTGGCCGCCATGGACATGGAAGAGGGTCTCTGTATGGAGCACCACTCCCTTCCATTTCCATGAAGGCCATCATTAGACAATTAGACAGTATTTTCATTCATTGAACTGGACACACGCAGCGTCGCGTTCAATGAATGAAAATACTTTTTTTAGCATCCCACTTGGGTAACCTGGGGGGCTAATCACCTAAAGACCCTCTCTCCGGCAGGCTGGATTAGGTCTTATCAGCCTGGGGACCCTCGTTAAAAGCTCTTGGTTCCCTCTGGCCATTAACTCGGGCCCCAGGCCAATCAGACGTAATCATGTCCTCCAGATCGGATCTTAATGCCATAATCATAGTTGTTGCAAGTCAGAAAATGCTCAAGGGCAAACTTTACACCCATTACCCTGGTGAAATATACTATGGGCCTCATTACGAGGTGGGTGGTAAGGGTTAACGGGCACCGGTAAGGAGACCGGTGCCGGTAAACACTTACCGCCCTATTCCGAGGTCCCTTAGAGGGTCTCGCTATGGGCGCCTGGTTTTAGCAGGAGGGTTTAGAGGGAGCCCGCTAAGGGACCAGGGAGCTAATAACGGGCCCGCTTTTAGCGTGCCCGTTAATAGCTCCATCCCCATTCCCATTGAGCCATATGGGGGCTCGAATGGGAATGGGGAATGGTTCTCGGAATAGGGACTTACCGGGTCCTCCAAGGTTGGAATGACCCGGTAAATCCCTATTTCTCCAACCCGGACCCGGAATGCGGTAAGGGGGTACCCATGGTGCTAATAGCACCATGGCTACCGCCTACCTCGTAATGAGGCCCTATGTGTTTCTAGGAGCTTAGGACTGGATGACAGGTCTACTTTCCGAGAATCCAGCGTACGTAGAAATCCGGGCAAACCAGCGCATAGGATGTAATTTCATGCATGCGCAATTTGACGTCATATGGACACAACAACAATTCTTTCACATCCTTTTGTTTCCTAATTGTTTTTAACCTCCTCCTTGCTCGGAAAGTGGACCTGTCATCCAGTCCTAAGCTCTGAGAAACACATTGTTTCTTGAAATATTTCTGTGATGATCTTAAAACAATGACGTCACTCGCACATGCGCGTATTAACATCACGCCTTACCTTGTATATAACATCAACAAAGCCCACAAAATGGCAGCCGCAGCCTTCCAGCTACAGCTACCGGGCGGAGTTCCAGATATCCTGAATCAATGCTCTATTCTTATAGAATATCAAGTAAGTTCTCTAGACCTGGGGCGCCTCCAATACTTCCTCTAAACTCTACGAGTCCCCTTATACTAAACCAATTTCGTCTGTGTAGATCTTTGATCAAAATACACTGTGCTTATTCTGGACTCCTTTCCCACATACTGTAATCCCTACCAGAGCCTCAGCTTGACGAGAGGCTAATTTAGCTGACATCTTTAACTTTGCCTATAATACGGACACGATACCCGGTAAGATTTTACCCCTTAAATTATCCTTTTCACCAGCTTAATTTATACCAGACATAGGACTAAGCATATCCATCTCGCAACATGGGTGTAGGACACACTCAGCCATAGAAGCCATCTGCCCTTGGCATAGGATCAGCATACACATGGGGCTGGGATGATCCCCCATGGGTAAGAATATTTACTATTCCCATACATCTAAGAATATTTACTATTCCCATACATCTAAGAATAAGGAATAGATTGTGTACACAGAAGTAGTGATTTTTACAATATTTACAACTCCATCTTTAGAGTTCAACTATCCCTACATTAAGCTGACCCAGAGCTACTGATAGGACCAGAGGTTTGAACGGGGGACACAGAGCCTGTAAGATCTACAGAAACTATTACTTGCTCTTCAAGAAGCTATCACGCATCGGCCGGCAAGCTACATGCAATTGTTGACTACGGGAAATCTACTTAAGAATATTACGATATATTCATTCTTAGTCAGAGATCTAATAACTATTAGGTTCTCTCTTTTCTAATCATCGGTTGAGCCCACTGTCTCTTCAGCCTTCATTGGCTGGGATGCACAGGAATGTAATGATATATGATAGGACAGTTATATAAAAGAGGTCAAACATAAGCAGGGCATTGGATATTTGAACTGGCTTGATCCACCTCAGGATTTGCTTAGCAAAGTAACTGACAGCACATGACTTACATCAATATCAGTCTGATTTACAATATGTAGTCGTGAAAAATGAAATTATTGTGAAGGATTGACTTGCTCTTCGAATGCGCATTTTCGTTTTGCCTAAATTATGATTGCATTAAATGAAAAGGTGATTGCACTAAATGTCTGAGTAAACATGTACCCTTAGCAGGGTGACCACAATGACAAACTTATTTCACATATAGGAATTACACACAAAACAAGATGAATGAACTAAACGTATTTCTTTAATGTTCTTTTTTGTAGAAATGTGTTGAAATCATTAATTGCCTCTGATGAAGAGTGGAAAAACTCGAAACGCGTTGGGCTACTTGGAAAATAAAGCACTTTTATCTTTACATTTACAGTCAAATTGAATGTTTGTTGACACAATTACTCCTTGGAATGTTATTACATATAAATGTTGGTTAATCGTCTGAAATACCTACTAGCCCTACTAGTCACCCTTGAATAAAGAGGGCAGGTAATAGGCTTTCAAATACCCTACAGCTTAGGCCATAGATAGTGTGCAGGGGACGTGGGTTCCCCAATAGGGAATCTTTTCTTTTCTACTTTCCCCCAGACTAGATACCAAGGCTGAGATATTTCTCCCCTGCACCTAGAACTCTCTACAAAATTTGATATTGACACTTCCTTACCCACAACTTACTAACTTTACACTTATCCCTAATTAGGTGTGCATAGTGTTCCCCCCCAGTCCTTAGTCACTCTTAGAGAAGCCATGAATCTAGTTATGCTCACAGCTCATCATTTCAACCTGTTTGGCGTGTCTCAGCTCCTGGATAGGGCTTGACAGCAGCAGGCCCGCTGAGGAGGGTTGCAAGGAAGGGCGGTCACTGTGAGAGAAGCCATGAGTCTAGTTATGCCCGCAGCTCATCCTTTCAACGTGTTTGCTGTGTCTCAGCTCCTGGATAGAGCTTGACAGCAGCAGGCCCGCTGAGACAGGTTGCAATGAAGGTGCAGTCACTGTTAGAGAAGCCATGTGCTCCTGGATAGGGCTTGACAGCAGCAGATCCGCTGAGGAGGGTTGCAAGGAAGGGCAGTCACTGTGAGAGAAGCCATGAGTCTAGTTATGCCCACAGCTCATCCTTTCAATGTGTTTGCTGAGTCTCAGCTCCTGGATAGGGCTTGACAGCAGCAGGCCCATTGAGAAGGGTTGCAAAGAAGGTGCAGTCACTGTTAGAGAAGCCATGAGTCTAGCAATGCCCACAGCTCATCCTTTCAATGTGTTTGCTGTGTCTCAGATCCTGGATATGGCTTGACAGCAGCAAGCCCGCTGAGGCGGGTTGAAAGGAAGGTGCAGTCACTGTTAGAGAAGCCATGAGTCTAGTTATGCTCACAGCTCATCCTTTTAATGTGTTTGCTGTGTCTCCGCTCCTGGATAGGGTTTGACAGCAGCAGGCCAGCTGATGTGGGTTGCAAGGAAGGTGCAGTCACTGTTAGAGAAGCCATGAGTCTAGTTATACTCACAGTTCATCCTTTCAACCTGTTTGCTGTGTCTCAGCTCCTGGATAGGGCTTGAGAGCAGCAAGCCCGCTGTGGCGGGCTGCAAGGAAGGTGCAGTCACTGTTAGAGAAGCTATGAGTCTAGTTATTATTATTATTATTTCTTTTTTGTTTTTTTTGTTTTATTGGTAAATCAAATTAAACCTTTAACACTCCTTCATGTCAGTTCATCAATATTAGATGAGTGCATGTCCAAAGTTACGTAGATGCAGTGACTTTTCCCAAAGCCAATTCTCTTGGTCTGTCCAGTTTAGTCAATTTAGCTCACACTTCAGGATCGTCAACCTCCTGGTCCAGTTTTAATGCTTTGACAAATTTCAATGCATCTAAGGTCTTACCGACCTTTTCGACTGTCATTAGGCGCTCCCAGTACTCCTCTTCCGTCTCCTCAGTAATATTGATGGTATAGCTTCCCATGTATACTTGTCGTTTCAGTGCGAGCGTCGGACAAACTAGCATCACATGTCTGATAGATTCTATTTGGGTCCTGTTTTTACAGAACCTGCAGTATGCCATCGATTTGTCAATAAGTCGTCTTCTCCATTTTACCTCTCGGGAATACCATACATTAAGCCTGCAGCGCATGAGCAAGTCTCTGTAATGGGCAGATGGAAATTTCAGCAAGTATGGTGGGAGCATATTTAAACCCTATCTTTCCCAGATGATGTTGTGGCACAGATTCCTTGACAGGCTTTTCTCCTGTGTTTCTTCCCAATCCTTTTCCCGAACAGATTTTTAGGCCTTATCTGGATTACTCTTGCGAGATGTCTAGCTTTTCCAAAGTCGCTTCACATCTTATCTTCCATTCGTGTAAGATCTTATCTCCATTTTGCGTCTCGGTCTGTATTAAGATTTTAAACGGCTGGGCTGGGCTGTCAAGGATGCACTATCTATAGAGGGACAAGGTTTTCCATATTGCGATTGAAGCCATAGATTGGAGCCTTAATTCGGTCCTTATGATCTCTATCGGGAGAGAGTTCGGGAGGCGTAAGATCTTTCGCCAAAAGTAGGCTTCGCATAAATTCCAAACTTCCCATCTTAGGGCTAGAAGTGCCTCTGCTCCATACGTGATTATTGCCACCACCTTTTGTTTATAAAAAGTTGTTACCGGAGCCAGTGAGAATCTGCCATATCTGCGGTGTAGAAGTATTCCTTGGTTGGTCAAGGCTGATAGTTTTTCTCGGATCAGCATGTAATGTGCCTGTTCATTGCTGTTTTTATTAATCCTTATCCCAAGGTATATTGTGTTATCTACCTCCTCCAGTTTTTCCTTGTCTAAGGACCACGTCTGGATTTTTCCTGATGATTTTTTTCCACGGCAAGCCCTCATGGCTAGAATCATCGATTTTTTTACATTGATCTTCATGTCGTCGTTTTTTAGATACTTATTAAAGGCCACAATCCGTCGCTGCAGTCCTATCGGCGTTTGATCTGCGAATACCGCGTCATCCGCATACATCATCCATGGTACCTCAGTTCCGTTGATCTTCGGAGGGAAAGCCCGGATTTGATCCTGGGTGGTCTTCATGTCTGCCATATATAGGACAAAGAGGAAGGGGGCTAGAGCACATCCTTGTTTTATGCCTCGAAAAGTTTTTATCTTCCTGGAAAGTCCTCCATTAGCAGTAATTTGGATCTGTATCGAGGTATCGGTGTATAGGGCTTGGATAGCTTCCAGCAGATCCTTTGGGCACCCCCAATTCCTCAATTTTGACCACAGGCGCTCTCTATTTATACCGTCAAACGCCTGTTCGAGGTCAATGAAGGCCAGGTAGGTCGTTTTTTTCCTTCCAAAGCCTTTGCCTTCAATAAGTTGATCAGAAATAAGTTGAGGGCGGTGCCAACGCCGCTTACGAAATCTGTTTGTCTCTCATCCAGGATGTTAATCTGGGTAGCCCATTTTTTTAGATCCCTTAAGAGGATAGACACGAATATCTTGCCGATTGAATCTAACAACGGTATCGGTCTGTAATTCCTGGGATTTCCTCGATCCCCCTTTTTGTAGATTGGCACAATATAAGCCTCAGTCCACGTGGTTGGAATTTGCCTTGCTTTTATTATTTGTTCGAAGAGCGCATATATTAAATCGGACCAGTCTTCACAGTTGTCTTTCAGCATTTTATTCGAAATGCCATCTGGGCCTGCCGCCCGAGAAGTGCTAAGTTTTTTAATTAGCATAAGGATGTCATCTCTATCGAATATCACGGCCCATGGGGTAGCAGCCGGGATCTTCTCTATGATTTTTCCTTGGGTTTTCCCTTCATATAATGAGGTATAGTGCTGAAACCACTTTTCTTCCGAGACTTGGTTCACACCTATAGCCGATTGATTCAGGTCCCTGTTGTTAATTAGGTCCCACGTACTTCTTGTGTTATTAGTCGATAGTGCAGTTAGCATCTTCTCTGCATCTCTTTGTAGTCTCAGATGTCTATTTGAGCGCAGCCAGATTTTATATCTTTGCCGGCATTTTCTCAGAAGTTCACATTTCTCAATGCTGTTGGTCTGGTGTATGAGTCTGAGGTCTGCTCTATATTGTTTTCGCCTGGCAACTACAAGTTCATCAAAGGCATGCTTTTTTTCAATTTGTTTTACTTTAGTTGGATCGAGCTTCACCACAAAGGCTTCCAATAGCCATTTGTATTCGACCCTCTCGTCTCGTAGCTCTGTAGCTTCCTTATATTCCTGTACCAATTTTGGTATGATCTGATTTTTCAGCCTTAGTCGGTTTCTTCCCCACGATACTTCAGTTTCCATCATTCTTTTGTTCCCTGTGATCACTCGTTTTTACCAAGCAAGTTCTGTTGCAAGCAAGCTATGATCACTATTTGCTTGTTTGATTATTGTAAACTAATTTATCCAGGCGAGTGTGTTGCCACCCACGAAGCAGTAGTCGAGGCATGCTCCAGATTTTCCGCTGTGCCATGTATTAGCGCCCGTTAGGTCTCCTCTTGTTTGGCTATTTAACATCCTCATATCTGTAATTTGCATTTCCTTCATCCATATTTTTTCTTTTCCCAGTAGATTTTCTATTTCTTTAATTTTTCCCTCTTTGTCCAACAATTTGATATTTAGATCCCCATTTAGCAATATCAATTGATCTTTTCCCTCGATCATAGATTTGTCAAATTTATTCATGATGGATTTTAAGTAGGTTGCCTGACTCTGCATTTTTTCGCTCCAGTAGGTGTTTATCAGGAGCATTTTTGAGTCTAGTTATGCTCGCAACTCATCCTTTCAAGGTGTTTGCTGAGTCTCAGCTCCTGGATAGGGCTTGACAGCAGCAGGCCCACTGAGGTGGGTCAGAAGGAAGGTGCAATCACTGTTAGAGAAGCCATGAGTCTAGTTGTGCTCACAACTTATCCTTTCAATGTTTTTGCTGTATCTCAGCTCCTGGATAGGGCTTGAGAGCAGCAGGCCTGCAGTTGCGGGTTTCGAGGAAGGGCAGTCACTCCGAGAATACATGTGTCTATTTATGCTCACAGCTCATCCTTTCAAGATGTTCGCTGTGTCTCCGCTCCTGGATAGGGCTTGACAGCAGCAGGCCCACTGAGGTGGGTTGCAAGGAAGGTGCAGTCACTGTTAGAGAAGCCATGAGTCTAGTTATGCTCTCAGCTCATGCTTTCAATGTGTTTGCTGTGTCTCAGCTCCTGGATAGGGCTTGACAGCAGCAGGCCCGCTGTGGCGGATCACAAGGAAGGTGCAGTCACTGTTAGAGAAGCCATGAGTCTAGTTAAGTGCCCAGCTCATCCTTTCAATGTGTTTGCTGTGTCTCAGCTCCTGGAAAGGGCTTGGCAGCAGCAGGCCCGCTGAGGCGGGTTGCAAGGAGGGTGCAGTCACTGTTAGAGAAGCCATGAGTCTAGTTATGCGCATAGCTCATCCTTTCAATGTGTTTACTGTGTCTCAGCTCCTGGATAGGGCTTGACAGCAGCAGGCCCGCTGAGGCGGGTTGCAAGGAGGGTGCAGTCACCGTTAGAGAAGCCATGAGTTTAGTTATGCGCATAGCTCATCCTTTCAATGTGTTTGCTGTGTCTCAGCTCCTGGATAGGGCTTGTCAGCAGCAGGCCCGCTGTGGCGGATCACAAGGAAGGTGCAGTCACTGTTAGAGAAGCCATGAGTCTAGTTATGCGCACAGCTCATCATTTCAATGTGTTTGCTGTGTCTCAGCTCCTGGATAGGGCTTGTCAGCAGCAGGCCCGCTGTGGCGGATCACAAGGAAGGTGCAGTCACTGTTAGAGAAGCCATGAGTCTAGTTATGCTCTCAGCTCATGCTTTCAATGTGTTTGCTGTGTCTCAGCTCCTGGATAGGGCTTGACAGCAGCAGGCCCGCTGTGGTGGATCACAAGGAAGGTGCAGTCACTGTTAGAGAAGCCATGAGTTTAGTTATGCGCATAGCTCATCCTTTCAATGTGTTTGCTGTGTCTCAGCTCCTGGATAGGGCTTGACAGCAGCAGGCCCGCTGAGGCGGGTTGCAAGGAGGGTGCAGTCACTGTTAGAGAAGCCATGAGTCTAGTTATGCGCATAGCTCATCCTTTGTGTTTACTGTGTCTCAGCTCCTGGATAGGGCTTGACAGCAGCAGGCCCGCTGAGGCGGGTTGCAAGGAGGGTGCAGTCACCGTTAGAGAAGCCATGAGTTTAGTTATGCGCATAGCTCATCCTTTCAATGTGTTTGCTGTGTCTCAGCTCATGGATAGGGCTTGTCAGCAGCAGGCCCGCTGTGGCGGATCACAAGGAAGGTGCAGTCACTGTTAGAGAAGCCATGAGTCTAGTTATGCGCACAGCACATCCTTTCAATGTGTTTGCTCTGTTTCAGCTCCTGGATAGGGCTTGACAGCAGCAGGCCCGCAGAGGCGGGTTGCAAGGAGGGTGCAGTCACTGTTAGAGAAGGCACGAGTCTAGTTATGCACATAGCTCATCCTTTCAATGTGTTTGCTGTGTCTCAGCTCCTGGATAGGGCTTGACAGCAGCAGGCCCGCTGAGGCAGGTTGCAAGGAGGGTGCAGTCACTGTTAGAGACGCCATGAGTCTAGTTATGTTAACAGCTTATACTTTCAATGTGTTTGCTGTGTCTCAGCTCCTGGATAGGGCTTGACAGCAGCAGGCCCGCTGGGGTGGGTTGCAAGGAGGGTGCAGTCACTGTTAGAGAAGCCATGAGTCTAGTTATGTTAACAGCTTATACTTTCAATGTGTTTGCTGTGTCTCAGCTCCTGGATAGGGCTTGACAGCAGCAGGCCCACTGAGGCGGTCGCAAGGAACGGCATTCACTGAGAATCCATGAATCTAGTTATGCTCACAGCTCATCCTTTCAACATGTTTGCTTTGTCTCAGCTCCTGGATAGGGCTTGACAGCAGCAGGCCCGCTGAGGCGGGTCGCAAGGAAGGTGCAGTCACTATTAGAGAAGCCATGAGTCTAGTTATGCTCACAGCTCATCCTTTCAACGTGTTTGCTTTGTCTCAGCTCCTGGATAGGGCCTGACAGCAGCAGGCCCACTGAGGCAGGTTGCAAGATGTCTTGTGATTGAACATATTCTGCTGACCCGAGATTTTGTTTTCATTGTATGCATTAATCCTTCTTTTGTTTTAAGCAGTATGCTTTTATAATCATTTTTTAAATAAACTTGTTTGATCATTGTTGTTCATTTATGCATCGTGTGTGTATTATTTTCCAATTGTGATTTGTAGTGAATCACGTTTGAACTCGCCTGTTGTTTGAACTCGTTTCCATCCTAGAAAGGATTTTAACCTAGCGATCCACGCCGCTGGACTTTTATGCTCTTTACAACAAATGGCATATTTTGTGGGGCCTATATGTTCTAAAAAGACTGGTTCATTTTTTGCATTGAGATTGATTAAAGAAATCTTTGGTATGTTTACAATAAGGACTTTTATTTTCACATCTTATTGAGCATAGTCACATTGGTTTATATAGCCGTATATATGTGTACAATTACCAGGGTATACAGGCTTTATATCGAAAATGATATACCGAATCACTTATATAGCTAAACATATACCTTGAAAACCCTTGTATCGAATATATTTATGGTGGGGTAAAGGGTTCATTATTTGGGGGAAACGGTTAGGCTAGGTTTTTAGGGGTCGGAAATGGGGTTTTGGGGGGACCCCACCCCCCCACAAATAAATGGAGAAAAGAAAATTAAATATTCAGGTTTTCAAGGTATATGTTTCGATATAGAAGTGATTTGGTATATAATACATCAGGATAAAGACATGTAACCAATTAACAGCAAGAATGACTAATGTGTCGATGGTGGTCATGCTTTAAACAGAAAGAAAAGAGGTGGGAGGAAAAAAAGTGACACAATGCATTTTTTGGGAAGCTGCAAAATGTAAGTTATGCAATGTAATTAAATATGTAATAGGAAACTCAATGCAGATGAAGCAGATCAGAGCTGTACAATGTAAGGACACCGTCATATCTAGATGGCGAGAGTGACTTGGAGTGACATAACACCTCTTTACCAAACCCTCTGAAGAAGCTGTACAGGTGGTGAAATACTTGCGGAACATATAACAAAGATGTCACAACAAACCCAACTGTAAGACCAACAACGAGAACAATTTTGTTCTCAAAATGCAATGTTTTCTTTTGGTTTAAATGATCAATGTGGAATTAAAGAAGGGTGCTACTATGCATGCTAAGAGGTAAAACATAAATCCTTGCCCTAAACACTCCTAAAAAATAATATACTTTTTTATTTGTGAGCAAACATGTATATTTTTTGACAAAATAGAAACAAATAAAGTTTGATTGAAACTCTTTCAAGACGTCCAGATTGTGCTTCAAGAACATCCAACCTTTCGTTCATTGTAAGCTTAGAAAATGTGCTATTATCTACTGGTCTGCACTTCCCAACCATGATAGTAGAATATTTGCCTGCAATGTCATTTCATTACTGAATCTTGGAAGATCAGACAAAGCAGAAAAAGCTGCTTTCTGCTGCATCATGCAAGGTGGATCCCAAGACATCCGAAACGTTGTCCTTCGGGCCCTCATTGGGTACTGTCTGGGTATTGTGTTATCAGCCTTGACCCCTGGCCCTCACCAGCATCGCATCATAGTGATTGGATTTGGTGCTATAACTTTCTTGAACATCTGGTTCAGGGGAATATGGTTTGCATACGTATTTCTTGTACTGCGGTAGACACATGAACTTGGAAGAGTACAAAATGTCTTCATTTTAATTTGATCCACCAGCTGTGTGTATATGTTATGAATAGTCTGTGAAATATTTAGTTTCCCAAAGATTAGTGTACAATTATCAGTTTTTGTCTCATTGTTACACATTCAATATATTACAGAACTCTCCTAAAAATACGACACCAGGTTAATTAATTCCCAATTATTTCACCACATTTGAAAAAGCCTCATATACATAGAACTGAAAACATTTTACAAATGTATGGAACTAAACATGTCAATCTATCTAGCCATAGGATAAAATTTCGATCAATTGTAAGAGCTGAACATAAAGGGCCTAATTCACAGAAGCGTTTCATAATGGTAAAACCCCATTGAAAAACGTTCTGTGAATAAGGGTCAATGTGCGAAGTGGAGAGACAAAGGGTTGAATCTGCGTTGTATCATAGGTGCAGTCCCGGCATTCCGACCGCGCGGCCACGCTGACATGTGAGATCTTACATCTAGGAGTTGCGCTTTAGGCTGATGTGTTTAGGAAGGTGAACTCTCCTCACATGTGTATGTAGATTCCCTTGAATGTGCATATGCCAAATTATTTCAATCACTACTTAATTACATTGGATATTTGTATCAGCCTCTAAGCCTGGGAGCGGGTATCAAATCCTATTGCTCAGCATTGCTTGTGGCTAAGGCAAGCATTCTGCACCTGAGCTATTCTCCCGATCATCCTCGGACATTCCCTGAAAGTCCATCGAGGCAGATTTTAGAAGAGGATCTAGGCACAAGCATGAGCTGTGAAGTTTCAGACTTTTACGATGCACGGCCTATTTTTTCATCTTCACCATAGCAAGCCCAGCAAGAGCCCAGGGCAATGTCATATTCTGAAGAGATGCGCCTCCAGATTTACATGTAAATTTGCATTCCAAGACAGTCATCACTCATATCCGGTAATATTGCAGATGCATTTCGGGATATTTGGTCTTCATCTGTGTGATGTGATTGGCATTATTGGAGAGTCAAGCAGTTCGAGGAGTGGATAATTACAAAACAAAAAATATATAATAATTGTAAAGCAGAAAAAAATTGAAAAATGTAGTATTGATGTTTTTGTACTTCATGAAAAGCTTTAATAAACTAACCACAAAAAGTGGAACAAAAGCATCCACTTTGCTGGGTACCAGACAGAAGTATCATGCTCTTGAGGCGTTACCCTGTTTCTTGGAACAGTTTATTAATCACACTGGAGCTGCTTGTCAATATCTTAAAATTAAAGGAGGCCCTTTCTCTGTTATGTCTGAGTGTCTGTAAGGCAGGAATTGTAGATCCAGGTCAAAGGGAGCACTGTATCAAGACCACCACAAGGTTCCCGATAGGCCTGTGATCCACCACATGTGCAGAACCTCACTGAGGCTCCAGAGTTGTACTTCCTGTGTCGAGCACTCAGTAGCCCATTCTCTCCCTCATGCCGTGAGCGGAGTCTGGTTAGGTGAGACTATTTAACCCTCTTTGGGTTTCGTGTGGTTTCCCTTTTTTTCTCTAGGTCTCTGCCTCTCGGAGCACCTAGCTTCCCCTGTCCCACCTCTCCCCACTCTCACCGCCAGCACATTAGCCCCATGATATGCCCATGAACCACTACGTGCCCAGAACCTCAAGACTTCAGGAGATCCCAAGGGCAGTCTTGCTCGGGCAGCCGGCTAAGGGCAGCGCCCTTAGGCAGCACCTGTTTGAGCCTGTCTGCCCTGGGTGCCCCAGCCAGACCTCGAAAGCTGTCTACAGCAACTTCCAGGTAAGAGACACCCAGTGCTGCATTCGTGATTCAAACGTTGAAGATAGTTACATTCAATGTACAACCTGTGGGTTTAAACTTAGATGCAACCTAAGAATAGCCTATGCATTGCACCTAGGTGCATTATTGAGTATAGCCAGTGCATTGCACCCAAGTGCATTATTGAGTATAGCCAATGCATTGAATGTATTGAATGCTTAGCCAGGCTACTGAATCTAAGTGAATTACTGAGCATGACAATGTACTGAATCTAGCTGGATTATTGAGCGCACCCAATTAATTGAATCAAGGTGCATTATTGATTGTAGCCAATGTATTGAATCTAGGTGCATTTTGAGCTTAGCAAGGTATTGAATCTATGTGGATTATTCAGTGTAGCCAAATAATTTAACCTAGGTACATTATTGATTGTAGCCAATTTATTGATTGTATTGAATGCTTAGCCAAGGTATTGAAAATGTATGTGGATTATTAAGTGTAGCCAATGTATTGAATTCAGGTGCATTATTGAGTGTCACCAATGTATTGAACCCAGGTACATTATTGATGGTCACCAATGTATTAAATCCAGGTACATTATTGAGTGTCACCAATGTATTAAATCCAGGTACATTATTGAGTGTCACCAATGTATTGAATCCAGGTACATTATTGAGTGTCACCAATGTATTAAATCCAGGTACATTATTGAGTGTCACCAATGTATTGAATCCAGGTACATTATTGAGTGTCACAAATGTATTAAATCCAGGTACATTATTGAGTGTAGCTAATGTATTGAACCTAGGTGCATTATTTTTTTAAAACACGTTTTATTGTAGTTGTATTAATTCAAAACAAGAACATACGGTACAAAAGGCACATTATTGAGTGTAGCCAATACATTGAATCTAGGTGCATTTTTGAGTGTAGCCAATGTATTAAATGTATTGAATGCTTAGCCAAGGAATTGAATCTAGGTGGATTATTGAGCATAGCCAATGTATTGAATCCAGGTGCATTATTGAGTGTAGCCACTTTATTGAAACTAACTGCATTATTGAGGGTTGCCAATGTACTGAATCTAGATGCATTTTGAGTGCAGCAGTTTATTGAATCTAGGTGCATTACCGAGCTCAGCAGTATATTGAACATAGGTGCATTACCGAGAGTAGCCAATGTATTGAATCTAGGTGCGTTTTAAGCACATGCACTAGTGTGAACATTTATGGCTGCCCTCAGAATCTTGCCACTGTGCTGAAAGCTAACTGCATTCCGATGTCTGCCACTGTATTAATCACCCTTGCGCTTTACTCCTCTCCCGCATACCTCCCATGTACCACACATGCCCAATGGGCCAGCCACACCACACACAAAACACACAAAACACACAGGCCACACGCCCACCACAACAAAAAACTGCAAACAAAAACAGCCCAGACAATGGGCTTACCCTTCCGAGCACAACAGGCGCAGTGCACACGATTAAAAGCACGCTCAGAAAAACCTACACGCACAGACCTCCAGGTTCTGCAAGCATCAACAGAAGAGCACAACCTCTATCCTATACCTCTTCCCTCACTAACCCACCCTCGCCCTTTTTCTTACAGAGCCATGTGAGCGTGTGGAAAATCATGCAGTAGTAGCGGTGTGCGGTATAAGTCAACATAACATAACATCAAATGATTCTGAATTAGTAGTTAAAAATGCAGTAATGTTGACAAAAATGGTGCTTGTGGCCCTTATTATTCTCAGGATAACTGTGAAAAATCAGATATTGCATATGTCGATAGACAGCTAAACATACGTAGAGCTATGTAATGTATTGTTTGTGTTCACTTTTAAAAATCACTGTTTGTCCTATAAACAGGCAATATGTTATTTGTATTGGCTCTCAGATGAATCTGTGCAATCGCTGATTCAGCCCCTACACTGATTCTTGTCAGAAACAAATTTCTCCTGAGATATTCCTGCACATTAAAGAAATTGACACAGTGCACACCACTCTTGTGTAGGTAAAAAATTGTTGTCAAAGTTTTGCATTAATCAAAATTAAATGTAAATTATGGCTTTTAAGAGGGGAAACAACTTTAGAGACACCTTAGGAAAGGCTGAGCGACTCAAGAAACCCACTCAGACAACATTACATAATCCTAAACTGGGCACATACCCTTGCCTTAATTGCCAGCACTGTTACAATATCATTAAGGGTGACCACATTAGACGCCCAAACTCTGGTAGAAAGATCACACTTCAACATTCTGCAAGCTGCGAGACTTGTGTCATCTACACCTTAAGCTGTCCTTGTAGCAAATATTACGTTGGCCAAACTATAAGGAAGGTGAAGGACAGATGAATGGAACACAAGTCAAACATCAGAACAGCAAATATCAGATCACCTGTCTACAGACATTTCACAGAAACTAGACACACAGTCGCACAAATGAGATGTGTTGTGTTGGAGGTTGTTTAGCCCCACTCACGTGGGAGGAACATACAGAAAACTTTGGCACCAAGGGAACTATTCTGGATATACCAGTTGGATACTATTTATACCTTGGGGATGAATGAAGACTTTTTTGTGTGGCTCAGCCAAATCATGCTTTTCACAAGAGTCCAAAACATACATAAAAATACATAACATAACACAATATAGATACAAATCAAAATTCTCCACGTTTCTCTTCATTTGTAGATACAAACATATAGCAAGAAGACTCTACATTACAAGTATAATGCTTCACAAGATCTCCTCTTATAAAAACAAATCAAACATGTAATAATCTATGAGTATGACTGTTTGTAATCAAACCTTGTCGATAAAGCCCAGAGCTTGGAGTACCCGGATCACTTGAATAGTTAGAGCAGTTTCTTCCCACGCAATCAATCTGTCCTAAAACATCTTAGACTGCAGTGTATCTTCTCTATCTACTGCAAGAGACAATTGTCTCCTCGCCTCCCATGTGCCACTGCAATTCACCAGGATATGCTTAAGAGTCTGGACTATGCTTTCTTTGCACATGGGGCATCCAATCCCACTTGCGTTACCCTTATCACAAGACACTAGAACTTCCCTGGTTGGAACAAGATTGAGACGTACCCTAAGAAATTCCTGTGTCAGTTTTGAATTGGGGAATCATCTTAGATATCTTGGAACGTTTCCCATTTGTTTGTCAATGCTAAGAAAGGATTTCGCCAAGACAAAGGATTGCATTGTGTCTATACTGCGTATCCAGTCCACTCATTTCATCAATCTATTTATCTGTAGTGGATTGGAGATAAGCCCATCAATATCACTTTTACACTCCGACAGAAGTCTCATAACCAGCAAATTTAACTTTGTCAAGAGCCCCGAGGAGAATTTGAAGCCCAAATAGGACACCTGTTCGCTATAGGAATCTCCTCTTCTCCTAAGACTGATTTTAACATTTCATCCTGTTTCCCCTGCCTTTTACAGATCATTATGTGTGATTTCTTCACATTGATCTCAAGTCTGTTTAACTATACATATTTCCATAGCACTCTTAAGAGGCTTTGCAGACCTAAAGCGGAATGTCCAGGAGGACTATGTCATTGGCATAAGGCAGCCAATTGATGGGAGTACCACTAATGTTAGGGTTCAACAAAGCTGTGGCTGTCAGAATTCTGTCTAGGTCTGCCATATAGAGGTTGAATAAGATAGGGGCTAAAAGGAAACCCTGCCTCACCCCTCTCTCCACCCTCACTGACACCGACAGCTGACCTGCTGCATTCAGTCTTATCCCCAGGAAAATATCAACATGGAAGCATGTTAATATGGCTAGAAGAATTCCAAGGCATCTTCTAGCCATGATTGAAAGCACACTCAGCCAAACCTACACGCACAGACCTCCAGGTTCTGAAAGCATCAACAGAAGAGCACAACCTCTATCCTATCCCTCTTCCCTCACTAACCTTCCCCGCCCTCTTTCTTACAGAGCCATGTGAGCGTGTGGAAATCATGCAATAGCAGCGGTGTGCGGTATAAGTCAACATAACATAACATCAAATGATTCTGAATTAGCAGTTAAAAATGCAGTAATGTTGACAGAAATGGTGCTTGTGGCACTTATTATTCTCAGGATAACTGTGAAAAATCAGATATTGCATATGTTGATAGACAGCTAAACATACGTAGAGCTATATAATGCATTCTTTGTGTTCACTTTAAAAAATCACTGTTTGTCCTATAAACAGGCAATGTGTTATTTTTATTGGCTCTCAGATTAATCTGTGAAATCGCAGAGTCAGCCCCTGCACTGATTCTTGTCAGAAACAAATTTCTCCTGAGATATTCCAGCACATTAAAGAGAATTCCCCAGGCATCGAGATTTGCCCAAAACCGCTCTCTGCACACCGTATTGAAAGTCTTTGATAAGTTGTTCCAGGGTCCATACATGTTGATCTAGGGTCCATACAGGGCTGGACCTCCCCTAACCTGTGAACTTTTGCTAGCTAGATTCAAAACTAGACCATTCAGGGATGTGGATTGTCCCCTCCTGAAGCCTATTTGGGACTTCAAAAACATATTGGCCCTCATTACGAGTTCGGCCGGTAGCCATGCCGCTATTGGCGGCATGGCTGTCGCCGAAATCGCATCCGTGTCCGGGTCCTCGGAATGAGGACTTACCGGGCCATTCCGAGTTTGGATGGCCCGGTAATTCCTCCCTCAAGGACCTGGTCACGGTCCTTCTCCATTCCCATTTCAGCCCTCATAGGGATGGGAATGGGAGAGGGATCAAACAACGGGCCATAACGATATGGCCCGTTGTTTGCTCCCTCTTCCCCTCGCGGGAACCGGTAAGCACGCCTGCCGTTTAACCCGTTCCGCCAGGGTCGTAATGAGGCCCATTATGTTTTTTGACCATTCCTCCAGTTCTCTCAGTACCAGCCCAGAGAAGATCTTACTCCCAGCTTCCAGGAGAGTGATCGGGTGAAAATTCCCTGAGTTCTCCCGATTGCCTGCCTTATAGTTCGGTATAACTATAGATGACTTCCATGAGGTAGGCAGAAAGTTTTTCCCTTAAGATCACCACAAATAATCCTAGACCAGGTTGCTGCATTGCTCTTCATAACATCATTGGTAAGCCCATTTGGGCTAGATGCCTTAGAGGAGGAGGATTTAGTAATTTGTTCTAGGATCAGCTCCTCCTATATTTCTATACACTATGGAAAGAAGAATCCCACTCTTTCCTTGAAGAAGCTTTCAGGGGCTTCCTACATACAACGGCAAAATGCTTGCACCATTCCCTCTCTCCTATCACATTGCTCAGGGCTAGGGGTTGGGAGCTCTGTGCCTGATTAATGAGGGACCAGAAGTTATGTGAGTTATCCTTCCTCAGTGCTCTGAGCAAAGCCTCTTCATCATTCTGATATTGCTGATATTCTGTACCCGTGCCCATTTTTTGTACTAATTCTAGAGGGCTTTTTTCTTTAGCCTACAGACCTGTGCAATGAGCAGTAATGTTGTTAGGACTGTAAAATCTTTCCGGAGGAGTATCTTTCTCCTACATACCTCTTGTCAAATGAATGTAAGTGATTTATGCGTCAAACGGTGGACCGGGCATCCAGCCGCTCAACTGACCATAGGAAGATTTGAAAGTTAGATGGGGTGCACTCCAAGCCCAGATCTTCATCATTCATCCCCACACATCTTCTAGCTAGGTCTACATTCTGCTTCACACCCCCTTTCTTAAAGCTTACAAGTCTGTTCAGGCCTAAGTGAAACACCAGGAAAACCCAATTTATTGACCCCGAATTTCTCCTATGGTCCACTTGTCTCGCCGTCCCAAAGCTGAATCTTAACCCAGAGGGCAAATAAACAAGGGGACAAAATAACATAATCCAATATTGAGCTTGATGAACCCCCACCCCAAGTTGAAGCTGTGGGAAAATCTCCCCTTATTGCACCATTTGCCATAACCAAGTTCCACTCGATTAGAAAGTTTAACCATTGATCACCTTTTACCAGGCCGCTTTTCATCCCCTTGCCTCCCTTCTGCTTATCAGGGGTGATGCACTGGAAATTTAAATCCCTGCTAGCAACAACTCAGGTGACCCTTTACTCATTCATATATCTAGGAGTAATTTGGCTAATCTTTCCAGGAATACTCGTAGTTCCTAGTTTGGCCCAGGCTTCATTCCAGTAAAGATTCACTACCACTATTTCTTTCTGTATGGCTTTATGGATGAAATTTAGCCTCACTGCCTGGATACCCCTCATCTTTGAGGGAATCAGCACTGGGTCCGAGCAGCAAGAATATCGAATTGCTATTAACATACCTCTTGAGTGTCTGCCACAGTTTTTGTGTGAGACGAGTTGATGAAAAGTTGTACAGCCGTCTATCTGGAAGGACTGGGTCAAACAAGTCTCCTGTACCAAATCTCTTGTAAAATTATCAAGTCATGTTGACCAAAAAGGCGGAGTCTCATATCCTTTTTTCTTTATGAGTTGGGGCGCTTGGTATTCCAACTCATGAATCTCCATTCTTGTGAGGCTAGACAGAGTCCTCCCCTCTGCCTAGTTTCTCGAATATTTGATTCAAGATCTTGGGCAGCATTGACCAGGCCTTTGATTTACTATCAATTGGCCTTGAACTGGTTTTCTCGTTTGTTTGCAACTAGGTCTCTTTATTTAAGGGAGTACCAGACCCATCTATGTCAACACCCCCGCCCCTACTCGATCGCCCCTGTGGCCTCATTGGTTTTATCTTAGACTTCATAGCTCCTGTTGCTTAGATCTTGTCTCTCCACCAAGCTCGCATCTGCAGCCAATTTGGATTTAAGACCTATTTCAAATATGGTAAAAAAGAAGGTAACGGGTGCACACTTAAGTATCTGAAAAGTTGACTGGAAGTAACTGGGTTAGTGAGGTGCAGAGAAGAGTAACACAACACTGGCACTGTGTTGCGGTGAACAAAGTACAAAAGAAAGAAAGTTGTCCATGATCTGTGGAACACTCATGTCCCCTGCACACTCGAAGGATTGTACAATGACAAACAATTGTTCAATAACGTTCATAAATGTGTAATTCTATACATTCAGGTTATATGATACTTTGTGAGTAGGTTGTTCAAGCACACTATTTTCAAATAGTCAATAGTGGAAATAATGGGTAAATTCAATTATTTGTAGGGCGGAGAGATTGCCAAAAACCTCTTCAAAAGCCAACTAGGTTAAGAATAATAAGTTTAAGATTGAGCAAATTATTTTTAATACAATTCAACAAAGAGGAGCAAAAGAAACATTCCAACTGAAAATACAGGGTTACAATATCGATTCCATATTGATATCATATAATCAGAGGTAATGATTAATAAAAACTCAGGTAAAGTATCATGTTTTTTGTTTGTTCATTTATCTTTTTTGGAAGGGGGTTACCCACCCAAGTATCCCACCCTCCCCCCCAACTATTTCTAGCTATTCCCTACCACCTCAACCCCTTAAGTACCCTTTCCCACCCCCCCCTAAAAAATTCAGTGAGAGTTTTTGTTAGAATGTTCACGTTGAAATGGCAGAGGATGAACTTGCAGGCGATGAAAGGACGTTGTACCCTGCTGTGTGCCCTCGCTGACTGTCGCCCCTGACTGTTTTTCCATAGTAGTTTGCCCAGGTGCAAAGTCTGGTTCCTGTTGTAGAGTATGAAGGGGGGCAGAGGCCAGGATCAGGCTCAGATGGGGTACTCTAATTTCCTGCATTCCTCTCGGGTGCACCAAGGACTGGTCTTGCCCCCCTCATCCAACTCCAACAGGCTTTCTTCATTTCTTAGACTCATAGGCACCCTGTCTCCCAGGCTCCTACTTCTTCTCGTTTTTGGGAAAGAAGTCCTGGATTTTCCTTTTAATGGTGGTAGTGGTCACTGTAGATTCAAGTCCAGGGAAAAGAAGTGACCTTTGCCGTTGTTTTAAAGGCATGGTCACCCCCCTTTCCTCAAATGTCTGAGGGTGCTGAGTCTTCTGCCCTTAGCTGTTTGTGTTGTTGCATCCCTTGCTGCCGAGTAGACATGACACTCATTACCGTGTGACTAGTAGCACTCTCATGCACCTGTGCCTGGATATGTTGGGAATTTTTGGTCTCCAACAGCATTTGTGACGACGGACACCGAGATCCTGTCGCCACACATGGACCATCGTATTCCAGGACCCATAGATCATCTGTCATTGCCGCTCTTCAGAGAAAATAGATAGAGGCCATGCATCTTATTTCCAAATGGGGGCAGGGAGAGGGCTGTAGCCCGGGGATGCAGGAACTTGGCTGCCTTATGCTAAAGACTCTCGATAGTTATAAGCAGTGTCTCTTAGATGCCTACTGCAGCACGCACCCACCCTCCTTGCCCCCTGCTAGAATGAGTTGTGTACGGTGGTACAATCAAGGGGGAAATGTGAATGTTGAAGGGACCAAGACGGCTAGCTCGATCACCTCTCACCAAGTAATCCCAAGTCCAAAGCCATGGGCGAGAGCAAATTGTTTTAATGTCAATAAACCCTCACTGCATCATCTGGGACATGTCTCAGGCAACTTGCATGCACTCCATGCTCCTTGATCAGGCAAACAAATTAATCCCGTTCATGTGAGGTGCTGGCCACCGCCCTCAAGCCCTCGGCCTCACAGACCACAGAGCACTTTGCCTCCATTTCCGTGGGGTTTGAAGTTTTTGAACCCTTTGTATCAGCAGGCCACACCTCCAGCAAAGTGGTCCCATAAAAAACACTCCGGGCCAGCTCAGCAACCACAGACCACTATGCCTCCCCTTCTGCCTTTTATAGACTTGTATTTAGGATCCTCCTTATGATATCGTTGCCATCTGCTATCTTCGTGAAATCCAGCTCCTGACTTGTTATCCCAGGGACATCAGTCCCACACATCAACCAAGTCATGGGGTATTACAAGGTCACTGACTATAGGGAAACCTGTCTTGCACATATCGGGTGACATCATCCCTATATAGCACCCTTTTAGACGGTAGGGTGAATTAGCACTATATGGGATTACATTTGTAACATTGTGATATTGACCTTTTTTATTATTATTTTTTTATTTTATTTAGTATTTGTATTGCGCCGGTAGCTCGCAAGCCTTGGGGCGCAGAAACAGGGGCACGAAGACGGACAAACAGTGACTGACATTGCAAGACGGGACAGTCATGTAACATTACTTAGCTAGAATTGGCCATCAGATATTAGTTTATTTGAAAATATGGGTTTTCACCAGTTTGCGGAAACAAATGTAGCTGGTTTCCAGTCTTATATGGTTCTAAAGACTGTTCCAAAGACCAGCTGCGAGCGTGGGGAAGGATTTGCCTAAGCTGTTTTTGAGTTTGTGTGGGGCCACTGAGATTTTACCCAGGTGGGACAATCTCAGTGTTCTACCTGGAACATAAGGTTGAATCCTGGTTTTTAGGTAGGCCGGGGCTTTTCCGAAAATGCGTCTGTGCACAATGGTTAAGGTCTTGAAATGTACCCTATCTTCGATTTTCAGCAAGTCAAGCTCCCTTCTGGAGTCACTGATGTGTTCTGACTTAGTTTTGTGCTTGATGATTCTTACCACATTGTTCTGGACAACTTGGTAACTTTGCCAACACTGCTTGGAGGCACCCAGGACTAGGGTGTTACCATAGTCAAGGCGCGACATGATGATAGCTCTTGCTATAGTGTCGCAGTTGTCATCTGAGATGTATGTCCTGATAGATTTTATTAGTCTGAGATGGTAGGCACAGTTTTATTTGATATACTGAACTTGGGCATCAGCCCCAAGGGATGCTTCCAGCATCTGACCCAGGGTTTTGACCTTACTCAGGACCAATATAGGTGTGTCTTTAATCTGGAAGGACGTGTAGGAAGAGGATAGTTTAGCTCTAGCTGATGACGAGCCAAATACCATGAGCTCTGTTTTCTTTCCGTTGAGGCACATCCAATTGTAGTCCATCCATTGCTCCACATTGTTGTAAAGCATAGTAAGGTGCTCACTGTCTTTCTGATAGTTGCCACTTAGCTCAAACACGAGCTGCGTGTCGTCAGCATAGTTTTTAAAAAAGGTGTTGATAGGATCTTAAAAAAGGCATAGGTATCTCAGGTAAAGGTTGAATAACAATGGTGACACACTGGCCCCTTGAGAGACTCCACAGAGGATTTCCTTTTCCAAGGAGAACTTGTCCCCCCAGTGCACCTTGGATGTCCTCTTTTGTAAGAAAGACATTATCCAGCCGACGGCTTCATCCGAGCAGTTGGTGTTTTTTTTTTTGTGCGTTCTGGAGTAAGGTATGATCGAGGAGATCAAACGCTGCGCTGAGGTCGAGGAGGATGGGGAGACCTGTCTTACCCTTATCAATAATGCTGAGCCCTTTTGGTCTGTAGGTCTAACATCGCCGTCTCCGTACTGTTGGCAGGTAGGAAGCCTGACTGTTGGGTGTGAAGGGAGTTCGAAGCCTCCACGTGTGCATGGCGCTGCATGGTGGCGATCTTGTCCATGATCTTGAGGACAAAGTTGCAGTTGGTGATAGGTCTCAAATTGTTGGGTTCACGCTGGTCGAGATTGGGTTTCTTAACCAGCTGTATCACTGTGACCTTCTTAATAGAATTTGGGACTTTCTGGTCTCTACAGGAGGCATTGATGATCTTTGTTAGTATAGGAGCAAAGATGTCGGTGTTGTCCAGTATTATTTTAGGCAGGAGGATGTTCTCTGCACATGTGGTGGGTTTCATGGAGTTGAGTACCTTGGTCATTTCACTAATGGTGATTTCTGTGAACTTGAAGGTTTCGATGTATAAGGGTGGGATCTCGTCTGGCAAGGTGACTGTCGTCTTTTTATTAGTCAAGGAGTTTGTTATGGAGTCCCTGGCTTTGGAGATTTTATTGAAGAAGGCAATCTGAGTTACATCACATTCTTCTTGTGAGGGTAGGGTAGGAATGGTGGGGTGATGACTTTGGGTTTTTCTATTAATTTCAAAATGCTAAAAAGTTTACTGGAGTTGGCAGCTGAGGAAATCTGTTAATTATAGAAGTTTTTCTTAGCCTCTATTATCATGTGTTTATATTTTATTTCACTTTCTTTCATTAGGACTTTATTGGCAGGTGAGGGTTTTTTTGCCAAATATTTTCTCTTGTACGCTTGTCCCTTTTATGTTCTGCTAGTTCCTTAGAAAACCATTGTTGTTTTTTTTGGTTGGTTTACTTGGCTTGGTTTGAATGGGCACTACTTGATTGGTAAGGTTTTCAAGATGTCTGAGTAGGTTTGTCAGAAGGGTTTCACAGGAGTCATTCTCCCCTTGATTGCTTTCAACTTTAGCCAGGCATTTCATGAGAAGGTTCCTATCAATGTTTTTATAGTTTCTATATGATGATAGAATAGGACAGTTGGGGGTTTTGGGTTTGGGCAGTGGCAGGACGATATGGAAAGTTATGCTATGATGGTCTGACCATATGCACGATTACGTCTTGAAGTCATGTGCTTCGAGTTTATTTGTGACGACCCAGTCAAGTAGATGACCATTGTCCATCGTAGGTTCTTGGTTATTGATCTTAAAGTCAATATTGTTTAAGGATCTTTGTAGTTTGCAAGCTTCTTTATCTTTGGTATCACCGTACCAACAATTGAAATCGCCCAAAATGAGTGTGGCTGTATTGGGCCCTTTGAGCATGTTTAGCTGGTGGTGGAACCGGTGCCGGTAATCCCTTAGCGCCCTACTGCGAGGTCCCTCAGCGGGTCCCATCCTTAACGCCTGGTCTGACCAGGTGTTAAGGACGGAACCTGCTAAGGGACTTCAGAGCTAATAACGGTACCGCAAATTGTGGTACCATTATTAGCTCCTTCCCCATTCACATTGAGCCCTATGGGGGCTCCAATGGGCATGGGGAATGGTATTTGGCATGGGGAATTGCCGGGTGCTCCAGGGTCGGAATGGCCTGGTAAGTCCCCATACCGCATACCCGGACCCGGTATGCGGTAAGGGAGTAGCCATGTCGCTAATAGCGGCATGGTTACCTCCTACCGTGTTATGAGGCCCATTGTCTTTTTACCCACATAAGGATGTTTTATTTGCCATGTGAATTCCTTGGCCAGTATTTCACAGGATTTTGGTGCGATTGTTGAGGTATTCTCTAGTTTCATTGAGAGTTTGCATCTTAGTGCTTGAGTAGAATAGGCCAGCCATCATACTCTGGTTTCCCATGCCTGACAGATTCTTATTTGTTTTCCGCCAGAAACTTAGAAAAACATATGGGTGGACATACTCTCCTATTCTACATTTCCAATTGGATTTTGAACACATGAGGTGACTTATCAAGCCTACGATATATCATCAATTTTGGGATAATATGTACCTACCTTGATTA
Source organism: Ambystoma mexicanum (assembly GCF_040938575.1). NCBI lineage: Eukaryota > Metazoa > Chordata > Amphibia > Caudata > Ambystomatidae > Ambystoma > Ambystoma mexicanum. The sequence goes on along the minus strand of NC_090934.1, from coordinate 1,419,087,704 downwards.
CTGTGACAACTAATTGTTGAGTTACTTATATCAGTCTTTTTCTAATTATTTTTAGCACTCGTTAAAAGGCTGTACCCATGAACAAGAAAATAGTTTCTTGAAACAATTTGGGTTTTGTTATTTGAAATTATGTGATGTCATCTTTGAAAACACTATTTGGCAATTTGGAAACATGTCCATGACCTTCGCAAGACCTTCTTTCATTGCAAATTGCAAAGAAATTCCATAGACAAGGCCTAAACTGTTTCCTCTGCAATGAATGATAATTATATCAGGATGACAATCTGTCTGTAAAGTAGCACAGAGAGGTACCAAGTCCAGCCACCTCAATTCCACGCACACGCCATGCCAGTGCACTTCCACATGAGGAAATCCAATATCTGCAGATAGACCACAACTTTCTGCATGCACCTTCAACCAATGTATCCATGAGTCTCCCAAAATCCAGATAATCTGTTTTCGAGCACACAGAGCCATGGCTGTCTGGTCTCCTGTCAGGGAAAAGATGTTCTCACTAAATGTATCCATTCAGAACACACCCACTGAACTTTACTGACGAATCCCTACCTTTGCACATCTCATTTGCATGCATCTCCATCCCAGTATCCCCGTTGGTAATACGCGCTGCCTACAGACTACCGCCACGTCCGCGGACACATAGAGGATCAGAGCATGACGACTGTACATTTAAATATTATTCCCCTTTTCCCCTTTAAAGTGGGCTCTGAAAAAAGCCATTTTTTTTTGTTTTTGGGCAGATGCCTTACAGACACCTGTTATTTTGTTTTTTTTTGGATATTTTTCTTCTTACTTTACTCCTACAATCATTACAGAACCTTCTCCAAAGCAAGCCTTACATTCCAAAAGAACATGGCATTTCCCAAAGAAGATAACGCAACAGCATCTGCTTCAAAATAAGCTGCATTACTGGGAACAATGTTCTCGTGGCTGCAGAAAAACATACCAGCGTGTAACATGAAAGCACGCATGCCACGATTGATGTTACACCACCAAATACTTTGATCAGGACAGAAAACAGAACTCTTGTCCCATTTTCCTCTAGGGAGTAAGCCAGAAAAAATTACGTTCGCAGTGGAAAGATGTTAATGACTGCTTGCGCCAACTGTTTCCAAATCTTTCAACAAAGTACATGAACTCACGTAGCCCAAATGGCAAGCACCGTAGTGCAAAAGAACCACCTCCATTCCTCTGACATCGCAATTGTGTGCCACATGCCTACTTTCAGAATAGTGCTGTAAACCATGGACAAAAATATATCCGAGCACCAAAACCCTGACTCTCTCCACCTTTGCCATCTTCAATACACGAACCATCTTTCGACACAAAAGAACAATGTGAACATCTGATTGGCTGATGCCTACAGTCCCCTTTCAATGCTGGATTTGCTGTAGAACCCTGTATGTGGCACGACCTACCCGCGGACAAGCGCTGTCTACGTGCGGCACGTAACTCTTAGCCAGTCCTTCTAACCTTTCCACATCACTCGAGAATCCATTCCCTCATTGAACACAGCTAAGCAGTCACACAACCATCCACCAATCACATTCAACATCTGGACATCTAAGTCCGTCATCAGAATTTCGCACTTCAAATGTACTATTGATCACTCTGAATGCAAGTTGCGTATCATTGCGAAACCCCTACTTCAAAAACTACTGTGCAAGTGTCGCAGATTTCTACGTACAGCTCCATGCTTGCGCACATGCATGAGTATAAAGTACAGGTATGCATATTTTAATCAGTGAACATGTGCAACCCTTATGAATTCATTTAAACAAATTAATGCCACTAAATCTACATAGCCAAAACATACCAATGCTCCCCCTTTAACTGCAAGACTTCCGATTTTTCATTGACAAACCACACTACTTCTTACTGTCTCCTGCATAACCTAAACATACGTAACAACCCTCCCTATTTAGCGCGAAACTCGATTTTCCATTAGAAAATGTCACCATTTTTTACTGTGTACTGCCTACATTAATGCTACTTCCAATGCAATCGTATGAGAAAAATAAATGCTCCTGATTGCTGTGGTGACATATCCCTCTGAGGGTGTCCTGATTTTTCGGATTCGTACTTATAATATGTAAGTAGTCAAATTTCTCCCATCTACTATAATGACCTATCACTTACAAACCACTCTACTATGGACAACACAGCTTAAAAAAATAAGGCATTTTCATAAACTAAAAATTGTACTCATTTGCGAACCACGTTCAGCTAACATACTGAAAATAACATACAAAGGCAGCACATAGTGAAGTGAAATGCACACATGCACTGTGTTGAGATATCAAAGGAAAATACTCCGACGAAAGATGCAAAATTAACGTGTACAGTAACATCACTGCTTTAAACACACAAAGTTACTAATTCTTCTTTTTACAATCGCAGTGAAGACTACTCTGCTGAAAATCAACAGCAACTACACTGCAAACGACATATCCGAAGAAACCTGGTCATTCCGCATAAAAAACAGTACTACCTTTGTTTTCTTACTGTTCCTCAAAGAGACTGTGTGGGTTATTTATTTAATTTGCGCACCAAAACAAACATTGATTTCTGAACCATTCTACCCACAAATCCCCATTTATTAAAAAAAGAATAACCGGCAGAATGGCTCACAAATCCCTGTGTTTTTGGAACTCAAATAACATACAGAAGCCTTAGAATGTTAGTACTAGAAAACAAATAGCTGTTTCAATGTTATACCATTACGTTTACTATTAATGCTTCTCCTCACCACTAGCTCACTTTGTACTATCATCTGAAGCACAGTGTAGTAGTATACAAACAGAAAAATAACCTTCCCAACTCATTGTAACAGCCCAATGCACATTAACACACCACCACAAAGAGCTTCCCCATCAAACTCATGCACGCATGCACACAGCACACATACATTGTACAACAGACCAAACCATGCCTTCTTTTTTTCAATAGACCCCAAAGAATGCCTACCAAAAAGCAAGTTCATAGAAAGGAACACAGAAATAGAGCAAATGAAAATAAAAGTGTCCAAAGTAAGCATCCTTCTGTGGCAGAGTTTGTAGAGAACGTTGGAACAAAACAGCTAATACAGTCGTTTAGCGAAACAAAGGAAGCTTCAACTACCGAAACGTTGCCTCCTCTATCAAAATGTGGCACGAAACACAAAACGCTTTACAAAAAATTGGCTACCAGTACTGCTAACAATGCTCCTATTAATCCTTATATAGTAACAAGAACCCATAGTAAAAAAAAGTATTTTAGCAAAAATGTTTTGCCACAGAGTCCTTCAGAATCTAATAAGAAGAGGACCAAAATCATCCTCAACCCTTAAAACCTACCGTAGAAAATGAATCCTACAAGTTTTCGTAGACAGTGCAATCCTTCTCAAATGGAAGTTGTTTATATTAGTGTTAAGTAGGATGAAACCACTGAGAAAACTAAGTACTAAACTACAAAAGAAACTTATCAATAAACAGAATGTCAACAAAAATAACTTCTTAAATATTTGTGGAGGTGAATGGAGTCACACAACAACCACAGAACCATATTTTAATGAAGAAGCATACAAACAAAATCAAACAAACACAATTGCCATCCATAGCAGTGGACGAGGGTATGAAAATGAAATCAATAATACCATCATGGATCAAGAAACACTGCTTAGAAAAGTGTCTCCTAAAGATGCAGAATTACCTCTCGATTCAACTGAACCAGACCGTCCAGCATACAAATGTCTGTGCACGTCAATGTGTGACATTCCTAACAAATCTTTCACATATTTATGTCAGTTCCTCAATCAGTATGTGAAAGGTAAAGACACAATTAAAATGAAAGTGCTACAAAATATGGATATCTGTGCAGTGTGCAAATACACAGGACTACATGGACATTCATTAGCCTGCATTTTAGTACATCATTCAAATGTAAGAAATCTAGTGTATAAAATATACTGTGCTAAAAGTCCAGCTTTAGAATAAGCCAATTTAAATAACACTCTTCTGCATGGTACACCCAGATACCTACAAGAAGAAATCGACCATATCCAGAGAAAATATTTTAGAAGTGAAAGCCACTTCCAAATGTAATAGTATTAGAAAGGACTTGCAACAATTCTGCACAAAGCAACCTTCTATTACACACATAAAAAAAAGAAATACTAAAATTTAAAAGTGCATCAGCTGAAGTACCAAACCATGTGTGTGTGTGTTGCTGTAGAACGTTTTACAAAAGAAACACACAAAATATAGACATAACATACATAATAGAAGACAATGAAGATTCGAAATGGTTTGAATTAGCTCTCTACCTTTTAGCAGAAAACAAATACCAAATAAGTGAACCCCTAATATGTTGCAGTTACTGCACTACAAAACTGGACAACAACCAAACTCCTTCACGTGCTATCACACATAATTTAGAATTGTTCCCACTACCAAAACCCCTGCAACAACTCAATTTGTATGAGAGCATCATAATTCAAACAGTTCACCCATTTCAAGCAATAATACGCCTTCAACCAAAAACAGCAAAATTACCTCCCTCTGAATTGGTGAAAGGCATTTGTGGCAAAGTAGTGCAGCGTCCAATAGAACATTCTTTAATTGTCTTGGTAAATGGTGTACCAACAAAAGACAGAAAAATTCGTCCACAACTGGTGGGCTTACAATAAGGTAGACAAGCCTTGCAATATCTGAAAGACAATAACAAATACTACAAAGAAATAAATATTGAAGAAAGCTTAAGGGAAACAACTGAAATAATTCAAGAGTCATCTGAAACTGGTCAAATTGAACTTCTGGATCATGCTGCAGTATCCACTCTTTTGGATCATTACACAATTCATCCATTGCATTCTAATGAAAGCATAGATGATGCACTAGAAACTTACCAAATGTGACAAACCAAAGAGTCACCAATGAGCATATGGGAATAAAGTATATAAGCACGTGCTTTCCCACTGCTATTTCCTACTGGCAAAGGCGGAAGATACGATGATAGACCAACTCAGATTACGGCATCAGAATACCGCTCATTATGAATGTATTTGCAAGATCAGAGATTTAGACAAAATGTGGAATACATATTCCACCTACTCTTTGAAAGTGAACTAGCAACCCTATGTTACGGAGTTGCCCACATTTTGAAATCTGGAACACACTTTCAAGATATGTCAGCTACGAAATTAATACAAAAAGTACAATAAAAAGATGAGGTTTTACAATCAAGTATAACAAATCTTTTTGCAAACATGCGTGGTACAAAAGAATACTGGTTCTGACGGCACGGAGATGTACGTTGTATGATCAGAAACCTTGGACCACCGACTTGGTTTGTTACACTAAGTTGTGCAGAATATGCATGGGAAGATTTACATGAGTTCCTACACATATCAAAGAACAACAAAACCAACATAGATATATTAACACCTGGAGAACTTTGCTCTCTAGATCCAGTTAATGTGTCAAGATATTTCCATCATCGTTTCATTGCTATGCTACACTTTATTTGTAATAAAACTTTTCCTCCGCTCAGAGAAGTGCAACACTTCTTTTGGAGAAAAGAATACCAAGCGAGAGGAGCACCACATATTCACATGCTTTTATGGATCAAAGGTTCATCTAAATCTGGTCACGACAGTGATGCCACTGTTTTGCAGTTCATCCAAAAATATGTCACTTGTGAAATCCCTTCCCAACGGACACATAGTGACCTGCATGGGCAGATTTTACAATTTCAAAGGAACAAATGTGGCAAATATTGTCATCGCAAATACAAAAGCAAAGGGAAATACTACACCAAATGCCACTTTGGTTTCTCTAGGCCAGTTACAGAAATAGGTGAAGTGAACACGTTCATGTCTTCAGGTCAACATAGTGTTAAAGGTAAATCACCTAAGAACACGTATTACATAAAACGAACACAAGAATCAAAATATATCAATGATTACAATGCAACCATTGCCCTCTTATGGAATGCAAACATAGATGTGCAGTACATTGCAGACACAGTAGAAACAATGGGCAGTAATGATCCCAACAGCGAAGACATTTTAAAAAACAATTCACTGGACACATACTATCCGAACGGGAGTAGCACTATGGAAAGCCTGTGTCTATACCACATAGCTCAAAACTTTGCATACAAAAATAATATAAAACTCAATGAAAACAAAGGTAGATATAGAGTGACAGATTGTGAAGGCAGCTTAGTGAAACTTATCAAACAAAGCTTAATTAATCATGTCAAATTGTCATTAAAAACTCCTCACAGAAAGAACTATATTAAATGTCTCTGCTACAACTTTTTAAGCCATGGAGAAAAGAGGAAGAGATACTAAATAACTATGACTGCTATGAAGATGCTTTCAAAGCAAATGAAAGTGCTATCACAGATGTGAACTTTACGCAGTACAAAACAATGTTGCACATTGAACAGCAACACGAAGAAGAACTTCAGGCCCAACTAGATAAGGACACTTCCAACAGTAGTCAACCTTTGTAACAGGTAGCCAAGAACAAGTAGGACAGCCACTAATAGCAAATGAGGCAGAATTAGCTATAACAAAGTGGAAAACACCATGTGTCACTATGAAGAAGATATAGAAGACTTAACTGTTCAAGCAAAACTTAACAAAGATCAGTGCACCATTTTTGAAGAAGTAACAAAACAAATTGCACATGGTGTACAACACGAAAATAAAGAATGTACCTGCCAAAATTACAAACCTATACTGCTGTACGTCAGTGGTGAAGCTGAGTCAGGAAAAAACATTCTTAATCAAAATCATCAGCAAGCTCCTTCAACAATTGACAAACAGCAAACTGTCAGCTGTTGTAACTGCTCCCACAGGTTTAGCGGCCTACAACATAGGTGGCATCACTTTACACCGATTACTACTCCTTCCAGTAGAACATCAAAACAAATTAGACTATTACAAACTTTCTGCAGAAGCTGCAATGGAACTACGCAGAGTATTAAAACAAATAAAAATGCTACTAATAGATGAAGTGAGCATGCTCTCCAACCTAATGTTAGCTTTGATGTACCTCAGATTGCAGAAGTACTTAAAACAAACTACAAACAACTATTTGCATGGAAACACATTATCATTTTCAGAGATCTTCTAAAATTGACACCAGTGAAAGGTGAACCTATTTTTAAAACCTTAGGACACAAACTCTGCCGTAAAACTGTTTGCAGCATAGGAAATGTCAACCTTTGGCAACATTTACAATACAGAGAATTAACAGAAAACATGCAGCAATCTGCAGATCTCACTTACGCCAACATTTTAAAAAGTATTAGAGTTGGTGTACTATCTCAAGAAGCACAAGCAATATTGAAAAACCATCATATTCATGCACTTTATGGCGATAACACATGTGCTACTGATGTTATGGAACAATTAGCGCATAAAAATGTCAATTGTATTGCCTTAATGCCAACTCTAGCAAGCTGTTTCAAATTCAATTAAACAATGTTAAAAAATGAAATGCAACCAATAATGTAAATTTGTGCCACAGACAAACTAGATGTACATGCTATGACACTACCCATGTGTGAGCAAGCCACAACAAGACTAAATACCTTAGAAAATTCAATCTCCAACACAGCTGGGTTGGAAAAAATATTAAAATTATCCTTAAATTGTAGAGTAATGCTTAAATGTAACCTTGATGTGGAGCAAGGGCTAGTCAATGGGGCACTAGGTACAGTTGTTGGCTTTCAAACATATCCACGTGACAACAACATTCAGTTTGTCAATATTCGCTTTGACAAACTTTCAGAAAACTAATTCAAACAGAAATGCAACAGAATCAGATGACAAATCCTTCAAAGAAAACAAAAGCAGCTAAGAATTCATTAATTACCACAAGCAAAGAAGAACCTATTAGGGAAAGTAAATCAGGTACTTCTTCAAAGAAGGAACAGAAACTCTGAAAAAGCACTCAGAGACAGAACTAGCTGGTCCATTCAAATGTTCAAATGAAACTGGTGTAAGTTGCTATGCAAATGTAGCAATGAATATTCTAGTTCAATTGTCACAAAATGTTAACAATATTTACTTACACAGTACAGACCAATTGTGTTGCAAATGTTAGTCCTTCATAGAACCGCAACACACAATCCTGACAACATGTACAGTGTTCACGGAATAAGACAAGAATTGGACTACTGTGCTGGAATGGTGAGATTCACTATAAACTCAATAGAAGATCCACAAGAATGTCTAAAGTACTTACTACAAGTACTGGAAAACAAAAACATACCTATAAATGAAATCTTCCAGATTTCATACATGTGGAAACATACATGCACTCTCTGTAACAATGTGACACAGGAACAAATCCCCAATGAGCACTTTGTGTATGTATCAATACCTAATTGTGAATCCGTTCCATTTCAGCAACTTGTACAGAATGCAAACCATGGCAGTTTATGTACTATGTGCAATTCAGATAATCGCTCCACCTTACTGATACAAACACATAGTAACTACATAATACCTATGCTTCTACGTTATAATGCAGATGGTACCAAAAACAACTGCAAGCTGACTGGATTCACACACGGTCAAGTGTCACTTGGAAAGAAAACCTTTACAACAATAGGTATAATCTACCACACAGGAGCTACAACCAATGCAGGTCACTACACTGCATACATTAAAAAGAAATGTGGATGGTTCGAATGTAATGATAGCACGATTACTCTAAAGCAGATATTGCCAGCTAATCTTACAAATGTGTATTTCATCTTCTTAAAGCCAAAATGTAATAACTAATGTGTACTTCAACATTACCAAAAATTCAAGTGAAAGACTATAAACAGTTAGAATACGCCAATAGGTATCTAACTGCCCAAGAGTGTATAACATCCACACAGATAAATGAATACCACAGATCCATAACAACAAATGCACAGTTAGAATACACCAACAGGTATCTAACTGTTTTTAAAAATCTGCAACAAGCCAACAGTCATAACATTAATTAGAAACAACAAGGAAACACTCAAAGAAAACAAAGACATAGTTTGTTTAATCCAACAAGGATGTTTTTACCCCCAGACCGAAGGATTTGAAAAACAAACACAGAAACCGAGCAAAATGCACAGTACACTGCTTTGTAAACTAAATATGAGGGTAAACAAAAACAAAAAAGCTAAAATGTCTATTGTACAATATAATGAGTCTTCATAAAATACAAACACTAACATGCTCTTTTCTTTTATCACAGAAATTAAAAAAGGATATTTCCGCCAAGTACTAAAGTCATGTAAGAAATATATGGATTCTCAACAAAGTAAACAGTAAGTATAATTGCACTCATGTCATACATATTCAAATCTATATGTCTAATCTGCTGTAGGCAGGGCCTAGCGTCTTGGATGTATAACCTACCACCTACACCCTGCAGCCAAGCAACCAAGACTATAAGTCCTACCCACAACCATCGCAGCATATCAAAACCATGGAGCTTGTAATTTCACTACTTATAAGTTTACTCTTGGGTGCATGGTCTGCAGCCATGCACCTAATACTCTAGGTCGTGCACACAACCACCGTACCACAGCACACCCATGCTCACTTATAACCTCACTGCTTATGACTTCAGTCTTGGGTGCATGGCCTTCGGCCATGCACCCAAGACTCTCAGTCCTGGCCAGAACCACCACAGCATATTGCACCCATTGTGGCTTCTAACTTCACTACCTATAAAGTTGGGTTTGGGGGCATGGCCTTCGGCCATGCAGCCAAGACTCTAGGCCCTCCCAACAACCACCTGAATGATGTTTGATACTACGGGTGTACCTATAGCTGTAATATGCTGCAGTAGTTGTGGCCAGAGGCTAGAGTCTTGGGTGTAAGGCCATTTTTGAATGTATGGGTGTGCAGTATATAAAACCCATAGTGCTTATAACTCCAGTGCTTATAACCTTCTTCAGCCATGCACCCAAGACTCTAGAAACTCCCAACAACCATCTGATCAATAAGCAATACTACAGGTGTATCCATTGCTGTGACATGCTGCGGTGCTTGTGGCCAGGGCCTAGAGTCTTGTAAGTATGGTCTACGGCCATGCACCCAAGACTCTGGTCCCTGGCCAAAACCACTGCAGCATATTACACCCATGATCACTAATAAATCAATAGCATACCCATAGAATGAAACATTATAACTGTAGCATGTACTCAATTTGTACCCAGGACTCTAGGCCCTGCCCACACCTACCAGATACATAATCAATTGTATGGGTGTGATGTATGAATGTGATATGCTGCAGTGGGTGTGGGCAGGGTCTACACTCTTGGCTGTATGGCCTACAGCCTGCAGCCATGCACCCAAAAGTCTACGTCCTGCCCACAACCACTGCACTATATAAAACTCATGTTGGCTTATAACTTCAGAGCTTATAACTTTGTTCTTGGGTGCATGGCCTTCAGCAATGTACCCAAGACTCTAGCTCCTGCCCAGTGGCTTCTAACTTCGCTACATATAAATTTGGTTTCGTGTGCATGGCCTTTGGCCTTTGGCCATGCACCCAAGATGCTAGGCCCTCCCCACAACCACCTGAATGATGTTTGATACTACGGGTGTACTTATAGCTGTAATATGCTGCAGTAGTTGTGGCCAGAGGCTAGAGTCTTGGGTCTAAGGCCATAGATATTTCAAGTGGCTTATAACTCCAGTGCTTATAACTTTGCTCTTGGGTGCATGGCCCTTGGCCATGCACCCAAGACTCTACACACTCCCCACAACCATCTGATTGATAAGCAATAGTACAGGCCATGCACCCAAGCTTCTAGGCCCTGGCCACAACCACCGCAGCATGTCACACCCATGGCGGCGTATAAATCAATAGCACACCCATAGACACATTTTTTTACTACTGCATGCACTCAATTTCAATGTTCGCTAACACCACGCGTGTCCTTAGAACAGTTTAGAGTTGCCTGCGCACAGCACGGACTGAAGTACTATCCTTATGAGACCCCTCATTTTCTGTACTTACAAACATCCCGAACAAGGTGGGCATAGGGAATACATCATTAACACCTACCGCCTGAACAAATACAGTTTTGCAGCCATCTCTTACTGTCTGGACCTCCCCAAGCACTCTGACACACCAAAACAGTTTCCGAAATAGCATTTTGCCGCTGGTCGCCAATGCGCTGTCGGCGGATCAAAGATGTCGATACATCAACAACCTGACGCAGAACACGGCTCACTGCAGCCAATCGGCGGAGACGTCGCGTGTCTGCGGTCATGATGCCAGCCCCTTAGCCATTTGGTATCTTGTCCACGGAGCGAACAGGGAAGTGTGACCGCGGAGCGGGCATAGATATCTCAAATTTTTTGAGACATACTTTTTGGTCGTTTGAAAGGAAACTAGTGGACGGATTGTCACCAAATTTACAAAAGGATGCTTTCAGGACCAAGCACCTGCTGCCTGTAGGCGTGCACAAAGTTTTTCCCCCCATTCAGTCTATGGGAAAAAAAGACGTTTTGGGACCCCCCCCTATAACTTTTCCCCCCCTGGACCAAACATCACCAAACTTTCAGAGTGCCCCATATACTTTTTTTGCAAAGTTTGGTGAGGATTCATCTAGGGGGAGCAAAGTTATAAACCGCCCAAAAAGTGCTCTTCCTACGGAAACGGCAACTTAACCATAGCTACACGGCCACTACTGTGGCCGTGTAATTAATATATATATATATATATATATATATATATATATATATATATATATATATATATATCGTGGAACACAGCAGAGGAAGAAAAACGCACAAAAATAACAAACTCGAATCCAAGCGGAGAAACGAGTTTAATTAAGATAAAAATAAGGCAAAAGCACACACAGCAAACAAAGCAGGATGCCAAGGAAAGGTCCTGAACTAAGCGTTTTGCACTTCCCTGAGGCTTGGTCACATTAGGGGACCGGAGAAAAAATCACAATACATATTGTAGTATTGTCCCTCTTCCATGTTTGCCTATCTCCACATATCAGCCACTATGCCATGAAACCAGGGCGGCCATATTGGACTCGAGTAAAATTGCATATATGCCAATACTGGAGTGAATTAAGTATAGCAGTATAATAGATTGCACAATAAGACAATTCATGAAATATGGTTAAAATGTTACCAAATAAAAGGTAAACTTAATTTAAAAAAAAATGGAAATCCCATGATTAAAAATTAAGGATTATGTATGCAGATCCTGACATAGAGATATCTATTTAAAAAATGAATGCATCATTTTCAAAGAAAGCGCAGCCCAAGGCTACAGCATAAAGTGCAAGTGCATTTCTATGTAAACAAATCAACATAGCAGCAGTGTGCAATCAAGAAGTTTCATATATAGAGTGGTACTAGAAATATAGAGCCTCTATTGACTGTTAGAGGTAAATGCATCATTTTCAGAAAATGCAACCATCAATTTAAAGCATGTTTCAAAAGAAGAGCCATAAAGTCAAAATGCAATAGTGGACAATCTCATAAGTAAGACAACCCATAGCTACAGATAAAGTGCAAGTGCATTTTTGTGTAAACATATCGACATAGCAGCAATATTCAATCAAAGAGATGAGTGATCATAACGTGCAAGTGCATGTATATTCCGAGGTCTTCTTATCATAACATTCCATATTAAAATACATGTGGCTACAGGCTACTGTGCAAATAAACGCACTATACATCCTAAGGTCGAAAAACATATTAGTTTCTTTGTTAGGATGCCCACATGTTCAAGAGAAAATATATGAAAACAGGAAATCCAGTCCAGACAGTGCTGGGTCTTATAGAATGACAGATACGGAGAGAAGGCAATGAATGGAGAGAAGAAGGCAATATCTATAGAAATAATTTAGAAAAGATGAATTTAAAATAAACATATCATCTCATAGTCATAAAGTTACTTTCCCCTAATACATCAGAAAGGCAAGACAGCCGTGAAACCGGAAAGAAAATAACTCTGGTTGAATAACACAGATGGTAAAATTAAAATAGATAGGGCATTACCAGGCCAGGGCAGTGTATCTTATTGGTACCTGAGAGAAGCAGTATTAAATAAAATACTAGGGGTAGCCAGAATCAAAGATCAAACATACAAGAAGAAGAAAAGATGAGGCAAGAGAAACAGAGTTATCAGATTCCCATAAAAGTATACAGCTCCTCATCCACGTTGTGACAATCGGGGTATTTGGTGTCAAAATCTAAAATGAGCCTGGTTTCCAGTTGTCTCAGTTTCAAGGTTCAGTCACCTCCTCTCAAGTGAGTCGGACATGGGCCACAGCAAAAAAGGTAAGAAGGTGAACATTACTGTCATGCTCCTGCCTGAAATGTTTAGCCATCGGGTACGTAGGGTCAAAGTTCTTAATAGCTCTAAGATGCTGCAGAATTCTGAGCTTCAATATACATGTGGTAGACCCTACGTACCATTTCCGACAGGGACATGCAAGGACATACACTACAAAGTGGGTGTCGCAGTTGATAAAATGTTTTATCCTAAATTCAGTGCCTGTAATAGGATGTATAAATGATTTACAGGCAGCGGCATGTGGACAGGCCTTACATTTTTGGCACTTAGTGAAGCCTTTTGGTAAACCTGGTAGCCAGTTGGTGATGCTAGAGTGTTTTTGAACAGGAGAGAGATAGCTTGAAACCAGTCTGTCCTCTAGCGAAGGTGCTTGTTTGTAGGTCAATATAGGCAATATTGCCCCAAGATCTTTATCAAGCATAAGAATACGCCAGTGTCTCATGATAATCTTCCGAACATCATATGATGCATTATTGAATGTGACAATAAGGCGGGGTTCATCATGGTCCTTATTTTTCTTGCTGGTAGGACCATGTAGTAGTTTTTCCCTCGAAAGTGTACGTGCTTTAACAAAGGCCATTTCTATAATCTTTTTTGCGATAGCCCTGTTGTAAAATACCAGCAGCGGCCAAACTGCAACACCGGTCAAATTCCAGAATGTCAGTGCAGTTGCGCCGAAAGCGATTAAATTCGCCATAAGGGATACTGTTCTTACAGGATGGCGGATGACAGCTAGTGGCATGCAAAGGGAGGCCTGTATTAGTGGGTTTTTTGTAAAGGGATGTATGAATGCCTAAGTTGTCAAGCTTCACATTGACATCCAAATATACAATCTCAGTGGAGCTGTGACATTCAGTAAATCTCAGATTCACAGCATTGTTGTTAATACTGTCCACAAAAGATCCCCCCTCACTTTCATTTCCTTTCAAAATTATGAAAACATCGTCAATGTAATGCCACCAACCAATAATTTGTGTAGGAAAACTAAATGAAAGTAAATCAGACAAAGAAGTAGCCTCTCACCACCCCATGGTCAAATTGGCGTATGATGGAGCAAAAGGAGCCCTCAAACAGAAAAACATTGTTGATTAAACAAAACAAAAACATATCCAAAATCATACCACTGTGCCCTAGAAAGTTCAGAGATCGAGTGTCCAAAAAATATTTGCAAGCTGTCAACCCAATCGTGTGATCAATAGAAGTATAGAGAGAAACAACATCGAGAGTTGCCAACATTAGTCCCTCCTCCCAAGGTATATCAGTAATATGATTTAGGAAGTCCTTGGTTTCCCGTAGATATGAAGGAAAAACCAAAACCAACGGGAACAAAGTCTCATCAATGAACTGGGCCGTATGTTCTAAGAGGGAACCACATAGAGTGACAATAGGCCTGCCTGGCGGGTGAGTCAGAGACGTATGTGTCTTAGGCAGGAAGTATATTGTAGGGATGGTATGGCTGGCAGGAACAAGAAATTTAGCCACCTCGTCCTAAATGAGGCCTTTATCGGCCCACTTGGTGCATAAAGAGGTGAGCTCCGACTGTATTTCACCAAAAGGATTTTTTTGCAGCCTGGAGTAGCAGCACTAATCCTGTAGCTGACGATTGGCTTCAGCTACATAGCATTCCCTGTCCTGGATGACAATATTAGAGCCTTTGTCGGCCAGTTTTATCACAATGCTGGACAGATTCTGAAGTTTGCTTAGGGCCGAACGTTGAGAGATGGTAAAATTCTGTTTATGGTTAAAGGGTTTCTTCTGTAGGTTACGAAGATCACTGACGCAAAGGTCATGGAATGCCTCAATGCAGACCCCCACAGCAAATTGAGGATTGAACCTGGACTTGTTTTTTCAGTTCGGTACGTATATCCCAGTTGGGATCAATGTCAAAGTCAGCAGCGTGGAAGGTTGAGGGGTCAAGTAGTTCATTATTGAGACAAGCCAGATCGGTCAACGTAGGGATATCAGAAGTCAGTTCGGCCAATGCAAGACATAGATGGTTTGGCCCGTGGTGGATTAATAGAAAAAATCTTTTTAAGTCTGACCTTGCGTAGGAATTTGTCAAAGTCCAAACGTGACTCAACATAGTCAAACATCGTAGTAGGGCAGAAATTCAAGCCTAGTGAGAGTAGTGATAATTGCGGACCCGTGTGTATGTGGGAAGACATATTAACAATTTGATGGATTTTCATATTTTCCGTGGTTACTGTTTTGCTCCAGAGCACATTGACCTGCCCTGTTGATGTACATCGGAGCCGTTCCCACAACAGCATCAACATTTTTTTTTTCCTTTTGGCAATTTATGTTTGTTTCCTCTCCCTCTTCCTCTTCCTCTGCTCTTGCCACGGCCTCTTCCTCTCTTTTGTTTTTTTCTGTCTTGGCACAAAAGTCTCATTTTGTCTAAAAAATGTCATTTGACTGGTATTTCGTCATTTTCTGAGACAGAAACATCAGACTCTGATGAAATAGCCTCAGCATCGCCCAGTTGTTTTGGCAATGGTTGTATTGTTGAGCTTTTGCGCAGTGAGTCAAACCGTTTGGCAAAGGTGAAAATCCATCCTGATTCTTAGTCTGTTTTGTCTCTGATAAACGTTCTATGTTTGCGCTGTTTAATTTCCTCTTCATAAGCAATAAGATCTTCTTTGATTTTAATTCACAGTTTCTTTCCCTATTCACTACTGGGGACATCAAGCAATTCAGACTCTAGTTTTTCAAGATGTAAAAGCACAGCAGTACGGTCTAAATTGGCATACTTCACCAGCATCTTCAAAAACTGTGCAGAACAATGGCTGCTAGCATCACCCCATTCTTCCAGCATACGTGGATCCCGGTCCTCGAATGAGGGTGTTGTCATGATACGTAGGCCACGGGGCACGCGACCCACATCAAGGTAATTTTGCAGGGAGTGCTCCTCCCACCACTTAGAGATCTCCTTCTTACGAGATTTTTCAATTTTGCGAAGTAAAGTTAGTTCACTAGAAATAGTGGTAACAATCTTCTTAGTCCCACTATTGGGTAGCACTGTCGGTAGGTCCTGCTTCTCATTAAATAAATCCCTGGCCTGGATTAGCCGGGCTGCCGCCCTGGCATCCTGCGTGCTTGCGTGTGTGATTGCTAAAAAGCCAAAGAAAAATATCTTTAGCGTTTACCAGAAAACAAGTTGTAAAAATATATGGGAAGTAACCTCGGTAAGGCAAAGCTGTCCACAGTAAAAATAACGTGGATCAATATGCAGGAGCAGTAGAAGCAGGTGCAGATTGAGTGGAACAGGCACTATACCACAGTGTAAGCCTTAGGGAGATTAAAAGAAACTGAACTGACACCTACCTGTGAGCCGTTGTCCGTGCCTCCTCCAGCACACATTACAAAAGCTAACATATATATATATATATATATATATATATATATATATATGTATGTATTACACGGCCTGCAGTAGCAGCCGTATAGTTATGGTTAAGTTGCTCAACCCATAGGAAGAGCATTTTATGGGCGGCTTATAAGTTTGCTTCCCCTGGACGAATCCTCACCAAATTTTGCAAAAGAAGTATACGGCCCGCTCTGAATTTTGTTGGCAAGTTTGAGGGGGCAAAGTTATAGAGGGGACCCCATTTTCTTTTTCCATATCATGAAAGTAGTCAAATGTTGCTCACGCCTACAGCCCAAAGCGCTGGATGGATTTTCACCAAATTTGTGGCAGGAGCGGCGGCTTGGTCTCGGAAGCGTGCTTTGTAAATTTGATTTAAAATCATTCAGTATTTGTTTTTAAAACAAGCAAAAAGTAGGTCCAAAAAAATTAGTGATATCTGGGTTCGGTCCGCTGACCCATTTCCCTGTTCGGTCCACGGCTTGAGGGTGCCGTGATGTCTGCAGACATCGGACGCGCCCTCTGATTGGATGGTGAAAAGCATTAAGTGCGTCAGATTTTTGGAAACGCCTGCCATGTTTAGCACCATGTTCGGCGGATCATATAAGTTTACAAAAATTATTACTGTATTTTGATGCAACAGCCTAACCGCTTGAACATTTGGGGTGGATTACTTAAGCCTCGCTGCTATCCATGGGGATTTAACCGTGATTATTAAATCACCCTTTGGTCGACCTTCATTCTGTTGTGTAGCCAGTTCTTGTGTTATACTACGACCGTCAAATAACACAGCATTGGTAAGACAGGTTTCTTGGCATGCTACAATGAAAAAGTTATCTAACATGGCTACCAAACCCTCATCGTCAAACCAGTGGCCATGTCCTCCTGTATTCCATGTGAGCATCATATTTTCATCATCAATGCCCAGTCAAGAAATGGTGTTTAAAGGCTACAGGTAGCCACTGCCAGTAGCCATTTCAGTTACCTCATTTGACCTATCAGGCAAGTCTCTACACGCATTAATAGATTACATCACATTCTTGGGTGCAATTCTTCTGCTAGCACTTTGAAAGGACATTTTTCAGGGCAATTTATTACATTCAATTGTTTCCTTTGTTGCTTGCTCTGTTACTTTAGCCTGATTAGGAATACACTTGGCAAGGCCTTTGGTTGACGCATTGGGCCTCATTACGACCCAGGTGGTAAGTTACCGCCTGGGCCGTGACTTTACCACCATGGCGTAAACTACGTTTACGCCATGGTGGTTGGCGGATTTACTGCCCCATTCCAACCTTGGCGGGGCGGTAAATCCCCATTTTCCCATTTACCCTTCCCCATTCCCATTTTGCCCCGTAGGGCATAATGGGAGTGGGGAAGGCGTTAATTACGCCACCGTAAATTACGGTGGCGTAATTAACTCCATGGTCCCTTAGCGCCATGGATTTTAACACCTGCTAAAAGCAGGTGTTAAAACCTCCATGGCGCTAAGGGACCTCGTACTCAGGCGGTAAGGGTCGGCGCTGTTTACGCCGCAGTAAAACCCTTACCGCCTGAGTTGTAATGAGGCCAATTGTCATTGTTGGTATGAGCACAACCTTAGAGGTATAGCCTAATTTTAATACCTCAACTTCATATTTCATAACATACTCAAGGGTAGTATCAGAGGTGAACCATATATTTGTTAAGTATTTTTCTGCTACCTCAATCTGATCAACTATCTTTGTGTCACTTGTGGTAATGGTTCTAAGTGGAACAATGGAGTGAAATATATTTAACTCTGCACATCTATTTAACGGTAATTGATGTGCCTTCTGGAAAATGTTATGCAGTTACAGTGTTTTCACAAGTGACTTCTGGTCTGGATCAGAATTGGTAACTACTCCAGGAAGCAGTTTAGAGTTATTAGTCTCAAGGTTCCACAAGTCAAGTAGGGTGCTTTGTGTTTTATTATGAGCAAGTGGTACAATAGGATGGCCAGGGAGCAGACTTGGCACAGACGTATGCGCTAATGGTAGCTGAGGAACTGAATTATTTACATCATGCGACTCAGTTGTCTCTTGACAGTAGGGTCACACTTATTTCCATGAACAAGCCCAGCTTCGCTGTGTGGTTGGACAGTCTTAGGCTGAGACTGAGATGAGGATTCTTCCTGAATTATCACAGGCATATTTGTGACATTCTTCCTAATCTTCCCATACTTAGCATGTTTCCTCAATTTGATCTTATTATTGTACATAAATGCGTAGTTTAGGCTGCAAAGCCTTCTTTTCCTCTGCATTAGTTACTAGCCTATCCTTAGGGGATAGCTTAGTAGGTGACATGCTCGTACCACGTTCACATACAGATTTGTATCTAACTTGTAGACTTTTGTGTATAAGAAATGATTGTACATGACATCTAATTTAGATTTGAGACTCACATTTAGCTACAAGCGTGATTAATACATTCTCAAAAGCACTAAATATTTCACTGGATTTCATGTTGGCATCATTAATGCTTATATTAATACTTTCACTGGGATCAGATACTGCCCTACTCTCGTTTATTTATTTATAACACGCCGAAGCCCGCAGGCATCAGCGCGCACACAGACACATTTCGTTTGGCCCGATAACTTGGGCTGCCGGGCCGTTATCCCCCATTCCAGTACTGGAATGGGGGATGAACGCCACATTATTCCCATTAGCACAACACAAAATGCTAATGGAAACGTTGGAAAAATGCATTCAGTCTATGTACTTTACTGAGAAATGTAAAGAAGATGGAGTCTATAAGATTATTTTTTAGTTCTATGCTTTAACTGTGGAAGGTGCTTTCTAAAGCAACCTTTCTTTTGCTGATTAAAAAAGAAAAAAAAGCAGGAGAGGTTTGAACGTAAGGTGGGGAGGGAAATGAGGGAAGAGGCACCAAGCACTAATATGGAGAGGCAGGTGGACAGGGGAAGATGTTGCGCATGTGTTACGTCTGAGGTAGTGGGCAGTGTTTCTCATGTTCATTTATTACAGCTTCAAAATCACTTCAAAATGTCTTCCCCCTGCAGATTGGTGTGTTGCAGTATGTACAGAGGACTGTTGTATTCAAAAGATATGGATCAACAGCCTCTTTTATTGCTTGTAAGGTAGCTGGTGGGATTTTGTGTCCCACAGAAGTAGGCTCTGTGGTTAGAGAATTGGTTGAAGAAGATGATGTGGATGAAGTCAGGCCACTACTTGATCAGAAAGGAACAATCTTTCTGAAAGCATTGCGATGGTTGGATATGGTATGGTGGCGCATGGAGGTGGTCCCCTAGGAGTAATGTACAGGTAGTCCGCGAATGAGTAAAAAGTTGCACGGAGTGCTTTTCACTTTTGTAGCTTTAGCCTTTGGTACATTCCCAACAGTGGTAAAGAACGACCGCACCCAGGATTCTCTCTGGGTGCTAGAGGTAGGCACGTCCTCTACCTCATCGTCTTTCTTCTCATCATTGTCTTTGGAAATACTGCACTTTTTTGTAGTGTGGGTCCTTCAGCTGGTGGTGGTGATGGATCTTGGAGAGGAGGGATGCAATAGCTGATGCAATTTTTAAGATAAATAGTAATTTTGCTAATATTCTTCCAGGTATGTGCTTTGTAGCAGATTGTTAATGGATAATGAGTTAGAATAGGTGTATGAGGTGTGCAAGGGTACATTTTGAGCTTAAAAAAGTTACTAGATCAGTAGAAAATGCAGTGCCAAACTGTCCTTGAAGCAAGGACCCGAACGCAAAGTGCAAACTGGACACATCATCATACCGCGTGCAAGCGCATGGTCACGAGGCACTGTCTGGAAGGTCTGCGATGACATCAGACTTTCGCGGACATCGACAAAAGCAAAAACAGAGGGAAAAGTATAGAAGTGTTAAAAATGATGCTAGAAGGTGGGAAATTGCAACGTTTTAAGGTGAAACTTTGTAAATTGGACAAACATGTTGCTATATTTGGGTTAGGTATGATATTAGTAAGTTTTAGGAGAATAGCATGCACTGGTAAAAACCCATGACATTCTCTGAAAAAACCTTTGTTAAAGAGAAGTTATGGTTCAGTTGCACCAATAATAACCTATGAAATTCAATGAAAATATTTGTTAAAGAGACGTTATGGTTAAGTTGCACAAATAAAAAACCTATAATCCAATGAAAAAACTTTGTTAAAGGGACGTTATGGTTAAGTTGCGCTAATAAAATTCTATGAAATTCAATGAAACAACTTTTTTAAAGGGACATTATGGTTAAGTTGCGCTGAGAAAAACCTATGAAATTCAATGAAAAAACTTTGTTAGAGGGACGTTATGGTCAAGTTGCACTAATAAAAACCTATGAAATTCATTGAAAAAATGTTGTTAAAGGGACGTTATTGTTACAAGTAAAAACAAAAAATCACAGAAATTTGCCAGTTATGGTAAGCTAAGCAACCACATCTCGCGCCACCACCGTGCACTGCTAAGACTAACACCCAGGACATCAAAGATGACATCACAAATGTTGTTACCTGCCCTAGGGAATCAAGTAAGAAGAGATTTAGTCAGATAGGAGATTAAGACTGAAGCCACCAGAAGCTGCATGTTCCAGAGGCCTGCCATAGTGAAGCAAGTGAGAAGAGGTTCTGTCAGATAGGAAATTACGACTGGATCTACCAGAAGCTGCAAGTTGCAGAGCCCTGCCATTAGGAATCAAGTGACAAGAGCTTCTGTTGGATAGGACATTCACACTGAAACCACCAGAAGCTGCATGTCACAGAGCCCTACCATAGTGAATCTATTAAGAATAGCTTCTGTGAGATAGTACATTAAGACTGAAGCCACCAGAAGTCGCATGCTGCAGAGCCCTGCCATAGTGATTCAAGTGAGAAGAGCATCTATTGGATATGACGTTAAAACTGAAGCCACCAGAAGTTGCATGCTGCAGAGCCCTGCCCTAGTGATTCAAGTGAGAAGAGCATCTATTGGATAGGACGTTAAAACTGAAGCCACGAGAAGTTGCATGCCGCAGAGCCCTGCCATAGTGAATCTATTAAGAATAGCTTCAGTGAGATAGTACGTTAAGACTGAAGCCACCAGAAGTTGCATGCTGCAGAGCCCTGCCATAGTGATTCAAGTGAGAAGAGCATCTATTGGATAGGACGTTAAAACTGAAGCCACGAGAAGTTGCATGCTGCAGAGCCCTGCCATAGTGAATCTATTAAGAATAGCTTCT
Organism: Ambystoma mexicanum; assembly: GCF_040938575.1. Classification (NCBI taxonomy): domain Eukaryota; kingdom Metazoa; phylum Chordata; class Amphibia; order Caudata; family Ambystomatidae; genus Ambystoma; species Ambystoma mexicanum. Next base: position 1,419,065,791 of record NC_090934.1, on the reverse strand, counting down.
GTGAGATAGTACGTTAAGACTGAAGCCACCAGAAGTTGTATGCTGCAGAGCCCTGCCATAGTGATTCAAGTGAGAAGAGCATCTATTGGATAGGACGTTAAAACTGAAGCCACGAGAAGTTGCATGCTGCAGAGCCCTGCCATAGTGAATCTACTAAGAATATCTTCTGTGAGATAGTACGTTAAGACTGAAGCCACAAGAAGTTGCATGCTGCAGAGCCCTGCCATTATGAATCAACTGAGAAGATCTGCTGTCAGATAGGACATTAAGACTGAAGCCACCAGAAGTTGAATGTCGCAGAGCCCTATTGAGAATAGCTTCTGTGAGATAGGACATTAAGCCGGAAGCCACCAGAAGCTGCATGCTGCAGAGCCCTACCACAGTAATTCAAGAGAGAAGAGCTTCTGCCAGAATGGACACTAAGAATTAGGCAACCAGAAGCTGCATGTTGAGGAGCACTGCCATAGGGAATCAAGTGAAAAGTGCTTCTGTGGCAGGCCATTAGAACCCCCGGACACCAAAGCATCCACCCGGGGTGCTAAAATAATAAAAAGATTTTCCTTCCTACAATGGGACATGCATGGCATCCAGTTGTATGAGGTAAAATCCTTTACCAACTTGACCACCATGGAAAAGGAAGACAAACCTCCGTACAGAGCCCCTCTTCCCTTTCCATGGTCCCATTCTGAGCAGAGAGGAAGGTGTGGCTGCGGCAACGAGTGCCGCCGCAGCTGCAATATGGTAAATTGTGGGTGGATTGGGGATTACAAATTTTATAAAAGGGGACAAGGAGGGGTGGGGGAAGATTGCAGCAGGGGAGCCGGTTGTCAGGTGGCTTGGAACGCGGGCTTACACCGGCGGTTGGAGCCTCTGTTTCTAGCGACCTGATTGGCTGGCTCCCCCCTGCCCAGGTGCTAATGTCAGACAGGACATTAAAACTGTAGCCACCAGAAGCTTAATGTTGCAGAGTCCTGCCATAATGACTCAATTGAGAAGAGCTTCTGTCAGATAGGACACTAAGAATTAGGCCACCAGAAGCTGCATGCTGCAGAGACCTGCCATACTGAAGCAAGTGTGAAGAGCTTCTGTCAGATAGGACACTCGAAAGAAATAACATGTACAAAAAACATCTATCTATTGTTGCTAATGTCCAACCTAACCTGAGATGGTCTTGTTTACTAAACTCAACTAATATGAGTTTACTTATTGCCTGTGCAAATGTTGTAAATAATCTCTGCTTATCTGTGATAGCAGATAATTAACTAGTTTTGCACATAACGATAATCAAATAGCACGAAGGGGCACTTGATGAATTCACTTGTTAATTTGAAATATACACTTTTTTTATCTAACTCTGTGTAAATTAATACATTTTTAGTAATTGTGTAAAAATGGTTTTATAACAGTCTTGTAAAAATCATTAATGATTAAAAACAAGAATAAAATAAAATAAAAAAATAAGATAGGACACTAAGAATTAGGCCACCAGAAGCTGCATGCTGCAGAGACCTGCCATACTGAAGCAAGTGATAAGATCTTTAGTCAGATAGGACACTAAGACTGTAGCCACCCGAAGCTGCATGTTGCATAGCTGTGCCAAAGGGATTCCAGTTAGAAGAGCTTTTGTGGGACCTGACGTTAAGACTGAAGCCACCAAAAGCTGCATGTTGCAGAGCCCTGCCTTAGTCAATCAAGGGAGAGGATGTTCAGTCAGATAGGAGATTAAGACATGAGTCACCAGAAGCTGCAAGTTGCAGAGTCCTGCCATATTGAAGCAAGTGAGAAGAGCTTCTGTGAGATAGGACCTTAGGAATTAATCCACCATTGGTTGCATGTTGCAAAACCCTGCCATAGTAAATCAATTCAGAAGAGCTTCAGCGAGAGGGGAACCTAAGAATGAAGACACCAGATGAATAATTCATCACTAGACATTTCAAAGATGCCGATTCCTGAAACGTGAGTTGCAAGAGCAAAGAATTTGTGTGAGTGCACTCGGCGCAGCACTATAGACGTTAGAGTGAACCAACTACCCGGAAGGAATGGAAGACATGTCCAGAAACTCAAAATGACACCACCTTGAAGGAGGACACTAATCCCTCATATCGAGCAGTGGTACAGAAGGGATTGCGAAAAAAATACTCTTTCAGTGTGTATTTTATGCATGAATAAAGCAGAAAGGTGACCGGGTAAAATACTGACAATCTTTGTTTTTCAATCAAAGCCACCATCATTCCAAAGGATCTTTACGGTTCTGATCAAATAATTGAACTTATCAAGCATTATCATGGAATTGCCCTTGTCCGCTCTGCGTCACTCAACCGTGGAAGCTTTTGAAGGATGAATATAAAGGAGCCAGAAGGAGACCTTCAGAAAAAAGTCAAGCAAAAGAGATCTTCTTGGCTACATATCCACCAACATAACAAAGGCCATTGCAAGTTATGCTGTTGATCAATGGCATTCTGGCATCATGGCCTCACTATAGCAGAGATTGGAGCACATGGAAGTGAGAGGATTCTAGATGAGTGCACAGAAAGAAGTGGTGGCCTTTTAGCACAAAGTGCACATTGCAAGTGTGGGATTTCCTATTTTATTTTGTGACATTAAGTAATTAGTACAGACTTTCTTCCTCAAAAAAACGAAAATAATAGAGAATGGTCTGCAAAAGAAACATTAAAACCAATGTTGCTTGGGATCATCTAGGTTAACAGGAAATTGGTACTTTTCCTTACATCCCAACAGCTCTGAAAGAAAGTTAGGAATGGCTATAACTCTTGGCAAATGACCGCCAGGTACCCTGAAGTCCAGTCGCACAAAGTGTTTCACCCGAAACTGCTATTTCAACCTTAAAGGCGGGCATTGGATTGCTAATGTGTTTGGTTTACAACAACGGAAAGAGTTCTCAGTAATTCTTTTGGCATGCCTAATAACAAATGCTGAAAAATCCCCATATGCATGCTATGTTTCGAGCACGTCCCCTTCTTCAAGAGCTGTGATAATCTTGACCCATGAATAACAGTTATAATCCAACATTTCCAGTTGTTAAGTAAATGTTCATGAGTTCTGCTAAAAATCAGAAGCTCAATGTACCCTCCAGCCAAGGGTGATAGTGAAGTAAACCAGGATAGACTTCTTTATTCCAGGGTCAAACTATAGGTGCATTCTCTGTAGTTTAAACATGGCACGAAAACAAAAACAAAACAAGCCATTGCACATGCACATATTGTTTTGTTACTAATAAGTCAACTTAATGCAAGAAAAACTGAAGTTTGTGTGTACTGGCGAAAATTGAATATTGCACTTTTCATGGTTATGATGTCTTGTTATTTATGTCCTTTAAAAACCCAGTTCAAGGGTGAAACATGTATTGATTCAGGCATTTAATTGGTTCAGACTTTTTTCTCTTCTATTCGTGTTTAATTATTATTTGTATACAATAAATGATTCACCAAGTGTGGTGATACATCAGTTGAATATTGTATTTACTAATTGGAAGCACACGTTTGTATTATTAATACAGACATTGACTATCTAGGTGTAATCAGTGTGAAAATGTGTCACTCATTGTTTTTTTTTCTTCTTTTATTTTATGGCAAGTTTTCAGATAATTGACCAGTTGCCATCCGGTCATGACAATTTTCACAGTTATCACAATGTTAAGCAAATGTTACTACAAGAATCAATGAATGCATAGGCACTTTATGATTCTTTCAACCTTTCCTGTACACTAATTTTTCCAAATTGCCAAGCCAGTTTTAAACAGATTGCATGTTGCAAATATGCTGCCACCTACAAAGTTGCCTTGCAAATTTGCCTAGGAAAAGAGTAATGCTGCAATTTTCAACATTGCCCCAAATACATGTCTATGACAGTTTCACATTGCCCTCATTCCGAAATTTCCGATTTCACGTTCAATGCTTGCATGCCAGTATTGACATCTTTCGGCACATTGCCTGGATTTCCCCCTAGAAATGTGCTGCATCGGTTTCAAAAATGACCCCATCAAATACCCTTGCTCGTTTCAACAGTGCCATGTTACTCTTGCCTCTGCTATGCACAATGTTAAAATGGTTTCTATATAGCTCCCAGATAATGCCTATGTCATTTCCAATAACCATGCAGGCTTTACCCCGTTAAATACATTTCCCATGCTATATTGCATTAAGAAAATACCATGCCATGTTTAACAACGCTTCTAGTGCCACTCATTAAAACGTTTTGTTATTACATTCAGAAAATTGTTGTGTCAGCTTTTTCAGTCCCATGCCAGGTTTCTCAAACTAAACACATCGCCAGGTTATGTTTTAAAATGGCCAGTGCAAATTGATGCCTCAGTTTCCCCAATGTCATGGTACTATGGGCTTTGTTAAACAAGCTGACATACTGTTTTATTTTACATTGCCCACAGAAAATTGTTGTGGCAATGTTAAGCAAGCTATGCTGATGTTGCCTCAATTGAGTGCACTGGCACTTTTTGCATTGATACCAAAATATTGCCTTGTCTTGCCACTTTAATGTGCACCAAAGGCTGTGCATATGAAGATAGGGTGCATGAATGAGCCTGTGGTAATTAGGGCATTGCTGAGGTCTCCATGTGGCCCTGGTCGAGATGCACACAATTCCTGGCTACTTCCGAACTGCATGCATCCACAAAGCAACACATTGATCTTATATTTTCCCTCTCTCATCACTTACCTAACCCACTCCACCTTGATCTCCTTTAGACCTGCCAGAGCGCCTGCAATGCATGCAAATGGCAGAGGTGCAGTGCATGAATGCTGCAACACAACACACAAACAGTCTGCATATGCCCATGTGTGGATGAGAATATCCTGTGCCACCGCTCAAAGGGCAGTGGCAATGTAAAGGCCCAAGCCGATCTACAGATCCAGACCAGCCTTAGGCTTGCGTGCTGCTCAATCAATTGCCCAGTCTCAGAGAACCAACTTCATGTCTCCTCCGAAGGGGTAATGGGTAGGGGGCACCAGTGCCACTCCACCACCTTTAGAGGCAACAATTCATTTTCAAACTAAACAAGAGAGCTCATTGGACCTATTCACTGGTTTCACACATCTATGTATAACTTGCAAGTCTTGATTCCTAGCACAGTAATATACGAGTTCAAGAGCGAGATGCACCGTTTGCAGACATCTTTGCCCATTCAATGGTGCATATGTTTGAATCTGGACGGGGCTGACTCAATATGGCATCCCTCTGAAGATGATAAAGGTGCTATTTTGTGCTGGGTCATATTACATTTTATTAAAAGTTACAGTTTGTGGTAAGCCTTATACAAATGGTCAGTAATAACCCAAATAAAATAGTAAGTAGTATTTCCAACAATTCCTCTTGCATTTTTTTAAGTAACCAACTATACATGTTTTGTGGCGTTAGCACGCAATCCCGCGGGTTGGACCAGGTGGAAAGGCCTTCATCACCCCGGGTTACCAAAGCAGCATCCCGGGGTGCTTAAAAAAGGATTTTCCTTCCTACGACGGGATGCGCGAGGCATCCCATTGTACGAAAGAAAAACCTTTACCAATATGGCCACCATGGAAAGGGAAGGCGGGCCTCCATATGGAAGCCCGCCTTCCCTTTCCATGGTGGCCATTCTGAGCAGAGAGGAAGGTGCAACTGCAGCGGCGAGTGCAGCCGCAGCCTCCATAAGGTAAGTTGCGGGATGGAAGGGATGCAAAATAAATAAAAGGGGACAGGGGTTGGGGGGAAGATGGCGGTGGGGCAGCCGGCCGCCAGGCAGCTTAGAACGTGGGCATACACTGGAGGTTTAAGCCTGTGTTCCTAGCCACCTGATTGGCTGGCTTCACCCTGCCGGGTGCTCATGCAGAATATTAGAGTAGCTTCTCTTGTTTGAAGCTTGCTTGGGCACACCAAGTGTGATGATTTCTGTTAATAATACAGACACATGTTCCTTTTAGAGCGATGATGCCTCTCTCTCCTTATATCATTTAATTTGCACAGTTTAAGTGGCTACTGGCTTAAGCACTATTTGCAAATTGCTTTCTGCTGCAGTTAAAGATGGCCCTTTACCCAAACTATCAAAAAACCTCAAATCTACCCATTCTAGCATTTCTCACAGCTGTCATGACATTCTAAGTCTGCATGGGAAAGACATAGGAAACCGTATAAGTGAATATCACAGGAAAAAAACACACTTTTCCTTATTTCCAGGAAAAGTGGTAACATTTGTTTTTAACTTCAACAGTTGTCTGCAAATGCAATCTATATGGGCACTGCACTCAACCAGCTGCTGTATTCAAAGCTTCCACAAATGAAACTTTCAAAGCTCTTCTTTCATTCCAAACTGTAATTAAAGGAGGTATAACTTTTCCAGCAGCAGCAAGCTCAAAGGGAAAACTGATCTGCCTGTTCCAATTATAGTTAATGAAATTATGGAAAATATCTGCGATATCACATCAATTATACAGAGTTTGAAAAAGCAGCACATGGCTTTCTTGCCTAGCTGTAAAACTAAGGTTAAGCAAATCAAATCATTATCATCTTTTAATCTGATCACCTAAAATGATACTCATCCCAGAAACACACCTAATTATAATATCAGTTTAAAGCGTGGTGTTCTCATGTGTGAGGAATTGTCAGTCAACTACTTCGAATGAATAGACCTCTTAGCACTATAGTCTATTAACCAAAGCCAGGGAGTGGTAATACTTACAGGGGGTGGGGTGTATCTTGTAATAGTAATAATTTGGTGATTAATGCCCTGTTACCGCTGGTGTTACTTTTATTAATGCCCACTCATGGGTAAACATGTATCGACCTTCGAAGGATGAAAGGCTGAACCATTCTATCCAGGGTAATGAATGAGTCTGGGTGAACTTTCGAAAAAAGCAATCTGAAGACTACCGTGAATTGGCCAGTGAGATTCCGGTAGGTTTGCGGGTTCCTGTGATTTTTCTTCCAGCCTGAACCTGCCTGAGACTCCCTTAGGAGCCAAACATCTTCACTGAAATTCAGAAGCTCGGACAGGTTCAAGCTAGTTCTTAGGGGGAAAAGGTATACATAAAATAACTTAAAAGGGAGAGAAGGTTTAGGAGAAAGGATTCTGGAGTGTGAGTTAGCAAAAGGAAATGGAGTTCTGTGTATTGGTGAAAGTTAAGGAAGTATTTTCCTGCTTGTCTAAGATTCACAAATGGACAAGACCTCCACTATGGCAATAAACGCCTAGCCGGTGGCCCATTACAGCCTAAGGTAATTCCCCCAGGGCCTGAAGTTGCAGGCCCAAGCATAGCAAGGGCCTTAACGGTGGCCCTGGAGGCATTACCTGAAGGTGGTAAAGGCCGGCCGGCGAGGCGGTTATTGTCATTAGCATTCCAGGGTCTGCAGTCTCAGGATACTAGTTTTCCTGAGTTTGCAGCACCAGAATACTAATGCCCTGACAAAACCTTTTCAAGCCGCTGCAGCCCACGTTAGTTCTAGGAACACTAGGACGTGCGTACTGCTTCATTAGTATGGAGAAAAAAGAAAGAGTGTACCCACCGCGCGATGCACGTAAATGCATCCACAGGATTACACTGTGGTATGGCTCTGAAACGAGACAATCCACGTTAAGTGTTTCTCGTGGAATGTCACCACTGGGTACTAATGAGCTATCTCCATCTCACATTGAACTCTGCAGTTAGATATTTCAGCAAATCAATGCACCTACTGCAGAGATGCAGGCGTAAACTGCAGGTCCCGGGTTTGGATCTGGGTAAAAACACAGCCTTTTATCCTTCTGAAGTTACTCACATTAGCAAAGTTGCAGCGGGGAATTGGAGGATTGCTTGTCAGTCCAGCAGAGTCAGGCACTTGTCAGGAATGCCTGGTTCTACTTTCATCACTCAAAAGTCGACACATTGGGAATCATGTCAATTGAAATACAAATTGCATGCAGGGGAATACAAAAGTTAGTATGTGTGTGATGTTTGAGCCACATGTAATTTTTGTCATTTTCAAGGCCAAATTTAACCATGAAGAAAAAAACAAGGAAGACAACATTTATTTTGCAAACAAATAAATAATGTATGCAAATTGTGTTTTGCCGGCAACATTCCTTTTGGATTCCTATGGAATCTGCGTGCTCTTTAGCCAATGCAAATGTGATGTTGATTCCACAGGGATTCATTTTTTTACACCTGCATGAAAATCGCAAACAGGCAAAGAAAGGGTTGCAGAAGAAAGCCAAAGGGAGATGTACGTTCTGCTTTATGTCCCTCCTACTCCTTGGAAGGGGATAGAAATGAGGCAGAGCATTAAAATGGAAGTATAAAAGGATTACGCCTCACATGTATGCCTTCATTTAATGCATCCCCCCCAGAGAAAATCACCTCATCTATTAATATTGTGGTTTAGAATATTTCAATGTAGGGAATTCCTAAGAGACATGCACTGTACGGCTGGCAAAGAGTCATTCATGCATTAGAGTTTCTCTGGCGCTGCCCCCAGATACCTGGCCCTAGGGGATCCAGATCCTCTTCCACCAGACCAACTGGGGCCGCCTACCACAACCGCCTGTCCAGTCCATTCCCAGGTCCATGCGATCCAAAGCCAGTGGCTCCAGCTTTCCTGTCTCTGCTACCACATCTTTGAACTCACTGCCTCCCACCCTGAGGGCAGAACCATCTTACAGCTCCTTCCAGAAACAACTAAAGACGTACCTGTTCAATCAGTATTCTTTACCACACGATATCTCTTATTTATGTGCAATCGCTAACTGCCTGTAACTGGTGCCTAGATGCCCATGGGTTAAGTGCGCTCCTACAGATGATAAAATAAATAAATAAATAATGATGTGTCCTACTCTGACTTTCCTTAAAGAAATATAATTTATTTACGCTAGATTGCAATACGACTAGCTCTGTTTCTGGGGAAAAAAACACATAAACTGTTGTCAAGAATTTCATGGCAGTAGTGATGAGATACACCAGTGCTTCTCATCACTTGTTCCCAAAATGCATTTGTCCGATTCAAGTTCCTTTGAATGTATGCATCATAGATGTGCAGATTAATATTCTCTTTGTCATCCCCTTTGCACATGTACACTAATAAGTGGGATTTCCTGTGTATTTAATGCACATCCCTAATTCAGAAATTAGATGCTCATTGCAATCTGCAGAGAACAAACACATCTCCCTGTGCTTATGGAACACATGTCGGGGGAACTGCAAGGCCTGCCTTCGCCATTTCTGACCTGTTCATGCATTTTCTTAAAGTGTAGAACAGCTGCAGCATAAACCACTGCTGTCCACTTATATTACTATCGCACAAAGCGGGGCAGAAATGTTTTATTTTTACACATTTCACAATGACAGACCCTTGAGGGTCAGTCATGATGAAATTCACTCCCAGGTTCCACTTGGCTGCAGGGAGCCCCATGCATCCTCTTGACACTAATGTATGCAGGGGAGCTGGTCCTCAGATAATCTGTGCGATAGCACAGCCGTCCATCTCTTTAAATAATGTGCCTTGCGCGTTTCTTAAAGTAATGTGAATACAAGAAAATGCATTCTCTGCACATTTTATTTGCATCACTTTTTGTGCATTTTCAGTAAAGTGTTTTCTTTTCAAAGATTAAAATGTTTTTGTCAGTTTCACACAAAGATATCATTTTGGTTTCTATACTAAAGAGACATCCAGGTGAGAGTCATTAGCCATTTAGCCACTTTGCTTTCTTTGAGGATCCTTGGCAGGAAAGGCTCTGACCTCTTCAACCCATTGGGCCTCATTCCGAGTTTGGCGCAAAGGGATACCGGGTACCGGTAAGGACACCGGTGCCGGTGATCCCTTTGCGCCCTATTCCGAGTTCCCTTAGCGGGTCCCTTCCTTAATGCCTGGTTTTAAAAGGCGTCAAGCACGGGACCTGTTGAGGGACTTTAGAGCTAATAACGGTACCGTAATTTGCGGTACCGTTATTAGCGCCTTCCACCTTCCCATTGAGCCCTATGGGGGCTCAAATGGTAATGGGGATTGCCTTTTTCAATGGGGACTTACCGGTCCCTCAAAGGTCAGAATAGACCGGTAAATCCCCATTGAACGAGGGCAGACTCGGTACCGGTGTTGGAGGTAGTCATGGTGCTAATAGCGCCATGATACCTCCAAACTCGGAATGAGGCCCATTGTCTACAAAAAACATTTCATCAGCATTCCATTGACATGACTTTAACCTGAATCTGTCACCTGAACCTCTTAAAAGTTCAGCCAAACCTCAATGACCTGAATGCATTGAAAATGCATGTGATTCAGAGTTGGGCTAAAGGTATTCACCTAGTCTTAGTAGTGAGCCCATGTTACCAAGCACTTTCTCAATCCTGAGTTACATGAGCTATTCACCCAGTTGCTTAAACAGACAGCCTGAAATTGAAAACAAAAGCTGAGTCAGGCCGTTCATTTGCGTAAAGTTGTGTTCACTTTGCACTTATCGAATAGAAGGTGTGAGATGTATGCAATGTTGGAGAGTTTGTATTGACAGTATTGTTGCTACAAATAAGTTATATTTCCAGAAATCCCAAGGAGATACTTCAAGTACTGGCAATATTATCAACTCTCGAAAATGTCCTTAACAATCTGACTCACAAATTAGGGCCCGATTCATGGAATTTTTTGCGCGGTTCAAAGGGACTTTGCACTGGTGAAAAGTGACAGTTAAAAGTGTATTTTTGCAGTGCAAAGTCAGTGCAAAATCAGTACAAAGTCATTTTTGCAGCACACTGGACACTGACTTTGCACTACAAGAATACACTTTGCACAGCTCCCTGAATCAGGGTTTGTGTCGGCAGCGCAAAGTGACTTTTTCAGCAGTGCAAAGTAACTTTGAACCGGGGAAAAAATTCCATGAATCGGGCCCTAAGAGTCTAAAGCATTTTGATTAAAAGTGATGTTGCTTAACATGCGTTAGTGATGACTCTTGGAATAATTAAGGAGGAGGATGCTGGGGCGTCCTGAAGCTCAGAAATATGCAAAATATTCTAAGCTTCAGCACTTGACTGAATGATTATATCCGGGGAAAACCACATGCTCTCCCTATGACTCCAACAGCACTTGTAACATCTTGAGAACTAGATGTCAAGGAGATGGTGTTTGGCTTAACACATCCCCAGATGGCTCTCCAGGATTTAGAACAATGCATGTGGATCATAGGGTTGCTGGTCAACCCCACTGCCACCATCTAGTCTAGGAACACAGGTGGTCAGATCTGACTGGACATGTAACATGAACAACGCCTGTCAAAACTGGCGGATGGTGAATTTTGAAAGCATAACCATTTCTCCCAAGTTGTCTGTACTCAGCAAGTGCAGCAAGGTGGCCTCCAACACTTATGTTGGCTCGATAGGAGAACCTGACTTTATGTTGGCTCGATAGGAGAACCTCACCTCCTAAGAAATATTGTAAATAATGAAAAGAAATAGTGCATTTTACAGCACACAGTTTAGTAAAAAAAAAGGTAACAATGGCATACTGTGTACAAAAGTGTCGGTAGAGGAATACTTTAAAAACTCCAATGAAGGCCATGACACTAGCAGTGTATAGGAGCATTTCACAACATGTTTACATGCTGCCCAATGCAGACCATACGATGTAGCAACACCATATGCCGAATTGCCTGATGTTCAAGTTGCCAGCCTTTTCAAATAATATATGCCACCTAAAGTACAATGCCAATATAACTAGAGCCCAATGTATGCCACCGTTGCCATTTCAAATGTATCTGTAAGCTTGTTGTGCCAAATAAATGCCAACACTGTCACAGTACAAAACACCTTTTGTTCAAAACAGATCATGGAACCTGAAAATGCAGTATATCAGCCCTGCCCCACCTTTACACTTCCAGGCCAATATCCATCAATACATACTACCTTTACCCTATAAAACATATCTTTCATGGTGCCTGTGCTCGTTTTGTCAGAGCAAAGAACCGATATTCTGAAGGCCACTCTAACATGGAAAAGTCTTTAGGATCACCCACCTAGCAATTTGGGGCTGAGCAGGCCTCCACTGCAGACCTTTAGGTACACTGGTGCTTAAATTGTAGACCTGAAGCCTCAAAGACTCCCCCTTCCTAACTCTGCCTTAATAATGTGAGGAGGTCTGACTGGGGCAGAGGCAAAATATAAGCAGCAAGTGAGTCACAACCTCATGTATTGACATTCTTGTAACACAAACAGACTCCTCTACAGCAAAGCTGAGCTGTAAAGTTACTGCATGCTGAGACAATGTATCACAGAGCATCAACAAAATGTTACATCATTAGCTCCTACTGCATCCATCTTTCACTATGCAGCCACTGTAATACAGCACTCTGAAGGATAGACTGGACACTGGATTTCACTTCCTCCACGTGACCATATCATGTGCCTAGCACGCGGTCCAGTCCAGACTCTGTCGCCATGGAGAGTCGGCTGGGCAATGCCAGACACCTCTCTCTGGATTACTGTCAGGTTACAGTAACGCCTAATGAAAGCAAAAAAGCAAGCCTCCACATTTCAGGGGTACGGTGAAGCATAACTCCATCCTTTCACAACACTCAATATCTAAACTCAGTGTTGCGTCCAAGTACTAGAAACTGCCCAAACGTATGTATGCTCCTTTAAGAGAACATCAAGCATTTCCCCACATCTGATGAGTGCTACAGGGATGCAAACTACCATGGATTACTCTACCCATTATTACATTTCTTACTTGTACACATCTTTTCTGTGCTTTTAAACGTTCCCCGCCTTACCCTTTCATCGCCTGTGCTGTGCTTGTTTGCCCTCGTGCATACCTAGGTCTGGATGTCACTGGCAGGGACACAGTATGCCACACTCCGAATGAGCCATGGCACTGTTAATCCACTACAGCAGTGATTGGTAGGTGTAAACACTTTTAAATAACGTGGCATTACATATGCCAGCATTACCAATATAAACACATTTTAAGGCTGGGTGTGTCCAACATATACTGCCACTGTCCTATGTAAATACATAACATGTACCTGTTCCAATGGTTCCAGGCATTTCTTCCACGTTAATCTAACCAGGTTAGTGTTCAACAACATATTACAGCACTGCCCTGGAAAGCATGCTTACATGTTGCCATTAGCAACTATTTGAGCATATTGCTACAATAAGCATATGTTTTCATGCAATCAGTGCCCAATATATGGAAGCATTGCCATGCAAAACACATGTATCTGTGCCTTTCAGTATATGCCAGCATTTGCACAGCAGAAAAGCAGCATCATGTTGTATATGCCCCCAAATTATGTCAGCGTTGCCATTGTAAAAGCACATGAACATGTTGTCTTGCCACCCGTCCACACAAATAAACAGGCACACATGATTTTGCCCATTCACAGTTAGCCCCAATGCACACTGTGCAAAGCCGGCCACCTTTTTTAGTTGTGCGCTATATACAATATTGGACTCCTTCATTCATTTGATTATTCATTCCCAGTGCTTCACAGAAAGAAATGAGCCCATCTACCATTCGTGAAAGTACTCCATTGAAGTCAGTCCACTGCAATGGTCAGCGTTGCCTCGTTTTCATGTTTTGAAGATTGTAAACACCAAGTTACAAAACCAGTTCACTGCACTGGCATATACAAGTGTAAATATTCTGTTCCACCACACTATGTTGTATAGCAAAAGAGGAGTGCACGGTCTAGGAAAGGGATTGAGAGGATGATATGATAGGTTATTTATAACGCACTTAATACCCAGAGAATTCTAAGCACGGACCCGGGGATCACACTTTTATTGCTCCGTGTTGTCTTGTTTCCAAGGCGAGCACGTTGCCCCTGAGCTATCCTCCCGAGAGTGACTGAATGGGCTATTTTCATCTATAGTACTGAATATTTATCTGAAAGGCAATGATGGGTGAAATAGATGTATAGAGAGAGAACCTGCCATGTTCTATTTGACTAGTATCACAGAGTACCTGCCCCATGGAAACCATCTTTACATATCAGTTTTACTGAAACCCCTGAAGACACTGTAATCCTTGCAAATGCACTTCTTATTCATTTTTTATCCTCACAGCCATTTTAAATATTCCCGTCAAAACACAATTATACCTTGGAAACAACGGCATAATGGCCAATGGCCATGCTTGAGAAATAAATGCTGATTTCAATTAAGTCTTATACTACTGGGCATCATTGTCCTCATCTAAGACCTAGAAGGGGCATTTGTAAAGAACATGTTCAGTAATTACCAAACTGCACTAAATTCTAAAAATCAAGCATACTAAATAAAAACCGTTTGTTAAAAAGGTCCTGCATCTAGAGATGAACTATGTTTAAACCTGAAATTGGTGCTTTATTTTGTAGGCACTCTCATTCGTTTGTTTGGCTTTTTGGGTAGCGCTTTAGCACTAGCTATAAGCTGAAATGATTGCATTAGGGTACAGATAGGGAGAAATGGCATATGCGAAGCGACACAGAGATTCTAGGTGTTGTTTGACTATTTGCCTACACAGTGACTGCCCAAGGCCATGCTAATCCCTATGACCATTCCCACCCTGTCCCTGCACCTCCCCGCCCAAAACACTTCCAAATGGGAACTCTTTCAACTTGCTTTAAAGAAGCCAGTCCATCACCCTTGCACTTGAAGGCCCTGCCAGTGTTTTCTCAAAGCAGTCTTCTGAGAGTTAATGACTTAATGGAGTTGTAAGCGAAGTGCTACTGGTGTCATACACATGTCTTAACCAGACCTGCCTGCAGTCACTCCATTTGTGTGTCCTTCATTGAAGTCCTGTTAAAACCAAGTTTTATGCATTTGTCAGGCACTGCTAATAGATGGCCAGGTACTCACACTGTTTGCAACTGCTAGCATCTATAGCTGTTAATACCACTACAGCAATGCCTTGCAAGTTCCTTTGCCATACCTACACACAAGCCCAAAGTCATGGCATTGCCAATGCTTGTTTTTGATTGTAACATTCTGTGAGACACGTGCAGTTATTAGGTGGTTTTCATAACATTTGTTTGCTTAGTTTTTACCCATCCAATGCCATGTTCCAAGTGAGTAGCATGCCCATTTTCTAAAGCTTTTTGTAGTATGCCCTCAATCGAATTTAGAATAGTTCATTGCATGCATTCTTCTGTCCAAGGCACCCTATTCTAATCTACTATACCTTTAATTAAACATCAGAGGCCAGATTACAGGAATGTTGCACTGGTGCAAGTGCAAAGTTGCACGGTATTAGCACTAGGGCAAAATGTGCCCTATTTTTAGAAACACTGGGACACATTAGAAAACCATTGCACCATAGCAACTGCAGTTTGGCATATTATAAGCACCAGGGCAAAAATTACCCTGGTGCAAAAAGGTGCATTTTCACTGCATGTTTACACCATGGCGCTAACCACCAATGTCCATGCTTGTGCCAACCACCAATGTTCATGCTTATCCCAACCACCAATGTCCATGGTTGTCCCCACCACCAATGTCCATGCTTGTCCCAACCACCAATGTCCATGCTTGTCCCAACCACCAATGTCCATGCTTATCCCAACCACCTATGTACATGCTTGTCCCAACTACCAATGTCCATGCTTATTCCAAACACCAATGTCTATGCTTGTCCCAACCACCAATGTACATGCTTATCCCAACCACCAATGTCCATGCTTATTCCAACCACCAATGTCCATGCTTAACCCAACCACCAATGCCCATGCTTATCCCAACCACCAATGTCCATGCTTGTCCCAACCACCAATGTCGATACTTATCCCAACCACCTATGTCCATGCTTGTCCCAACCACCACTGTCCAAGCTTA
Organism: Ambystoma mexicanum; assembly: GCF_040938575.1. NCBI lineage: Eukaryota > Metazoa > Chordata > Amphibia > Caudata > Ambystomatidae > Ambystoma > Ambystoma mexicanum. Next base: position 1,419,050,015 of record NC_090934.1, on the reverse strand, counting down.
TCCCACTGACAAATGTACAATTTTTGGAGGCCAATCAGATGAAAAAGTATAAAAAGGCTGAACATATGAGAAACCAAACCGACCAACACTTGCTCTGCCCTTGCCTAAGTAACCTGTACTCTCTGTCTGTAGTGCTCTTTATACCTGCTCTACCTTTTCCTTCTAACTGTGCCCTCAATATTCCATCCTTCTAATTGCATCCTTGTTATTGTAACCTATTAACGTATCCCTTTATACAGCACTCTGTTTCTTTCCAACTAGGCTTCTGCTAAATTAAAATTAAATACATACAGATGAATTGCTGCTCGCTTCATGCCCCCTCCATCATCGCTCAGTATTGATCCACAATGATTTTACTAGATTTTGTAGAAAGCTGGTTTAAGAGAAGAGGTACTATTCAGCATATTGACCTAGTCGGCTAAACCCTAGACTTCGTAAACTAATATATTATTGACTGTATCCATTATTTTTTCAATCCAAATGTCATGTACATTTTATTTAATTGATTGTAATAGTAAAGGCAAACAAAAACAGAGTAATGAACACTTTGTTTACCGCAGTAATTTACCATTCCCCTTGGAGATTACCATCACACCTTTTTGGCCATAGCCCTGTTCTGTCTCCGGCAATGGTTTTGAGGGATGCTTCATCCTATTGTTCTTTAACTTTACTTTGTCTATTGCCTCACACATAATATCCTTGTCTTTCACTTTTCAGTGGGATGCTGATGACACCCTAATTCATTTTAATGTGGGCAACAAACATTATTCAACTGACTTATCATTCTATAACTTCATGGACATAACTAATTCCTGTATGAAATCCAGCTGTCACAAACTCAAGCTTGTAAAGTATGTAAAGCTTGATCCTGAACTGCCATACCATCATATGGTCTTCCCCTTTCTGTCCTCCTTGCAATGCTCTATTCCCTCAGTGTCAAATAAGGCTAAACGTTTCATCTCTGTCTCTTAGGTTCACCAGTTAGCCAGCAGCTTTGTCTGTTATCTGGAAACCTAAAGACATGTGTAACACCTCTTCACCCTAAAAGAGACTATGATCAAAGCATCTTTCTTGTTCAGACCTGATGATTGGATCTTTCATCCAATCACTATACCAACCTGACTTATCCACCCCAGCTCATCCTCCTTAATTCACATTGCTCACTATCCCAGAATTTACTTCGAAGGCCCACCTTTTTGGTTCCAGCAGTTGGTCAGGAATTCTTCCTCTAACCATCAGGAAGAATCATGATAACATGTGCTGCTACAGGCTGTCAAAACCTAGTTTTCCACCGTGCGGGATCTTGATACTTCTGTCTCTTATGTGACAATTTGACATGATAGAGGCTAGAAGACAGGAGTGTGTTGAACATGGGGGCTAGTTATCACCACCAGCGCTATGATGTAGCCCATGATGTATAATAAGAGGGGCTCCCCCAGGATCCCTATTCAATCCTTATGGTTATTTGAAGACAACACCTTGCCCCTCTGATAACATTCCTAGCACCCAACTAGGGCGGAAAACTCTAGTGGAGAACATACATGGAACCCACTGAAAAGAGACCTTCATCTTCAGTGTTTTTACCACACACAATTGTTTTCCCTGAGCCCCACTCTCCTCCAACCTTGGATGCCAGCGGGATCAGGATGAGGTGGGGGAACAGAAGATACTGGGTTCTGGGAACCCATTGGGCCTTCCGGAAGTGGCCAGACTAGAAACAAGGTGGTGGTGACAGGGAGTCCCTCCTGACAATGCCAGCAAGTTGGGAACATTGTAGTTTGCTAATCATTTAGCCAAGAACCAGCTCTGATCCACAGATACACACAGCTGATATACATTTTTCACTCACAGGCCCATATTTCTGTTCCGTACAAGTGTAAAGATGCAGCACAGCAACAGTCACATGTGGGTGTACAGGGTTCGAGTGCTGAGTAGTTGTCATGCCAGAAAGTGCATTGTACAGCCTGAAGAAGCGTAAGGCCGTGGAGAGGTGAAGTTGAAAGAGTGGAGAGGGGGAGATGGAGATGGAAGATAGTGAGAAGGGGAGGAGAGAAGAAAATATAAGGAGGGTAGCAGGGTGGCAAGGAGGTGAAGAGCCTTGTGAGAGAGAAAGAGAAGGGGGTAGAAGGTGATAGAACATTTGGCAGGACAACGAGGAGTTGAAGAGGAGGAAGACAGGAAATGGTGTAGAGGGGGAGGCAAGGTGGTAGTTAAAGTGTGGAGGATAAGAGGAGGCAGACAGTGAAAAAAGGGGAGGGGAAGAGGTGAAAGGAAGGAGGAAAGAGCATAGAGGATTGGAGAGGAGGAAAAGAGAATGAAGGAGAGTCAAAGTCAAGGTGGAAGAGAGAAGGCAGAGGATAGAAGGTGAAAGAGAGGAAGAGAGCACATAGATGAAAGTAGGAGGGGGTGAGGAAGCAGGAGGAAATGTGTGGCAATCCCTAGAACTGTGGTATGTGCACTTGTAATGCCCAGGATAGATTACTGCAACACCCTAATACTGGGGGCCAGTAAAAACAGCCTTAGACGACTCCAGGTTTTACAAAATGACACTGTACATATTGATAAGAGCGTCCCCAGATATGAACCAATATCCTCTCACACAAGGAGCCTAGAAGCTTGCACCCACTTTAAAGCGCTGGCAGTAGTGCATAAATGTCTCTATTGTCAAGCCCCAAGTTACCTTAAACAATCCAATCAGACTCACTAGATCAAGTAATGGGGTTCGTCTTTCAGCTCCGAGGAGCAAGCGGGTCAGAGGGATGGGCAGATCCTTCACCTCCCAGGGTGCCACTTTGTGGAACAAACTCCCCAAATCTCTGTGCGGTGAAACAAATCTTCTGAAGTTTAGGAAGGGGGTGAAAACAATTGCCTTTGTATAATCTCTCTCTCCTCTTGTTACCAGTTTTTTCAACACTTCATGTCTTCCAATCTTCTGTGCCCTGATGCCTGCAGGCTCCGATGTATTACACATGCAAAAATAAAATGCAGTCCTATGGGACTCCATGAAATGGGGAATATCCACCATTACTAGCACTTGTAATCTGCTAGTAATACTGTTTATTGGTATCCTGCCGGATATAATATCGGGATACCACCAAACTTATACCCTTTGGGCCTTCTCTTCTGCCTCTGCAACATTTCAATGCACCAAAGTATCTAATCATTTAGGTTTGGCTACCATGTATTTGCTCAGACGGTTCATATCATATTTTCCTTCGACTCCCTCTCTAACGTAGTGTAAAGGAGGAGCCAAGTACCCCCACTCCAACTGCCCCGCCTACATTACCTGAAAAAAATGAACCCAAGTATATGACGTATACAGAACAGTTAAACCAGCAAAGAGAAGAGCGTGGATTATGTGCAGTACCCATAAGAATACCTATATCTAAGAGAATATGGGAGGCAAAGTGCCCATTGAGAAAACCATACCTACCTACAAGACAATATGCTGACTATTTGAACGAGATTCCTGAAGAAGCAGAGAAACTAAAGGGCAAAGATGAATGGTGGCGTCACACAAAATTGAATTGACACCCATAGAAGAGATAAATCAACTAGAGGATGCAGACAATGTATAAACCATCAAGAAGGTACCAAGGATAAGTGACATCTTGGGATCAAGGTGAAGAAACTTATATCACAGACCTGATGAAGATACTTAGTTAGTTTAAATATGTACAGATGCAATGAAACGCAAGCAGCGAAGCAATAATGAAGCTAGCCACATGCTTTTTAATAGTTAGACCGCGGCAAGCGCCAACATATATATTTATAGATACATATGGACAAGTAAAGGATGGATGTTTCCACTACGCATATAAGCAGTAATGAACAAAGCAAGAAGGCCTCAATGTTTAGTGTGTCACAGTTAATAAAGCAATTGAATGCACAACATGAATCTCAGTTAAAGGAGTTTACAGAGGCAAGGTCTTATCAAACTGGAATTGGCTGACATTGGATACAATTAACGTGAAGGAACAGAAACTCCTGTTCAGAAAGGTCAAGCAGAACAAAAGACGTCAGAGGACTATTGGAGAATAAAATCAAAAACTTGAAAAGGCTCAATTTCAAGGTGTCCAGTCACGTGATAGAGGGAAGTTGGATGCGCAAGATGGCCACTCCTATGCACGAAGGCTGGCTGTGCCCATATTCCCTAAAAATTCTCAGAACACAGTATAAACTCAAGGCCAACTTCAGAGCACTAATTGACACTGGACCATTGAGTTGATGATAGATGATATGCTAATTGGTGGGAAGCTGGTGCTAAAACGAGCTCACCCGCACCTGGTTGTTCAGTCTGCTAGACGTAGGTGGAAAAGTACTGACGGGGGTTAGAAGCTAACCAATCGTAGGGGACCGCATAATCAAGGATCCTATATTTTGTGTAGCCAATGGGACTCGTACATTTAGTGACGTTCATAGTGGCCATTTTGTGGGGAGGGCTAAGTTGCCCCACCTGATGTTAAGTATCTTATCACCTTCCTCCACTGCTCCATACAGATATAGAACCTATACTTAGAAATAAACTTAAACCCAATCACACCCTCTGTTAGGTTTTTGTAGTTTGCCACGTAAGATGATGCTGCTAATGACGCAGGTCAAAACATCAATGATGACAAATTCTGGGTATATGAGTCCAGTTTTTTATGAAGTAAGTAGAGTCAGAGGATAGATCGATTGCTGATGTTCATTGTACTCCCTGTTTTAGATACTTGACATTAAAACAGACACACTTTACCAAACTATTGGTGTCGTCTTGATTATTGATGTATGAATAAAATCTGCATCCCCATCCATCTCCAGGGTAGTGCTACTCATCTTAAAGGGCTGTCTGAGAGAACAAACAGCTCAGTACTCCAAGCTCACATCACTTACTTCCTCTCAACAGCCCTTTTGAAGAGATACTCACTGCCTCATACTCAAAGAACCAACAAGAGTAATCATTTATTTTCCCTCGTCCTTGTTCAAAGGAAAATTTCCTCACCTACAGCCTTCTCTCACAATGTTGCCTTTCACTCCAATTATTTTGGTAACTTTGTAATGCACTTTGAGAATGATATTAGGCTTTCCAAATTAATCTGTCATTTGGTTGTGATTGCTTGGAACTTGTAAAATATAGCTGTCAAAGCCGGGGGAAATAAACGAAGGGTATCTCTATTTAACTGCCCACCTTTTATACATCAACGCGATTTGTGAGCTCACTTTTCATTTTAATTTGTGCCAACACTACAAATCAAGGATTAGGTTTTGAACAAACCAATAAATTGGTTTCAGGGTTTTACAAACCAGTCAGGCGTTCTTTAAGACCACAGCCCTCAATCCTGTCCTCTCTGTTCAAGTTTGGGTCCATCTTTATGGTGGAAACAGTCACTCACAGTCTCTGGGATTTTCAGTGTGCCACGTATCATTGTGTGATCCCTCTTAGGGCAGAGGTGCAATTTTCCTCTAAAACATAAGGCTTAACTAGCCTTGGGAGTCGTAGTAAATACTGTGCCTTATTTGTAACGCTCTCAGTGTTGGCATTAATATTCATTGAGGACTCCAAAATCACTCCCAGGGTCCTAATCTCATCCACAGTTTCAATGGTTTTCAATGCAAAAGAAAGTGCATTGTGGGTCCAGTTTGGATCTTACCTGTGGTGACGCAAAGAGCATAATCTCTTTTTTTGTTGCATTTAAACACGTTCCATTGTTGAGCATCCTCAGCTGGATGGCGACATATACTTTTTAAATTAGATCTGAGTCCTCCATGTACTTGCCACTCAGTTCGAAGACAAGCAGGGTGTCATCGTCTGAAGAGAACACACACCCCATCCAGGAGATCACAAAGCTGGCAGCAATATACATTAAAAAGGGAGGGAGACTCACAGACACCCTGGGGTACACCCATTTCAACTGTTCTTCGGATGAACATCCATTTCCCCATGCTATCCTGGACATACAACCTGTCAAAAATGACTTAATCCCGGCCAAAGTGTTGCCTGATTGACCCCCTGTGTTCATCAACCTACAAAGCAGTTTGTCATGTACGACCAGGTCAAAGGCTGCTGATAGATCCAACAACATCAGCACCCTGGCCTTGCTTGGTCCATGACCTGGAGCATCTCCAACTTCATGTTCAACAAGGCACTCTCCATGCCATAGTTAGACCGGAAGCCTGATTCTATGACAAGACAGGAGATTCATATTATGCATATCAATCTTTACTCTGAAACCACAGCAGCAAAGAAAAAACTTTTACAAACAAAAAAGTTTCAACAACAGAACTAGATAAAGTTCAATGTCAATGCATGGGGAACTCCCCAAACCATCATGGAGGATAGGTCATACCCTGCAGGGGACCAATGAGCAGGGACCCTCCTCTATATATGTCCATTACTCTAACCCCAACCCCTCTTTCTTTGCTGCTGACAGCACAGAGCTAAGTCACCCCTTTCAGTTGTGTCTTACATTGTTTGTCAGTAGTAGGCTTTATTAGTTTGAATATGGCATATATGGTAAATATGTGTTAATTACCTTTTATTATAAAGGAATTTGTGTATTTGATACATTGTATCTGGATAGCCGCGTGTGGCCGTTGGTTTCATTTTGGTGTCTTTCAAAAAGAAAATATGTATTATGCTTATACATTATGTTTCAGCTGAAGCAGTGGTGCAATGGTTGAATTTCGGACTACAGTCCATGAGGTTGTGAGTTCCAGGGAGCTCTAATTTATTTCTTCTTTAAAAATTTCTCGCGCTTGTAAACTCAGGTGTTTCTAGTGCATTAATCAACTCGCTCCCGGCGTGCGCGAGAGTAGTGTTGTTTACACTGTTCCCTCTTCATTTCGCCTGTGAATTCCAGGTGTAATGGTTTATTGGGCGTGACACCCTTTAGGCTCCTGTTGCGCGCCGGTCAGAAAGAAGCTGTTGCTTGACACCCGGCGTGTACGGGGCTCTTGTTTGAATTCGTGCCCCTTGACAGATTTATGGTCACCTGGGGATTCCAGGTGCTGCAGGCTTTGGGTTCGGCCTGCCCCTGCGGCTTATGTTTGTAACAAAAGCCTCTGTTTCAGTACTGAGCCGAGTTAGCTCAAATATAGAGCTGCAGGTCTCCCATGCAGGAATACCACCAGCACATGTTTATTTGTATATTTTAAGATTAGATATTTTAATTATTATATTTTAAATAATTGTATTTTACAGTGGAGGTATTTCATTGTCACCTTTTTTGCTCAGTTGAGCAGGGATTTCCTAATGGGCATTTGGTTGGTTCATGACTTCTTCAGAAAGATTATAGCACAAACATTTTAATATTAAAAATGTGGTTTTGTTAAATGTTTGTAATTTCGTATCCCTGGTGACACAATACATTTCCTTACCTTTAGTGCTGGAAAGAAAGAATGTATACTGATAGACTGTGGGTTTGTTAGGTCAAAGTCTGACCATCCAGCGCAAGAGCCCGATGCACTGCCAGTCTGCAGTTTTATTTTATTTTCTTTGTTTATTTATTCATTTACTTATTTCTTAAATTATGTGCTTTGCCTTCACTGTAGGTGCCATAACCTGTTCGGTTTCAGGTTCAGCCTGATTCTATTGCGAGGTTACCCCCTTGTGTACTGCTGATTATCACACCCTGCTCGGGCGAGCAGTTGGAGGTGCACTTGCTCAGTGTATCCTACCTTCAACTTGACAGTTTTCTTTTGTTTGGGTTATCTTCCCTGGAAAGGTGCAGTCACCTGCTCGGTGGCAAGGTTGCCTGGGGTTTCTGCGAGGGGTCCCCTCGTATACGGCTGTGTCCACACCCTGCTAGGGTGAGCAGTTGAGGTACACTTGATCAGTGTTTCCTCCCTTAAAGTCGGCAACTTGGGTAATTACCTTAACTGGCATGCACCATAACCTGCTCGGTTTCAGGCTCTGCCTGAGTTCTACTGCGAGGTTACCCCCTCGTGTACTGCTGATTATCACGCCCTGCTCGGGCGAGCAGTTGGAGGTGCACTTGCTCTGTGTATTCCTTCCTTAAGGTCGGCAGCTTTGTTTAGGTGCTGCATATGGCTGACGCCATTGTTTGGTCTTGTAGGCGTGCAGTAACCTGCTCGGTTTCAGGCTTCGCCTTGTTCCTACTGCGAGGTGCTCCCTCGTGTACTATTGGTTGCCTCACCCTGCTGGGGTGAGCAGTTGAGGTGCACTTGCTCAGTGTACGCTTTGATAAACAATATGTTTAAGTGTTGACTGGAACACATTTGCGTTTTTCAGAATTGTCAGTGGCCCAGATAGCTCAGTGAGTATCAGCTTATATAAGGGCCGGGGATTCGGTCCCCTGTGAGGGCGTAACCCCTCTTCTTTGGATATTTTATATATATTTCATATATTATATATTCTTTATTTATTAAGTACTTTAAAGAAAAGAGTGTGGAAGTGGTTGTAAACAGACCCATATGGGGTTGTACCTTCCTCTCTAACCATCTCTCTGGTGTTATCATTCGTCTTTTAGTTAAAAATTCTGTCACCCTTTACCTTAGTTAGTTTCAGGACAACTCAGTCCTTTACTTAGGTTTTGATTCCCGACCTCAATTGCTCCACCCAATACCCGTGCTGATTAAGCTACAGTATTTTCTCTCAACATGAGGAAGAATAAAGATGATGCGTTATGCCTCTATTGAGGTCTGTAGGGCTTAACGCTCTCTTTAGTGGGGACGTTTGTTCTCCCCTACTTTTGTCCCATTGGACATTCCTTATTCTACTGGTTTCTGGTGGAGACAGGGTCAGCTCGAAGGTAACCGTTCAGTTTTTTACATGACAAGTTGAGCAACCATGTTTTACTTGGATGGAGTGTTTGGAAACACTTGATGGTATCAGTTAGACGAGTTGCCAAATAATAACTTTCTGGCGCCTGCCCCATGTTTTTCCTCCCAAAGCTTGGCCTATGGTTCAGCTAACCGTCTAACAGTGTGTTGCAACTTCTCCTCTGCTCGAGGAGTACACGCAGGCTTCTGTACCCTCATGAGCGTTGCTTAACCTCTTTAGAGTGCTGTTTTCATATCCGCGCTGACCCTTCTGATACAGGTTCCTAATTTTGGAAAGGTCTACATCAGTCTTTTATCCTGCTGAGATCGATAAGTGAACACCTCACACCACACAACGTTCGTAGTAGTGATAAGCACCACTCATATACCTGAGGGTTCGTAGTACTGTATAAGTACTGTTTTGCTATGGACAATGTGCTTAGTTTTTTCCTTCCCCTGATTCCCTTAGTGGCCAGTCAGCCTCACATGAATACAGTGACTCAGACCTCAGGGTTTGAGGGGACAGTGGTCCCAGATTTCTTCTCAACCTTGCATTTACGGGGCATTGATAATTATCCAGAGTTCTTTCCCCCTCATTCCCCTTCCTGCCATCCTTGGGGGAGATTGCATCATAATATTACACCTCTGGGAGTATCCAATGGTTTCCGTTTTTTCCTTTTTACAGGAGTTCTGGCGGGTGACCAGTGCAGACTCGCACTGAGCATTTCCCTCCCGTCTGTTACTTTCCTTTGTGCTAATCTCTGGTATTTCAATAAGTTAACCGGAGCCTGTTCACAGTCAGGGGATTGGTTAGAGGCGCTAGTGGGTATTTATTTCTCTTAACGGTGTAAAGCGGGGCTTCAATGTGGTCCTCAGGGTAGTTTTCTTCTGGATTGCAAGGTTTTTCCTTTGGATAAGTGGGGGAGGTTTCTCCTCTTTTGGGAAGGCTCAATATCCCTTGGTGGGATAGAGGGGTCTGGGAGTGATACTATCCCCCATCCACGTTATTATGACCCTCTATCACGATGCGTTCCAGAGTCTATACATTAACTTTCAGACGGTGTCTGCCGCTACGATTACCAGAGTGCTGGGATATAAATTTGGTTGATGACTTGATTATCATAGTCACCTGCATGGCAGGTGGACCTTTGGGGTTTTCACAAGAGTTTGCTTGCAGTAAGGTGCCAGCTCAGGGTGCTGTGAGCTTCAAAGATCTGCAAATTGGCTGAAATATAGGTTGGACCTCTTCTGGTGTATACCTTCAGTTTAACTGTTTAGTGATCAGTTCTTTGCAGTTTAGAGTCTTGCTAAGATTTTGGAAATTTGGTATCCTCCTTCGGTTACTTTTGATCCTCTAGGGGATTTATCACCAGGGAGGAGGGAACAAGGTTCAAGCACCGGGCATACCTACAAGGGGGTTTAGATATCACTATAATGGTAGTGATTGGATGTCGGATACATTTTTTCTTCTTGCCAAGTTTGGCCTCTTAAGGATCAGGTTTGTAATATCTGCCTTTTGTCATGGTAGCAGAGTCCTTCTTCAAGAGTTCGGGAGGTCTGAGGGTCTCCATGTTGGCGGTTTGACGGGTTTAGCTTCTCAGGTGGGGCCCTCTCTTCCATTCTGCTTCTGCCTCCAGAAGACTTCCCTCCTTAGTATACACATATGTCTGAAGACAATGGTAGATTAATTCTATTGCTTTTCAGCTCCGCTCAGGATGGATTGTCCTATTACAAAATTTATAAAAATGATTTTTTACTCCCATTTTACCCTTTTGAAGATTTGTCTTTCCCTCTTGGTTCCTCAGTGTAGTTCTGTGACATGCCCCGTTTCTAATGCGATATCTTCCTTTAATGCATGGGATGGAACCTATAAGACTTTCACCCCTATGGGGTACTTTTCTTTATCTCCAGGAGAGCTAGGTGTTTGTTTTCATTGGTTTGCTTTCTAGGTCCCCAAAAAATGGTACGAATTTAAGTGTTTTGAATATAATATTTGATTGAACAACATAGGTGTTTATTTCAGATGGTTTTGTCCTAACCTATTAGTATAGGAAAACTTTGTTCAATGTTTTCCCCTCTTTTAACCAGTTGGTTTTGATGGCCTGTAAGGAACGCTGGAATTGGCACATTTCCTGTTTTCTTGCAGTGGATTTGACTTTGCCTTATAAGACAGCTTTTCGGGCAACCTAGTCTTGGGCAATTCTCTGATTGGTCAACAGATTGATTTAATGAAAGCATTTAAAAAATGTTTCCTTTCCTATTATTTTATTATATTATCTATTATATTGGATCATTTTGTACGTACTAATGAGATGCAAGGGCTTTGAACTTACATAATATGAGCCTCGTGTCTTGTCATAGAATGACTAATCCCCCACACTAACGTGAGATGGGGGTTTAGATTCTATTAAAGACAAGGAGGTGATTATTATCCCTCCCACCCACCCTGGATATGATATGATATGACAATTGTGATACGCATGTACACAGGTGGTTCAAGTGAGAACATTCTTCGGTTTGTTGTTCTTCCCAACCACCCACCCTTCTTGCTTGTTGTTCTTACAGGTACGAGTTGAGGTTCTGCTCAGGAGTGTGGATCGCAGTTACAAGTTCTGGAGTGCGTGATTTCGGGTGAGAAGTCCTATCCAGAAGAACTTCTTCATTGCTTCAGGCTGCGGAAAGGTTGAGATCTCCGGTTTCGCTGGATCCTTTTCTCTGCGCTACACAGTTCAACCGTTCCATTGGGCGTCTGGTGCAAGTCAGCTGCAGAAAGAGGGGTTGGGGTTAGAGTAATGGACATATATAGAGGAGGGTCCCTGCTCATTGGTCCCCTGCAGGGTATGACCTATCCTCCATGATGGTTTGGGGAGTTCCCCATGCATTGACATTGAACTTTATCTAGTTCTGTTGTTGAAACTTTTTTGTTTGTAAAAGTTTTTTCTTTGCTGCTGTGGTTTCAGAGTAAAGATTGATATGCATAATAATCGCCTCCTTGTCTTTAATAGAATCTAAACCCCCATCTCACGTTAGTGTGGGGGATCAGTCATTGTCTATAATGAAGAGCTCCAAACGTTTCTAGGAATTCTTGAAATTTGCAGTGTGGCCCCCTTGTCCAACATCTTCAATAAAAATAGGGCATTGAAAATAGGCCTGAAGTTAGAATAGTCTTTTTGATCCAGGCCAGGTTTTTTTAGTAATTGGGTGACAGATACCTTCTTCAAAGCCCCGAGGACACAGCCATCACTAAAGCTGGCGTCAATAAGGTGGGTGAGAAAAGGGAGGAACAATGCGTTATTATTCAGAATAACTTTAGATGGAAGAGTTTCTCCTACACAGGTGGTAGGCCTCATATTGGTCATAATATTTGCTAAGGCTTCTTTCGTTATTCTCCTGAATTCAAACCCTGGGGGAGTACATAGATCTATGTTGTCAACAAGTGGAATGGAGTTAGTGCACACCATCCCAGCCAGATTAGCATTACTTTTAGTTTGTGCTGCCAATATTTTACCTGCAAAGGCTGCCTGAGTGTTTTCACAATCATCATCGGTGGGAATAATTTGCTATAGCATTGATATTGTTTTTTGAAGATCTATAAGAATCTGAAAAAGTTTCTTAGAATTATTATCTGCCTGAACAATTTGATTGTCCAAGAAATACTTTTTGGCAAGGACGATCTCTGACCAATACACTCTCTCAATTGCCTTCCATTTATCCCTGTTAGCTATTGATCAGTCTTTTCTATCCAGGTCCTTTCTGCTTTCCTTTTTTTCATTGTTTAGATCATGTAGTGCCTCACCATACCATTTCTAATCATTTACTTTCTCTCTAATAATGTTGGTGGTGATGGGGGCAACATGGTCTAACACATCTGAAAAGCATCTCTCGAATTCACACACCAGATGACTGGGGCAGTCCGAGGCAGATGTCATCAGAGTTAGAAGACAGGCTTCTAAATCCTCTTGAAGAATTTTGTTGAAATTCCTATTTGATACCTTTCTGAGAGGATTGGTTTTCTGGAATGTAGACAGGGCAGCATCAAATCAAAAGTAACAAGGAAGTGGTCAGACCAAATGCACGGTTGGGCAGCAACTGGGCTTAATGCTACATTTCTTTAATGGCTCCCAATCCACTGTATTGCTCAAATTATGCATTGGTTCCTTACCATTTCCAATGACAAATCTGTGGTAAACAATTGTGCAAGTTGAATGGCTTGGGGATCAAGTGGGTTTGCCAACCAGTGATTAAAATCACCCAATACAATGGTGGCTGTGATAGGTTTATGAAAGGAAGATACAATGTCAGCCAAATCATCATAACAATAGGGGGTTTCATGAGGAGGCCTATATATCAAAACAATGTTTATACAATTGTTAGGAGAGGGTGCACTTTTAAGAAACAACATTTGACAACCCTGACAGGTTACCAGAGTCTAAAAGAAGTTGAAATGTGAGCGAGCTATAATAGCATCCCTCCCCCACCCTGTTTCCTGCTCTGTTCTGACAAAAGAAGGAAAAGCCGGTGGCATGGCTACATTAATGTTAGGTCTGCTTGAATTTTGTAACCATGGTACACATAATATCAATATCATGATCAATGATATAATCTCGAACTTCGAGTGCATGTTTGTCTAAAGATCTAGTATTCAGCAAAGTTGTTTTAAGAGATTGGGGTTTTTTATCCAGAGATAGACCTTCATGTTTGCGGGCCCTGGCATTACTGAACGCCTGCTTATGGGGTTTATATTCACTGAGTGACACATCACAGGCATCCTCCACAGTGTCCATAATACGGCACCTACCACACCCTCTAATGCAGCTACAGTCAACAGAGCTCTGCGCAGGCGCGTCAAGTGCGGACTCGCGCAGACTTGCTAGTCCCTGATGCAACGGCGCTGACACACCTGAAAGAGAAGAAGGCGTGTGGACTACAACTCCACTGGGAGTTGTAGTTCGCAGGGCTGTGTGCATGTCACAGCAGGGGAGAAATGTGAAAGGTGCTTTTTAAACAGTGGCACAGTGGCCTTTTACAAGCAACTAGTATATTAGAGTGCTATAAAACTAAGGTACAGTGGCTAGAAATGTCATTAAAAACTGATTTTCAAATCTAAATGTAATAGAAAATCGACTGATACATACAGTTTAAAAATGCTAAAAAGTAATGAAATAAAACTAAGTACTATAGCAAGTAGCTAAGAGAACGGTGGATACTCAGTGAGCACACTGAACAAACAGTAATCCTCTTTATTTGTTAGGGGCTCGTGGTGGAAGGACTCAATATCATGGAAAACAAGGGGGCCCCAAAGAGCTACCTTTTGATGTTCACACTAGAGGTGACAGAACTAAATCCCAACTAAGAGAACGGTGTCTAAAAATTGGCTAGATTAAAGTGAGCACCAGTGCTGAAACAGGGATCTAAATACTAGCAGGACTTGGTAGTCCCTGAAACGCCCATGGGGGGAATTGCTGCTATTATCGCCACCAGCTATACCGGTGATGGTAATACTGGCTTTTTTTGGTGGTGGGGTGCTGTAATTACTGGTAGCTCAAAGATGCAGGTATATCTGGCCGCCCCACAACTAAAGTTGGACTGTGCCAATGCAATAACGTGCCAGTATACGGTAATACCAGCACATTATTTCCACACCGGCACACTCACAATGAGTGTGTCTTAAGATACACTGGGCCTCATTACACGGTAATCCCTTACCGCCTTACTACGAGGTCCCTTTGTGGGTCCCTACCTTAACGGCTGGTTTTACCAGCCGTTAAGTACGGGACCCGCAAAGGGACTCTGAAGGTAATTACGGTACCGCAATTTGCAGTACCGTAATTACCGCCTTCCCCATTCCCATTGAGCCCTATGAGGGCAAAAATGGGAATATCATGCTGAATGGGGAATTACCGCCCCCGCACACCTTGGAATGGGGCGGTAATTACGCCATTCACCATGGCGGACTCAGTAAAATACTGGCGGCAACCATGGCGCTAATAGCGCCATGGTTACCGCCTTCTGTGCAATGAGGCCCACTGTCATGTCGAACATTAGCCGATGGGTAACAAATTCCAAGGTATGGGATATTTGTCAAAGGAGTTTAGAATGCATGTGTGCATTTTAGCCAATGCATATGTAGGTACGGGTGGCAAAGTCCCAGCTAGTGACCCATGTCAAGCGGGCTTGTGGATGGGTGTTGTGAGGTTGTTGGGAGAGTGTGCAAGTGCAGAAGACTGATTATGTGTCCAGCTAGACCAAAATGTTGTCGTGGGACAGAGCTGCATTCTTATGGGAGAGGTGTTATGCAATGTGTCTTCAAATCGGGGAGATGGCGTGCCAGCTGGATATAGACTGATTTGCTTTGGGGTTCCTAAATATGGTAAAAATGAAGCAGCTCTGAAGCAAGCGATAATTGGGCATTCTCCGCGGGAGAGCTAAATATGTGCGAGATGTGGGAGAGACTGTTCAATGTCACATTCTTGGTGATTTAGGGAGCAAAAGAATTTTATAATAACATTTCAGATGGCACGTAGGGAAGACGACACTACAGTCATGATTCTAAACTACATGCACATTGAAAATACACTCATAATGCATCCCCTAAAATAGCTGATACTTGCACAAACACAGTTTGGGTGATCCAAATGTCACAGCTTTGGTTCCCAGGATGTGCAAGCTACATGATATATCTATATATATTTATTTATAATTATTTATTTAACATTTTTAGTCCATCGCGCCACAAGTCCATAGGCCTCAGGTTGCGCAAACAACAAAAAGAGACGGAGAGACAATCAAACCAATGAAATGCATAACTAGATGCTAAGAGAGCGGGGGGCAAACCTCAGAAGTCAAGGAAGCAGACCAGAGGAACAATGTAGGGCTAATCAGGCAAGGGATTCAAAAGATGAGTTTTCAGATCCTTCTTGAATTTAGAGGGTGAATCAATTAGTCTAATGCTGGGTAGCAGTACATTCCAGGCACAGGGAGCTTGAGAATTAAAGCTGCGCCACCTGCCTTCACCAGCTTAAACCTTGGTTGAATGAGTGTCAGGTGCTGTAGTGATCTGAGAGAACAACTTGGAGCATATAGCTGGATGCGCGCCTTTTCGATAGTCAGGGGGAGCATTCACCGCACATTTATGAGTTAATGTAAAAAAATGTTTTGGTTAATGCGATGTTTCACTGGTAGCCAGTGTAAGGCCCTTCTTGCCAGGGTAATGTGAGAATGTCTGGCCATACTGGCAACAGCCCGCACTGCACCATTCTGGGTGACCTGAAGGGTAGATATCACAGAAACTGCACAACCATCAAGCATATTTGTATATATAAACTAAAAGTGGACCTATGGGACCTATTGTGCTGTTCTTTCTTAAATGCTGTAAGGATACTTGATCCCCAGCTGCTCTGGGAGTGCAGTCCACTTCACATACTTTCTACAAATACCTTTTTCATTATATATATATATATATATATATATATATATATATATATATATATATATATATATATATATATATATATATATATATATATATATATATATATATATATATATATATCGTGAAGACATGGAGGAAAAGAAAACTGCACTCCAAGCATGAGGTCAGCAGGTCCCAATGGAAAAATAACAAACTCGGATCCAATAAGCAGAACGAGTTTAATATATGGTAAACAAAAGTAGTAGGCAAGACACACAGCAAAACACAACAGGACGACAGGGCAGTGATCTGACCGACGCGCTCCTCCAAACTCTTGATCACGTTAGGATATATATATATATGTCTACAGTGAAAGAATAAAGGAAATGGGCTATTTACATCATGTTTGCTCATACTGACATTCAGATAAGAGATTGTTCTATTAGGAGATATTATATTTATGTTGTCATGTGAAATGAATGTTCTAAGGTGGTATTACCATTCAAGTTGTACAACTCGCCATGTTCCCCATGCTGCATCGCAACAAACATGCAGAAGCACAGACTAAGTTAACATTGTTTTGCATTGTCATTAAAGCTTACAACATAACATGTTTTCTTAATGTGTTTCATTGGATATCTCAGTGTGAACCAATTCTGAATTCCCAATATTGAATAGGAAACATTACATGTAAGCATGACATACATTACACAAATTAAATCTTATCACAAAGTACTTGAGCTTAGTGCCCTTTCGGAACGTACTTGCAGTGGATGGGTTCACAAAATAACTCTCAGTCCAAATAACCGAACCAACTCAGGTAGATGGCAAAGTACTGTTTTATTAACAATTATCTAAAACAGGGAGTTACAACAAACATCAATGGACGGACGCCTGATTTATCTCAATGATCTTTTCATAATAACAGACTTATATACTCAAAATATGTGACATCATACTATGTGGCAAAAAATGAAAATCCTACTGGGTATCGGGATAGGCTTAAGGAGAAAATCTAAGTACACATTGAATAAAAACTAGGATTGGGATTGGCTGCCAACTGTCAGGCTGGCAATATTTACATACCTCTAAAACATGTAATTGTCAAAACCATTAAGTACACAGTTTCTGATTGGCTTCTCAAACTATAAGGTCCTTTTTTATATGGACCTCTACAATTGGCTGGCATGCTTGTGCCATGTGTGGAACATTTCCTTCACTTAGCAGCACATAAGCCCAGATCCAGTTGCAAGGAGGTGGTCCTGACTTTACCTCCCCACCCAATTAGCCCAACATCTCTCATCGCCCATGCTTTCTGCCATGAAGATTGTCTTTGAACTTGGCCTTGCAAAGTATCCTTGTCTCTGGGAATACATGAGACTGCGGGCACTCACTATCGTTGTTCTAGAACTCCAAGTTCAACTCTATTTTCATCCTTGCCTCACGAGACAGGAGACTATGATTTGGTCCTTTTTACAGCTTTTAAACGCACTAAATGAATTAAACTTTTCACTCTGGGTGTTCTTTCTTTGCACCTTAACAAGAAATGATTCATCCTTTGTATGTTGACTCCTTTCAAGAATAGATAGCTGACCTTGGCTGCTTCAATCTTGACAGTAGGCCAGACAACCTTCACATGCAGCTCCACGATTTCAGCTTATTCTTATTGCGACATAGATTTTTCTCTTCCCTCTTCATGGGTCCTGGCTTACTAAAATTCAAGATACTGATGTCCAGCTGCTATACAATGGTGGCTTCACCTGCATTCTATTCACTACTAAAGGTGTAGACCTCTGAACACACACTCCAAAGTAAATACAACCCGCTAGGGAATAAAGCCAAGAGATAGTTTTGCAAGGATAACAATTTTTGTTAATATTATAAATGCTAGCAAAGAACTCTGCTGCCCAAGAAGGCTCTGCCAAAAATTACACAGGCAGCACACTAAAAAGGCCAAATGCATTATCAATGACGAAATCATATATAGTATATACTCACACAGCTGGTTGGTGCGGCCATTTACTGAAGCCTGCTCCATAGGGGATGCCCGGTTCTAATTGGCTGTTTCTTCCCAGTCGATCTTGGTGCATGTGGGTCTCCTGGGCTCATCCTTGCGGTGAAGGTCAGAGCGAACTTTAGAAACATTCTGTCTAATCTAAGCTAAACAACAGGAACTAGTTATTCATTCGTCAAGGCAGGCATCTGAACATCATATGAAAGCGGTGTCGGAGAGAAAGATGAATAAAATACAGATGGGTTGACCCCCACATTCATGGCTTCATTAATATCTCAGATCCTGCTCCCAATGTCTCTCCCAGGGGATTGATCTCTGGTTTACCCTTTCTGGTACCTCATGTTACAGGATACGTGTGTTACTACTGGGAAGGTATACAATTGTGCGAGTTTGTAGATCTGCGGTGGGCACTTTGGTTAGGGCCTGAGGTCGGGTCAGTGGAGGGTGGCTGGCTTTGGCCTGGCTGAGTGGGGGTCAGCGTCTTGATGACAGTTTAGTGGAGATGGATGGGTACATCACGGGGCCTGGTACAGTCTCACACTCTGTGACAGGTGCATTCCTGAATGTGATACTAAACATTTGCAGCAAAGGAGGGAGAGAAGGGAAGTGGACATCTGTGGGAACAGGGCTCCAGAAGAGCTGGCTTGGTGTGCTGATGGCTTGGCACCTCTGTGTGAACTCAAGAGGCAAGCACCACAGCTCTCAGTATGTCTGTTCTGGGCCTAATACAAAATGGAATTGCAGGCCAAGGGCATGGCTAGTGCTATTCACCTATTTCAATGTGCTATCAGGCCTTTATACACACTGTGAAAGTGTGGGCTGCTCCCCCCTTGTCCATGTATGGAGTTCACCTAATCTGGTCATGCCTAGGAGTGGTGGGATAGGATCATTTCCATCCCAACATTCCACCCTTTCGGTACTTCTACAGTAACACATTCCCTTGCCCCTCCATTTCTTAATTCACTTGCCCTCCTCTCTACCTTTAATGGTTAACCATGCTATAGACATGCTACCTTAAGCTTTCCCTGTGCCGTGCATATTGTTCTGGGGTACAGGTCATGTACATGCATCCCCCATCACCTGCCAAATCTACCCGCACTTCCTTCTAATTCTCGGGGTCTGGTGGGAGTGCAATAGTCGTGTCATATAGAGTGTCCACCTCATCCACCTGACCATGGTATATAGCAACCATACAATATTTTGGACTATCATTTTTTCCTGTCTGTATTTGCACTTCCTGTGTATCACGAGGTACCTTTTTACTATTTACTATTGCTATTCCCAATTGTCACCATCATCATTGCACTATTAGGTATCGCCTTTGCACAGTAACAGAGACCCAGCTGGTTCACTGTTTCATCATTTATTTGTATGTCTTCTTCCATATGCTGAACAATTTTTTCCAGCATGACTGTTCTCTCCTCTAACTTGGTCGTATCTGTTCGTAGTTCCAAGAGTGATTGCATCATTTTGTCTTTTGGCAAATCAAACTGTGATTGGAAGAATGACATGAATTGATTCTGGAATTCTTTAAACCAGCCCTGCATGTCTTCTGTACTTGCCACTGTTCCTTCTTCTCTATTTGCTGGTGAGGGCTGACTGTGCGCTTTATCACCTTTCTTGGGGGCTGTCGTGTTACCTGTCATTGATAACTGTCTTATATTTGCCTCTTGCCATCCCTGGGGGCTCTGTTGGGTTGATGATGGCTTTTTTCTCTTGTTTTTGACATGTGGGTGTCGCTGGGGCCTCTTGTGATGTGCCCTTTTTCCCATTGAGAGTGGGGGAGGGGTTTGTCTCTCCAGCACTTTATTTGTGTATCCCCTCTTGTTGTCTGGTAGTTCTTGCCCCTCTACGCTGTACCGCCCTCTCTCACTGCTTCAGCTGGGCTCCTTCCCAATTTGGTTTGCTTCCTGAGGTGGGTGGTTATTTTCCTCCTCTCCCCCCTCCTGGTGTGAGGGGTACCTTCATCGTTGCTTTCTCCACTCGCCTCCACTAGTTCACCTTGTATTTGGGGGCCAGTTAGTCTCACATCTCTCTGCTGTTCCCCTCTCTGCTGTTCCCCCCTCGTGTTGCTTCCGATGGCCTGTTTCCTGAGGTGGGTGTTTGCTGCTTCTCCCCCCTCACCTTCCACTCCTCCTCACCTCTTGTTCACCTTAAGTATGGGGTCTGATGGGTCTGTTTACACGCTCTCCACTTTTCCCCCCTCTTGTTGCTCCCTTTTGGCTCTCTGCTGGGGTGGGTTATAATTCGTCTTTGCTTCTGCTCCTTTTTTCACCCTATATTCGGGCCCCCGTGTTCTTAACTCCTTACTGTTCTGCCAGAGTCCCCCGCAGTGCTCATTGGTGCTCTCCCTCACCTTCTCCCCCTGACCGGCACCTGCTTTGTCCCCTCTCCTTCCTCCGGTCACTGCCGTATGTTCTACTTTGTTCCGCTAGACTCTCCAGCTCTGACCCGCCCGTGGATCTCCTCACCTTAAATCGGCAGCTGACACTTTTTCTTGCGTTCCTCCGGGGAAGGGTGGGTGGGGGTTTGCTCCTCCTCTGCTCCTCCGTCTCTCTGGATTCACGGATTTCTCCTGGGTTGTCCCACTTTCTGCTCCATTAGAGGATGGCTGGGGAACATCAATTGATGTTTTATATGTCAGATAGGAGATATCTGTCTAATCCTCTCTGCTTCGCAGTGGCACCGGATTCCCTTGCACGCTTCTCTCCCTCACTTGTCCATGAATGTCTCCTCCTCCACAGCACGGCCCAACTATGTCCGGGCCCCCAGCCATCACGTATCAGTGTGGACTGCCTCCCGTGGCTTCTATTCTTCCGTGAGGCACCGTCTTTCACTTTAGTCTTTGATGGATGGTTCTTTGTCTCCCGTATGGATCGTGCTGGAGATGTGTTTACTTTACTTTACCTTACTTTATTGCATTTGTAGTGAGCAGCTATAGACCCGTTGGTGTGAGGGCGCGTACAAGACGGACATGACATAAAAACAAGAAGAGGCTGTCCTCAGACCAGAGAGGTTGCCATAAAGGGGATGTCAAAAAAGGTGGCCATTAAAGAGGAAGGTTTTTAGTCCCTTCTTGAAGTTGCTCAGAACTGAAGAACCTCTCAAGTTGCTGGGCAGAGAATTCCAGAGCGATGGGGCCACAAAAGCAAAGGCACCCAGTTGCACTTTTTTAGTTTTAAACCTTGGCTGGTGGAGAAGGTCATGGTTGTTAGAGCGCAAGTTTCTAAGGCAGGTTTAATGGCTTCCAAGTTGCTTATTCACTTCACAGTTTGATGCAGCCCAGTGGGGAGAGACGCTCATACACGTCCTCCTCCGGCGGCCGCCATCTTGGAATCCAGAAGACACTTTTGATGACATTCCTGCAAAGCCCAGACTAGTCAGCAAAACAGCTCTGATATTTCAGTCTATATTCATGCCAGAACTACAAACTTCAGTGAATGCTAAGGGGTTACAGATAACCAGATGGGAGCGGCTACAAACAATCAATACGACAAAAGGATTTAACTCGACCAGAGAACAACTGAGGGCAATCAGGCTGATGACCCTCCAGAACAGGTATGTTTTGGATCTAATTACACCAATGGAAGGAAGTGTTTGTGCGGAAATCGGGCTTTCTTTCTGCACATTCACACCTGCCCACCAGTGAATGTTGTCATATGACCTGGACTGTGGATGAGCATATAAAGAATGTCGGTGGCCGGAGGGGGAGGAGGGGTGACGACAAAAGCGTGGATCCCGAAGAAGTCAAGATGGACAGAAGAGATTAAGAAGATTGAGGAAGCCAGAGGAGGGAATGTAGAGGAGTAGACACATATGTCATTGTTAAGCTCCTCCCCCTCACCTCTGTCATGTTGAAACAACAGTGAAAGAGTTGTATGTATGACACCAAGCATTGTCCCAATGCTGCATCGAGTGTATTTGAGACATTATGCACTCAGACAACCATATCGAATGTACCCTCGTACTGAGACAGTAGACAGATGTCGACATACCGCAATGAACATTGAAGAGCTGTAAAGAAAATCTAACAGTTGCAGCGTGACATCTTGAAGTAAAAACACATCGATGCGCTGAAACAATCTATGAATAGTGAAAAGAAGAAAAGATGTAATGGAAGCAGCAAGAGAAACATATGAATATGTTTGAAGAACTGATGAGTATCAAAGAAACAAGTGGGAAAAGGAGAAGTAAATGTATATATGCAGAAACGCATGGTAGAGGAGACATATAGAAACTTGCTACGATATAACCTTGAATCTGACTAAAGTGGCCATGGGGAGAAATATGGACGTCTGACTTGTATTGAATCTAACCCGGCTATCTCAGAAACAGACAAAGGCTGCAGGGACGGGAGACACTGGAAAAATAGTTTGGTCTGAAGGATGGAGAGGAGCCTTTTGGCTTGGGATCAAGGATGTCAATCAAGGAAGAATTGCAAGGCACAAAGGGAGTCAAGAGGATCAACCAGGGACATGACACATAGTTCTCTTAGGTTAAGCTAAGAAGAAAACATCCACAAGTGCCAAGTATTGGTAATTAAAAATGCAGAAAGCATATGTGAGATGGAGTGATCAAGTCTCCAGAGGCCAAGAGCAGTAAGAGCACCTAGTATAATTAAATCAAATAGCAGTAAATAAGAGGTTAAAATGGACAAATGTGTGGTGTCCTCAGACGTGACTCGGAGGGTGAAAACAAGGGTCATTCATTAAGCTCTGGATGAAGATAAAGGTGTACCCACACTCCTTCAAAGATCCCATAGCAAGGAACAGGCTACAAGTTAACTACAAAGAAGAAACTTTGGCTAAGTGCCTGACCGATAAGAGATGATGGGTAGTAGTCTAACATTGTTCTTGGCACTTGGGTTTCGGTTTGCTTACGTGCTGCTAGCGAGACAAAAGTTCAGGTTTGGGAGAGAATGCCAACCAATCATATGAGTCCATGTAGCAACCTTCTATACAAAGTTGAACAGGCCAATCAGCTACTGTATTCTGTTATGATTACTATTAAAAGTATTTAAATGCAGTTAATGGCGTGCCTACTGGATAAGGGGCAGCCAATGAAGTTATTAACACTTACATATACTATATGTACATGTTTTCCCTTAACCAGCCCCTCCCATCAATAGGTTTTAGGTTTGCCACATAGGATGGTGCCGTAGCTGAGGCATATTGAGGCATAAAACCGTTGTGTAATTAAAATCGTGTGTGGGTGTGCGTACTACTGCTTGTGGTTCATCAAATTGCCCTACTATATTTTGAACTGGCAATAAAGTAATGCTATGCCATATTCTTTGGGTTTGTCCAATTATTTGAGTCAGGGGCATTCAGTATGGTAATTCCATTCTGTGCATAATAAACACTTCAAGGTGCTACTGCACATTCCAGTGATGCTGCCCATAGGTCGATTCACCTCTCTAACTTAGACACTTCTTTTACATCTTGCAGCAGAGTTCACTCTAAACCTGTCACACACATTTCTCATCAATCTCTTCCTGCTGCTACAGGGTCTTGCTCTGCTCCTGCTGCTCTTAGGTGCTTTTCTTTAACTTCCTCTTTAGATTGTAAACGCTCCAATGAGTTTAGTTACTGCTCTTAGGTGCTTTTCTTTAACATCCTCTTTAGATTGGAGACGCTCCAACGAGTCTCGCTACTACCCTTAGGTGCTTTTCTTTAACATCCTCTTTAGATTGGAGATGCTCCAATGAGTCTCGCACAACACTGCAGATAGGCGTTGCACACATCTGCAATGCAAGGGCTGGATTGTGGCAGTTGGTAGTGGTTTTATCATAGTGGTAGATAGTCTTGAAGTCATCAGCTAGAATCATACTAATATCACTAAACATTCGTTTCTGCCAATTTGGTCCATTCAAAAGCCTCTTCAAGTTACCTATGAGACCCTCGATTTACCTTGTTGCTGATTTCAGTCAGTTTAACCCCAATGGTAGAATGGATACTTATTCATGTATTTATTTTTGTAATTGTGCATTGGTTTTTATTAAAGTTAAAACGTTCACAATAAGAATTAAACAATGTAAAAGAGTAAAACAAAACATTAAATCAGTATCTTAAATCCTTACAAGTATCATTAGTTAGTTTTAAGATAATCTTGTCATTAGATCAGAGAAAAGACAAGAGAAGAACAGAGAAGGAGACCAAGAGATCCTGGAAACTTGTTAAGTGAATCAGGAAAAATCAATTCAAATATGAATGAAAGCGCAACAGCAGATTAACATGAAATGTAAAAAAGGAATTCTCCAAATCATGCAAAATTAAATCAAATGCAACACCCAAGTGCCTCCCTTCTGCAGGGCACCCTCAATCACTGCTTTCGGAAAGTGCCTCAAAACATGCTTAGCCACAAATAATCCAGGCCCTCTACCTGCCCTGCTATCACTCTTTTATCCTAAATATCCTATCATGTCTCACCTCACACCTTTGTAACCTTTCAACAATCTTAGGTGCCCCAATACCCTCTACCTAGGGAAAACGCTGACCAAACATTCTAATACAATCAAATAAATTAGTCAAAAACAAAAAAATAACAACCAAAGCTTTGCTTTCAGCCTTGTTTACTCTACTCAATGCTTGCAGATGGCCAACTCAGATCTTCAATCAGAACGCCCCATGTTATACACTGATTACTGCATTGTGGGTAATAATGATGGTAATAAGTAACATCTTTTAAAAAAAATGTGTTTTGGGTATGAAAAACCTTTACAAAATCAGATTTTAACAAAATATAAAACAGTCCCTTAAACCAATACATAAAACTCCCAAGATAAGAAAAAGAAGAGGAAAATGAAAATGCTCCCGTTCCTAATTCCTTCATAAAGATGAGCACACTTCCTTAGCCTTTCCAGTCCCCCAAACTATTAGAACACAGCACCTCTCCATCCTAGTGCCTTTGTTTTCCTTTAGATTGTAATATTACATCTTTTCAGGACTTGCTCTATCGCAGCAGTTGGTGATATGTCATAACATCACTTACCAAGCGCCCTGAAAATGGATTTCTGGTGTCAGCGGTGCTAGGTAAAACAACAGCATATCTAAATTGGAACCCTGATGTTTAGATAGGTTAGAATCTGATCAATGGAGTTCACCTTTGGGGATTGACAAACGGTTCCATATTGAAGTGCCCAGGTCACGATATCCTGGCTGCTCGCCGTTTGTGATGTCTCCCTGCATTCAAAGAATCAATTGACTGTTAAGAACTACCTTCAAAAAAGCCATGGACCCTTTGCCGCCTCTAGTGTCAGCGAAAAGCCGGGGCAAGGAGTATTCCCTGTACAGAGGTGACGGTGCATCACTCGTTACAGAAAAGCAGGTGTCACTCATTGCAAAATAGAACGACTTTAGGTGTCTGCTGCTCTAACCTTTAAAGGAGCAACCATATAGCAGAAGGGTGCAATTTACAAATCCCCCACTGCTCCCAAGTGTGGGGGGTGCAGAAGTAACAGAGCTAATTCAAAATGTCAGCTGATACTATATTGATTTTTGCCTCGTGGCTATCGCCAGTGTCTCGTCAGCATCAACTCCGCCTTCAGGGCAGTCTTTATCCTTGATGTTGCCATTTAGCAAGGTGCGTCTAGATGTCAACGCAGACTTCCTGTGAGCCTGAGCAATGCCCAGGACAAGGGACCCCTGGCACACTACAAAGAGAACACGCTGGTGCAGTAATAGTACATATGTATGTGGCCCTTACCGGGGTGGGGGGTGACCTTGTGTAATGCCACTGTAAAAGTATACACTGCATGGTGCAAATGGCCAATGTTTACCTCGTAATGCGCCCCATTTCCTAAATGCTCCATGCGATTCCAACGCATAATTAGTTTGGAATTTAAAAGGAAGTGGCATGTATAATACCCCATGGTTTTACCTTTCCCTTATTCCCATAATGAGGCCGATCATGCATTATGTACACAACATATGCTCACCTGGTACAGGTATATCTCACATGGTAGCTTTCAAAAGAATGATAATGCCACTGTGTGTATTCCCTCTGGCTCTGCAGCCCATCGCTGGCAGGATGTTTTGGATTACAACTCCAATGATGCTTGCTTGTTTGGGCCGATGGCTTCCATGGTCCAAAACAGCTGAAGGGACAATGGATTCACACCCCTGTTGTTCTAAATATATTATTCGCTAACACTGTCTGTGCATAGTTAGAATGAGTGTTTGCTCTTCCTAACCTAGCCTGAGGCCAGCCGCCCCCCCCCCCTCCTCCAGCCCCCTCTCAGCCCTACCATTCTGCAATGGGAGGAAACAAAAAAACACGCTTTACCCCCACCTCAAATGAGGGGCAGATGCCACAGCCAGTTTATCCTCACATCCAAATCCCTAAGGTTTCCCAAATAAAATAAATGGCCAATGGTTGCACAAACTGACAAACTAAAGACACTTTTGCAAAAAATGAAATGAGCAGCAGAATTAGATTCCAATATTCATCTAGTGATTAAAGCATACTCTTTTATCACAGACATAGTTGATACATAGAAATGTCTTCGATCATTCTTCTGATGACAGCATCAGCAGGGACCCATTGTTGGTGCTATTTATCAACTGCCCTTTTGTCACAAGCATGTTTCCAAAGCACACAATAGAAGTGTACTGGACTGCCCATCTTGGAAAGCTACCTGTCTATCAGAGCATTATTTAAATGGCTATTCTACATTTTGATGATGTTTCTTAGCAGTACTCTTCATTATTCGGATCACCACCCTTCCTCGTCCCAGTCTTTACTCGTTGAGGTGATCTCTCAACCTGAGAAAGGCAACGCAATCTTCTTTCTTGCAATTCGTTTGTAAGTGCCTTTTTTGCATCCTTTGAGAATGAATTTGTACAGCTCTATCAACTTGTTGATTTACTGATTTCCTTCCTAGCCCAGCATACCTTCTGTATTATACTAAATTATCAGGGGACCCCAGAAATCCCGAGTGGAAGGTGATTAGAAAAGGTGTGACTCAGAGTCATGAATATTACTGGTAAGTAAGCATCATCAACATGTAGAATGGCCATTTAAATAATGTTTTTATAGAATATTAGCTTGTTGGCAGAACAATATCCTGGCAAGGGGTGTTGCTATGTTTGGAAAAGATCCGGGGCTACGCTAATGTCAGGACTGTCAGAACTCAGGGCTAGCTAGCCTTTTGGTTGTAGCCCTGAGCTTCTATCCGGGGCTACAACCAAACTACCCAGGGCTATAGCCCCTCTACCCCCTCCCCCATAGCAACGCCTCTGATCCTGGCCCATGTGGGGAGGCAGAGTGAGCTTAGGTACCCAGGACAATACGGATGTTGTGTTTTTGGCTCATGTGGGCCCTTAATTACCCCTGAGTCCTCTCCAAAGCAATTGTCACCAAATGTACCATAGGGAGGTCCCAAGGATGAGGAGTAGAAAGATTGGCAGAGTGTTTCAAGTCAATTAATTCATCCTTTACTATTCTCCTAGTAACGGAGACCAGTATCTAAGCATGGGACTGGGATTCAAACCTGTGTTGCTCTGCGTTGTCTTGCTTCCAAGACAAACATGTTGCCCCTGAGCTATCTTCTCAGCCCTAGTCAATCAATTGCATTTATGGAGGAGTCATATGACTAGATGGGGAATTGACACTGCATCACCCCAATTTACGAATGAGGCCCTTACAGCTGCCTGTGGTTTCCTGGCGGTGGACAATGGCAGCCCCAACTAAAATCCCTGTAGCAGGAAATTAAGGATAAAAGTGCATGTAATCTGCAGGGTCTTCACTTAAATTGAGACACCAATTACAAACATGAGCCAAATCTCTGCAGTACTCTGCCCATGATGGCAGTCTAGATTGTTGAACCATATCTACTGCTACTTGGGAACATCCAGTCTGGAGCAGCTCAATTTCATGACCCGCCTGTGTTGAGAGGGCTTCTTGTCCCCCTCGACAGGTTTATGTAAGACCTGGCCAGGTGGCTGTCCACACAAATCACGAATGCCCCCTCCCTCACTGTGCTCTCTGCATCACAACAAGCTTCCAAAATTTGGATCTATTTGATTATTTCGAAAATAAAATTTTGAATCCCAAAATCTGTAATTTTTTGTTTTAACTCCATTTTATTTATTTACTTACTTTACCTGGGGTCGGTTTCTAAGAGTGGATCCGGGATCTGGGATTCAAGCCTCTGTTGCTCTGCATGATTTTGCTTCCAAGACCAGCACGTTGCCCCTGTGCTATTCTCTCTTTTACTGCATATATATCCAGGGGACACCCCCCCCCCTCACAGTGCCCTGATACCCCTCCACCTTTTCTATGAACTTATAACCCCCCACATACATATGGTAAAATGGGGCTATCAAAATATGGTATTTTGGGCTCCATCTGTCTTTCCTCCTTCATTTTGGTTTGATCTCCAAAATGTGATACCCCGGCAGCTTCCTGTATTGTCTATTTCTCTTTCAGAGTCCTGTATTTTAGGGGGGCACCCCAGACCAACATGCTTGCATCCGGTGTGAGGGTTAGCCAGACTAGCGAGATCACTCTACATTCATGCACCACACAAGGACTCAAGGGATGCTGAACCAGTGGCCCCAGGTGCAGGCACACCCAAAGATCAACAGCTTGTAGGAACTTTCTTGTGGATGACTTGCATTTACTAGATAGGCTAAATGTCTATACAGTTTACATCAGCAAACCAGCATCGACAGGCTTGCATAACTGCGAGGAGTGCCTGTGTAGCTGGTATTTCCCTGTTCTTGCTACAGGCATCAGCTTCCCTCAGAACCATGGTCCATCCCTTCCCAGAACCATTGTGTTCTCCGCTCTCATCATCGTCTCCCAGGGTAACACCGCGCGGAAATCATATATCTTTACGTTTCATTTTCGTACGTTTAGGTGACACCCTTCCAGAGGTTTTCCTTCCTGACAAATAACCTCCTGTGACAAAATTGAGATCTATATTTGTAAATCGTGTTACGCCTCTCCCACCAGCACAAGGTAATGTAAAATCTGAAGTCGGTGCACATTGGTGGTTCGCAATCGGCGTGGGGGTGGGGGGGGGTCAAAGGAAACTTTAAAAGAGGTCCAAGGGGGCATTGCTTCTCTCTCCTGATGAACAGAAAAAGGGAGATTCCAAAAAGAAGCAACAATGAAGCAGTTTGCCTGGGTGATTGTTTTTGGATGTGGTTTACTAAATGGTTTATTTATTTATTTTTCTATTAAATTAGATTAAACAATCTAGACTGTCATCATGGGGCAGAGTATTGCAGAGATTTGGCTCATTTTTGTAATTGGTGTCTCATTTCAAGTGAAGACCCTGCAGATTGTGTGCACTTTTATCCTTAATTTCCTGCTACAGGGATTTTAGTTGGGGCTGCCATTGTCCACCGCCAGGAGACAACAGGCAGCTGTAAGGGCCTCATTCGTAAATTGGGGTGATGCTATGACTCCTCCATAAATGAAATTGATTGACTTGGGCTGAGAAGATAGCTCAGGGGCAACGTGTTTATCTTGGAAGCAAGACAACGCAGAGCAACACAGGTTTGAATCCCAGTCCCATGCTTAGAGACTGGTCTCTGTTACTAGGAGCATAGTAAAGGATGAATTAATTAAATTGATACACCCTTATAATCTTTCTACTCTTCATCCTTGGGACCTCCCTATGGTACTTTTGGTGGCAATTGCTTTGGAAAGGACTCAGGGGTAATTAAGGGCCCTCGTGAGCCAAAAACCCAACATCCATAGTTTCCTGGATACCTAAGCTCACTCTGCCTGCCCACATGGGCCAGGATCAGAGGCGTTGCTATGGGGGAGGGGGGCAGAGGGGCTATAGCCCTGGGTCGTTTGGGTGTAGCCCCGGATAGAAGCTCAGGGCTACAACCAAAAGGTTAGCTAGCCCTGAGTTCCAACAGTCCCAACAGTCCCGACATTAGCGTAGCCCCGGATCTTTTCCAAGCCTAGCAACACCCCTGGCCAGGATATTGTTCTGCCAACAAGCTAACATTCTATAAAAACATTATTTAAATGGCCATTCTACATGTTGATGATGTGTGTGGTTAAAAATAAGCCTTTTGCATATAAAAATGGTAAATGCAATTGACATGTCATTGGAATTATTAAAATTCCATCATCAACATGATTGCAACAAAACAACACCACTACAATACTATTGTATAACAATGAATGCATCATCTACATGTGCAAATCACATAAAATGCAACATTGCAAGCAAAGTTCGTATTACTCAAACTTAATCGACCTATACCCTCCCACCCCGCTGAGCTAGTCACAGTAGTTTTTGATAATCGTGTGGTACGAATTTGGTTACATTCAGAAGGTGCCAAATGTCATTCTCTCTATATTATGGGTCTGCGCCCTGTGTTTTGAACGGCAGCTCCCAAGATGCCTAACCGTCGACCACGATGGCTAGGGGCTATAGCGTTCTTTCATCGATAGGTGACATTTCAATGTTTTTTTCCCCCCCGAGTACATTTTACCGAAAAAACTCATCAAAATATATAGGGGTGTGGGTGGAAAAGTATATATAGGGTTTGAGGGGGGGTCGGGAATATGTAAAAAAAACAATAGGGGATGGTGGGTTTGGGGGGAAAACCCCTCAAAAATAAAAAATAAATCAATTTTGATGAGTTTTTTCATTAAAAAAGACTCAGAAAACAACCCATCGAAATTTCACCCATCGATGAAATGACATAGAACCGGCTAGGGCTGATATGAGTCTTAAACATCTGGAGAGCCAAAGGTTGCAGAACCCTGTTCTAGATGTTCTCAGTTTGGTACTCCAATGTACTCCCAGCTTTCCCAATTGTCGAACATCCCTTTTCAGGTCTTTCAAAAGAAATGACGCTTTCTGCACAGCAGAATATGTCTCAAAAATTCCCACGTGAACCCGGACCACACATTCAAATGGAAATGATGCCATTAAACAGGTGAACACAATACTGCCAGAAATATTTAACTGAGCCTCAGCAGCAGCACTGTGATCAATCAATCGATAAATGCTTATTGTACTAAAAACCAACACAAAACGCATACAAATTCAGAGCCAATTGGACTGTCCCAAAACACCTGACAAAATGACCAAAAAACAGATTTTTCACATTACAAACTAAATATTCCATAAAAACAATTTCTTCTTCTCCTCCCTACCAGGGTTTCTCCTCCCTGACTTTATCCAACCTCAACCTTCGAAAATACCATTTAATGGCAAGTATAGAGATTAGTAAGACGTGAACACCTAAAGATCTCAAATGCAAGAAAGCATACATACATGACTTACGTGGGTTTGTTCAACCAGTCTGCAGACTGAAAAAGTCACCCGGGTGTCCACCAGCCACCAGGGACGTCATTTCACTAAAATGCCAGGGGTAGTGGAAGTAACATCACACAACCCTTGACCTCTAATGACATTACAGGAAGTGATGCCATTTGACCCCACCCCAAAGTGACATCACGGGAAGCAATGGAAAACATTTTGTTTTACCCCTTGACAAAACAGAATGTGGCATCACATAGCATTGTTCCTAAGTACACTACAAAAAATATGGTTATGATATCACTGTAATGTGTTATACATTTCATACAAGAGTGTATCACAATAGGTATTGTTAATATCAGTGTGTGTATAGGGTCATATTACCAAACTATTGTGAATGCAAGCAGATGTCCAAAGCCAAATGATAAATTATTATATAGCACTTACATTTAAGCACTATATATAGAGCAAATATAACTACAATACCACCCAACCT
Source organism: Ambystoma mexicanum (assembly GCF_040938575.1). Lineage (NCBI taxonomy): Eukaryota > Metazoa > Chordata > Amphibia > Caudata > Ambystomatidae > Ambystoma > Ambystoma mexicanum. The sequence continues at coordinate 1,419,018,094 of NC_090934.1, read as the reverse complement.
GTGTTAGTACTCATTTATCAACCTCAGAAGGATTAAAAGCTGAGTTGGCCATGCCAGGATTCAAACGTGCAACCTGCAGATCACACACACATCGCTGTAGCGAGCACTCAACCCAGTGAGCTATTTTACCGGCTATAGCTATTTTACCGGTTAAAATGAACAATTATATGTCTGAATGTTCTCAAGTCAGAAAGCAAATTACACTCTGGAGTGGATACCATCAAACTGTTAAATGCGATTTAACATCTGCAGGTCTGGTGCAAAGTTGGCCAGATGTCAAGCCTCAGTGGATCTACTTTTCAGCCTTCAGAGGTTGGCAAAATACCCACCATTGGGCGGGTTCATAACTGTGTATTAAACAATTTAGCAGGGAAAGTAGTGAACTCCATGGAATCCTGTACTCTTTACCTCATACATGCAAACAAACATCCTGAACAGCATGCCAGGGAGATAGGAAAGATATACACATTACAACAAAGCATTCATTGTGGCACAATGAAATTAAGGGCCACTTTATGTGCTATGATCAAACATTTCTACATTGTACCCAAACCTTTAGGCAGAAGGATTTTGTCAAGTGACCAAGTCAAAGAGATGGAATGTCTTGTGATGATCGTAACAGAAACAAAGGCAGAAAAACACATGCTATAACTGCAACTTCCAAAAAGCAAAATACGTAGTCTGAAAAGGATGCTTATTCTACTCTAAATGCTTTTTGGAAGTTTTTGTCTGCATTGTGAATTTGATGTGTTGAAGAACAGACTAAATCTGTGACTCACCCCCAGAAGTGTGCCTGAAATTAACCTTTAATAAGTTTAGCAGTTGTGTAGAATTCCAGAAAGACAAATTATTTGTTATTCCTATTCTTTCTTATTTAGGGTCACTGCTGAAAGTGTTACACTTGTGGAACCCTTGTTTTTTTTTACGAGGCCTGAACCGTAAAACCAGCCACCGCCGAAACAAAGACCCACATGGCACTGGCCACAGCCCAGGGCCTACAATTTAAAAAAGACACAGTAGCAAAGAACACCACAGGGGTCACCCAAATTACGTCCCTGCCTGCCACCCATTACTTCAAGACTGTGATCCACCTTGGTGAATGTGCTCTTAAGCGTACCAGTCCTTTTTCCGGTTCCTCTAAAAGTCTGCTCACCCATGTCACTAGATTACATATCAGGACTGGGGATAACTCTTCCTGAAAAACAGTAACTGATCAGTCCCTGTTTCGCGATTTAGTATCCAATTGCCTGAGCTACTCAACCAAACTTAACTTTAATTAGCTAGTGAAAGGAATGACATTAGAACGACATAAATGATGTCACTGAACACACAGGAGAGGAAGTATGCAATAATCTCTGGTTCAAGCGTGTCATTTTATGGTGACATTTGTAGAGGCAGTGCATAAGACACTTAGTCTTCAGCCTTTCCTCTCCATTTCTTCTGCCATACTCTTCTGTCACTGCCATATTTTACTCCAGACAGTAAGGGGTGGTGAAGTTTGATGGTGAAGCAGAAGAGGCAGAAACTGAGATCATGGAATTGGTATTAATCCCCCATTCTCCCAATAGATCCAACCTCCATCTTGGAAGTGGATGACAGTCACAGCTTGGTTCATTGACGCCAACATGCACAGGTCCTCTTGAAATTAATTCATGCAGTAGAAGGTGCAATGTGTTGAGAGGGGGAGACATTTCCAGGGGATTTCTGCACCCCCATGAGCCTTCAGCACAAATTTATCCCTGGGCCTTCAGCACAACTGTATCCCTGCAGAAGGCAGAACATACTTTTAGCACATGGGCACATGGAGATCGTTATTGACCTCCTCTCAGCCAATCAGAATGTCTAGAGTGCAGTCAATGCTACTACCACCAGTTGCTAATAGCCTCATAGAGCTCTGGGGGAGGTGGGATGGGGGATCATTAGCACGAGAACTTTGATGGCAGGAACTTATGAGTAAGTAGTGAGTGTGTAACTTGTTTTTTCCTGCACCACTATTAATGGTGCAGGTGTTCGTCTTGGTGCTGTGTGGCATTTTATCACGCCACAATGGTAGTGTGGAATCACAAGCAAGCCGGGTCGGGAGGTGGCAGGAATGGGGCTTGTGGGTAGGCGAGGAACGTGGGAGGGGCAGAAGTGACAGGCAGGATGGGGGCAGGAAGCGAAGAGCGGGAAAACAGATGAGTGAGGCAAGACATGAGATAGGCACTATCTATGGGGCCCCTGGTACCTTTCATGGAAGTGATTGCTATTAAAACATTCACTTTGGTGGTGGACTGATGCAAAGGCAAACCACTCATCCATCAGTTTTGGGAGAGTAACTGATAGGATGTACCCCAAATGTTTGGTGAGGTACTTGGGTTTAAAAGAGTAGGAATAAACCATGAATACAATTCTTAATGTTGTGTTTTCATTGTAATGTCTGCTTCCATTCACAGACCACATCCAACCTGTATAGTCTTTGCTGATGTTGGCCATAAAGCAGTGAGCCCGGACCCAATTGGCTAAATTATCCTTCTCAAGGCAGATGGGCTTTGAGAAGAGGAGCCATGCTTTAAATAATCATGTTAGGTTGACCGTTGTCTGGAACTAACTTCATGCATGTGTTCTGGGAATGCATGACTGATCTTTTTCCAGGTCGTGAAGATCCATTTCAATAGTTGGCTTTTACAAATGGATTATTCAGTTTCCATATATGGCCTGTGCCATTAGCTGACCTGTCTTGACTGCCTTGAGTGTGTTCTACAGCGTGTCCACTTTTTCGTTACCTTCCTTATTTGAGTCACTGTTTTGCTTTTTCATTTATGACACGTCTCTGCATTACTCAATAAAACTGCCTGTTGCTCCTTCTGATCCAGTTTTGTGGAAACCTACAATTAGCTGAATAGGTCTGTGATCTTAGGCTGTGATCTGGGCTATCTCTACTTCTGAGATAACATCTTTCAGTTGGTTACTGCATATTCATGACGGGTGGTGTGTTCCTCTCGCTTCACAAGTCATTTGAGCCTATCTCGCCTATACCTCGCACTACTGGCTGCAGTCAAATGGGGTGACGGTGTCCGTTTTGGGGGTTTATCCAATTCCTGTTCCTAAATTGTATATCTCCCTCAACAGTAGGTGTGCCCTCAGCAATGTCACCAAATGTTGCCATGAGATGGTTCAGAAATGTTGCTGCATTAGGGTATTATTATTATTATTATTGTATATATTGATCGATGGCCGAGCTTTGAGAAGCAAAAGAGCAATTTACAGATGTATACAACAATATGGATACATAACGGAGCGCTTTTACAGAGGTGTACAACAGTACAGATCCATAACAAAGTACTTTACAGAGGTATCAACTGTGGTATGATACAGAGGGGTACAGAGGCAGAGTACAGCTGTACCGGGTGGCGGGGAGGAGAGAGGTTGGCAATGTCTAACAAGTCAGGTTGTGCGAGGGGCGATGTGATGGCCTAGCTTTTGAAGTGGTGAGATTCCTTGAAGAGGTGGGTCTTGCGTTCTTTTGTGAAGTGTAGGAGTGTGGAGATGAGTCTGATGCTGACATGGAACAGGTTCCATATTGTTGGGTGTAGGCAGAAAAGGCTTGTTTTCTGGTCCTTCTGGGTAGGTAATTAAACACTGTCTAGAGTATAATGGACCTCTCAAACTTCCCTTTAATGAGAAGTGTCTGTCCAGATCCCACCTCTACATGCATACTACGGCCATTTTAGGGTTTATCCGTATCAATGCAGCCAATCTGGCTCTCTTGGTGCCTGCTGAGGTGAAAGATTATTCATGGTATTTCTTATTTCTGGCTCTCTCTTAATCCTGGTCAATAGATGAGCCTCCTAGTGGAATGCCATACCTGCTTGGGAAATGACCGGCAAGAAGAAGGCATGCTTGCATTTGAGGTCAAAATGCAGCCATCTCACATTCAAGGCAAGTGTTTTGGGTACCATTTGCACCCCAGGGGAATTAAAAAAATTTAGATAACATTAAGATCCGATTGACAATATTTCTAAGTGTTATGTGAGCCAATTATGGGTTTGTTTGCCATTCTCCTAAATGTATCGAAGCAAGATGTGTGTGACCTATTATTTTCCAATGGCCCACCTCCCATCTCCAAAATTGACTTATTTCTGTAAAGTAGACCACCCCCTATAGATTTTGTTGAGACTCTGAGCTAGCATATAGATCAGTATAGAGCAAGTAGTTCAGGTTAGACTGTAACCAGTACTAACTGGTTTTCTGTCATGTGCAGGGTGCGAAGGATGTCCTTACTGTCTGTACATTCTGCAGATTGAAATCTTTTGATCCATGGAGCCTAATAATGCTTCGATTTCAAGGGCCATCTCAGCGAGTCATAAGAAGGCAAATCAAGACTACAGAGGTCTTCTTAATGGGAATATGCAAGGACAACATAGGATCCTAATCCATCGCTGAAATTGTCAACTGCATAAACAACGAATACAATTAACTGTCATATCTTGTATTTCCCCAAGCTAATCACAATACCTCTTGCAATAAGGTCACAGCAAGGCAGCATAAGACAATATGTTACCTGCCATCTTCAGGCATGGCCACTTGAATATAAGGCCACACTCGCAATTGACCACTTTCCTCTTCCTCCTTCTCTGAAAACTTGCCCCTACTCCAGAAGCTGAAGGTCTTGAGCTGCTTCCAGAACTTCAGGTGGCCCGGATCAAGTTTGAGAGGGTGATGGAGGCCATTCCAGAGGGAGGCACCTGCAGAGGAGAGAGATCTGCCCCCACTCTCTGCATGGAGAAGCGTCTGACCGTCAGAGAGTTTGAAGTCATTAGATGACATAAAGGGCCTTGAAACATGAGGTCACACTCAATGGGTAAGCCCAATGATGAAACCTGAGGTCACACTCAATGGGTAAGCCAATGATATTTGATACAATCCTTTCACAGAAACTCTACGTTCTTTCATATCCTATGTTTTCTTTAAAGTTCAAATGGATTGATTTTGGAACAGCCACCAAAGACAAGAGTACTCAACATTTTTGATTGACAGATGAGCTGTTACTTTATGTATTTGTGTTTGTATGTATTTATTTATATACAGAAGGGACAATGCTCTTTTGATCACAAAAGAATGTACAATAGAGAATGGGGTGAGTTTGAGGGACATTTGGACCAGGTTGCGGAGGGGAGTAAATGGAAGTGGACATAAGTGGACATACATGTATTAAGGACAACCAACATTGGACATTTACTTGGAAGTTGTGGAACGCACACATAATGTGTCTGCCTTTGTCAGGGTCTTGTTGTTTTTTCTGGCCCAATCATTAAAATGTCAGGGTGTGTGTTGATCCTTCTCCAGGAATGACGCCAAACAGCCCATTCACATAGTGTTTGAGGTTCTGCTCTACGAGTATTCCATCAAATCTTTGATTTGAGTTGCGGTGGTTTTCATGGTCTTCTCCTGCAGTTGCTAATTGTTCTGCCTGTTTTAACAATTTGAGTATTCTTTCCTGCATAGTGGTGTGGTCAGTGAGGATGTGTGACATAGTTGTTTCTAACCTGGTTACCTAGGGATTCTAAATTGTTGTGTATTGTTACTTTCTCAGCTTGGCCTGGAGTCATTTGCCATTTGCCTTCAATAGGAATTACAACCGACTGGTTTACACCAAAATTCCAATAACCTGAACGTCGACCATCATGAGGAAAGACCTTCGGCAGATACGCTGCTCATTGTCCTAAAATGACCAATGCACCGGCTTTTTCAGCTATTTTCCAAGTAGTCTCATCTTCAGGAGTTTTCTCTTCTGCAATGTACAGAGCATCAACCCATTTAGCACAGAGATATCACTCTCTGCAGCCCATTTAAATAGGCAGTACTCGTTTCAAAGTTGTTTTATAGATTCGTACTGGAAATGTAAAGAATAATACAATAGCTTTCTATCTGATAACTGATCAATTACACCAAGGACTATCCCCCAAAAAGGCACAGGCATATTGGGTATTGCCCCGTGTAGTTGGGAGTTCACAGATCTATTAAAAAGGAGGAAAAATGGGTTTAGTTTGGATAAATGTAAATGTAATAGCCATCCAAAAAAGAGGGATTTCTCACATGCAAGTGCAATTGCACAGGGGCCCATTCATACACACTGAAAGGTGTAATTCTTCAGGGGCCCACCCATACACACATGCAAGTGTAATTCTACAGGGGCCCACCCATTCACACATGCAAGTGTAATTCTCCAGGGGCCCACCCATTGATACTGCAAGTGTAATTCTACAGGGGCCCACCCATTCACACATGCAAGTGTAATTCTCCAGGGGCCCACCCATTGATACTGCAAGTGTAATTCTACAGGGGCCCACCCATACACACATGCAAGTGTAATTCTACAGGGGCCCACCCATACACACATGCAAGTGTAATTCTACAGGGGCCCACCCATTCACACATGCAAGTGTAATTCTACAGGGGCCCGCCCATTCACACATGCAAGTGTAATTCTCCAGGGGCCCACCCATTGATACTGCAAGTGTAATTCTACAGGGGCCTACCCATTCAGACATGCAAGTGTAATTCTACAGGGGCCCAGCCATACACACATGCAAGTGTAATTCTACAGGGGCCCACCCATTGATACTGCAAGTGTAATTCTACAGGGGCCCACCCATTGACACTGCAAGTGTAATTCTACAGGGGCCCACCCATTCACACATGCAAGTGTAATTCTCCAGGGGCCCACCCATTCACACATGCAAGTGTAATTCTACAGGGGCCCACCCATACACACATGCAAGTGTAATTCTACAGGGGCCCACCCATACACACATGCAAGTGTAATTCTACAGGGGCCCACCCATACACACATGCAAGTGTAATTCTACAGGGGCCCACCCATTGACACTGCAAGTGTAATTCTACAGGGGCCCACCCATACACACATGCAAGTGTAATTCTACAGGGGCCCACCCATACACACATGCAAGTGTAATTCTCCAGGGGCCCACCCATTGATACTGCAAGTGTAATTCTCCAGGGGCCCACCCATACACACTGCAAGTGTAATTCTACAAGGGCCCACCCATTGATACTGCAAGTGTAATTCGACAGGGGCCCACCCATACACACATGCAAGTGTAATTCTACAGGGGCCCACCCATTGACACTGCAAGTGTAATTCTACAGGGGCCCACCCAAACACACATGCGAGTGTAATTCTACAGGGGCCCACCCATTGACACTGCAAGTGTAATTCTACAGGGGCCCACCCATTGACACTGCAAGTGTCATTCTACAGGGGCCCACCCATTGATACTGCAAGTGTAATTCTACAGGGGCCCACCCAAACACACATGCAAGTGTAATTCTACAGGGGCCCACCCATCGTACTGCAAGTGTAATTCTACAGGGGCCCACCCAAACACACATGCAAGTGTAATTCTACAGGGGCCCACCCATTGACACTGCAAGTGTAATTCTACAGGGGCCCACCCAAACACACATGCAAGTGTAATTCTACAGGGGCCACCCATTGATACTGCAAGTGTAATTCTACAGGGGCCCACCCAAACACACATGCAAGTGTAATTCTACAGGGGCCCACCCATTGCACTGCAAGTGTAATTCTACAGGGGCCCACCCATTGATACTGCAAGTGTAATTCTACAGGGGCCCACCCATTGATACTGAAAGTGTAATTCTACAGGGGCCCACCCATTGACACTGCAAGTGTAATTCTACAGGGGCCCACCCATTGATACTGCAAGTGTTATTCTACAGGGGCCCACCCAAACACACATGCAAGTGTAATTCTACAGGGGCCTACCCATTCACACATGCAAGTGTAATTTTACAGGGGCCCACCCATTGACACTGCAAGTGTAATTCTACAGGGGCCCACCCATTGATACTGCAAGTGTAATTCTACAGGGGCCCACCCATTGACACTGCAAGTGTAATTCTACAGGGGCCCACCCATTGATACTGCAAGTGTAATTCTACAAGTGTAATTCTACAGGGGCCCACCCATTGATACTGCAAGTGTAATTCTACAGGGGCCCACCCATTGACACTGCAAGTGTAATTCTACAGGGGCCCACCCATTGATACTGCAAGTGTAATTCTACAGGGGCCCACCCAAACACACATGCAAGTGTAATTCTACAGGGGCCCACCCATTGGCACTGCAAGTGTAATTCTACAGGGGCCCACCCATTGACACTGCAAGTGTAATTCTCCAGGGGCCCACCCATTCACACATGCAAGTGTAATTCTACAGGGGCCCACCCATTCACACATGCAAGTGTAATTCTACATGGGCCCACCCATTGACACTGCAAGTGTAATTCTACAGGGGCCCACCCATTGACACTGCAAGTGTAATTCTACAGGGGCCCACCTATACGCACATGCAAGTGTAATTCTACAGGGGCCCACCCATTGACACTGCAAGTGTAATTCTACAGGGGCCCACCCAAACACACATGCAAGTGTAATTCTACAGGGGCCCACCCATTGACACTGCAAGTGTAATTCTACAGGGGCCCACCCATTGATACTGCAAGTGTAATTCTACAGGGTCCCACCCATTGACACTGCAAGTGTAATTATACAGGGGCCCACCCATTGACACTGCAAGTGTAATTCTACATGGGCCCACCCATTGACACTGCAAGTGTAATTCTACAGGGGCCCACCCATTGACACTGCAAGTGTAATTCTACAGGGGCCCACCCAAACACACATGCAAGTGTAATTCTACAGGGGCCCACCCATTGATACTGCAAGTGTAATTCTACAGGGGCCCACCCAAACACACATGCAAGTGTAATTCTACAGGGGCCCACACATTGATACTGCAAGTGTAATTCTACAGGGGCCCACCCATTGATACTGCAAGTGTAATTCTACAGGGGCCCACCCATTGACACTGCAAGTGTAATTCTACAGGGGCCCACCCATTGATACTGCAAGTGTAATTCTACAGGGGCCCACCCAAACACACATGCAAGTGTAATTCTACAGGGGCCTACCCATTCACACATGCAAGTGTAATTGTACAGGGGCCCACCCATTGACACTGCAAGTGTAATTCTACAGGGGCCCACCCATTGATACTGCAAGTGTAATTCTACAGGGGCCCACCCATACACACTGCAAGTGTAATTCTACAGGGGCCCACCCATTGACACTGCAAGTGTAATTCTACAGGGGCCCACCCATTGATACTGCAAGTGTAATTCTACATGGGCCCACCCATTGACACTGCAAGTGTAATTCTACAGGGGCCCACCCATTGACACTGCAAGTGTAATTCTACAGGGGCCCACTCAAACACACATGCAAGTGTAATTCTACAGGGGCCCACCCATTGATACTGCAAGTGTAATTCTACAGGGGCCCACCCAAACACACATGCAAGTGTAATTCTACAGGGGCCCACCCATTGACACTGCAAGTGTAATTCTACAGGGGCCCACCCATTGATACTGCAAGTGTAATTCTACAGGGGCCCACCCATTGATACTGCAAGTGTAATTCTACAGGGGCCCACCCAAACACACATGCAAGTGTAATTCTACAGGGGCCCACCCATTGATACTGCAAGTGTAATTCTACAGGGGCCCACCCATTGATACTGCAAGTGTAATTCTACAGGGGCCCACCCAAACACACATGCAAGTGTAATTCTACAGGGGCCCACCCATTGATACTGCAAGTGTAATTCTACAGGGGCCCACCCATTGATACTGCAAGTGTAATTCTACAGGGGCCCACCCATTGATACTGTAAGTGTAATTCTACAGGGGCCCACCCAAACACACATGCAAGTGCAATTCTACAGGGGCCCACCCATTGACACTACAAGTGTAATTCTACAGGGGCCCACCCATTGACACTGCAAGTGTAATTCTACAGGGGCCCACCCAAACACACATGCAAGTGTAATTCTACAGGGGCCCACCCATTGACACTGCAAGTGTAATTCTACAGGGGCCCACCCAAACACACATGCAAGTGTAATTCTACAGGGGCCCACTCATTGACACTGCAAGTGTAATTCTACAGGGGCCCACCCATTGACACTGCAAGTGTAATTCTACATGGGCCCACTCATTGACACTGCAAGTGTAATTCTACAGGGGCCCACCCATTGACACTGCAAGTGTAATTCTACAGGGGCCCACCCAAACACACATGCAAGTGTAATTCTACAGGGGCCCACCCATTGACACTGCAAGTGTAATTCGACAGGGGCCCACCCATTGACATGGCAAGTGTAATTCGACAGGGGCCCACCCATTCAGACATGCAAGTGTAATTCTACAGGGGCCCACCCATTGACACTGCAAGTGTAATTCAACAGGGGCCCACCCATTGACACTGCAAGTGTAATTCTACAGGGGCCCACCCATTGACACTGCAAGTGTAATTCTACAGGGGCCCACCCATACACACATGCAAGTGTAATTCTACAGGGGCCCACCCATTGACACTGCAAGTGTAATTCGACAGGGGCCCACCCATTGACACGGCAAGTGTAATTCGACAGGGGCCCACCCATTCAGACATGCAAGTGTAATTCTACAGGGGCCCACCCATTGACACTGCCAGTGTTATTCTACAGGGGCCCACCCATTGACACTGCAAGTGTAATTCTACAGGGGCCCACCCATACACACATGCAAGTGTAATTCTACAGGGGCCCACCCATTGACACTGCAAGTGTAATTCTACAGTGGCCCACCCATACAGACATGCAAGTGTAATTCTACAGGGGCCCACCCATTGACACTGTAAGTGTAATTCGACAGGGGCCCACCCATACGCACATGTAAGTGTAATTCTACAGGGGCCCACCCATTGACACTGCAAGTGTAATTCTACAGGGGCCCACCCAAACACACATGCAAGTGTAATTCTACAGGGGCCACCCATTGATACTGCAAGTGTAATTCTACATGGGCCCACCCAAACACACATGCAAGTGTAATTCTACAGGGGCCCACCCATTGCACTGCAAGTGTAATTCTACAGGGGCCCACCCATTGATACTGCAAGTGTAATTCTACAGGGGCCCACCCATTGATACTGCAAGTGTAATTCTACAGGGGCCCACCCATTGACACTGCAAGTGTATTTCTACAGGGGCCCACCCATTGATACTGCAAGTGTTATTCTACAGGGGCCCACCCAAACACACATGCAAGTGTAATTCTACAGGGGCCTACCCATTCACACATGCAAGTGTAATTTTACAGGGGCCCACCCATTGACACTGCAAGTGTAATTCTACAGGGGCCCACCCATTGATACTGCAAGTGTAATTCTACAGGGGCCCACCCATTGATACTGCAAGTGTAATTCTAGAGAGACCCACCCATTGATACTGCAAGTGTAATTCTACAGGGGCCCACCTATTGACACTGCAAGTGTAATTCTACAGGGGCCCACCCATTGATACTGCAAGTGTAATTCTACAAGTGTAATTCTACAGGGGCCCACCCATTGATACTGCAAGTGTAATTCTACAGGGGCCCACCCATTGACACTGCAAGTGTAATTCTACAGGGGCCCACCCATTGATACTGCAAGTGTAATTCTACAGGGGCCCACCCAAACACACATGCAAGTGTAATTCTACAGGGGCCCACCCATTGACACTGCAAGTGTAATTTTACAGGGGCCCACCCATTGACACTGCAAGTGTAATTCTCCAGGGGCCCACCCATTCACACATGCAAGTGTAATTCTACAGGGGCCCACCCATTCACACATGCAAGTGTAATTCTACATGGGCCCACCCATTGACACTGCAAGTGTAATTCTACAGGGGCCCACCCATTGACACTGCAAGTGTAATTCTACAGGGGCCCACCTATACGCACATGCAAGTGTAATTCTACAGGGGCCCACCCATTGACACTGCAAGTGTAATTCTACAGGGGCCCACCCAAACACACATGCAAGTGTAATTCTACAGGGGCCCACCCATTGACACTGCAAGTGTAATTCTACAGGGGCCCACCCATTGATACTGCAAGTGTAATTCTACAGGGGCCCACCCATTGACACTGCAAGTGTAATTATACAGGGGCCCACCCATTGACACTGCAAGTGTAATTCTACATGGGCCCACCCATTGACACTGCAAGTGTAATTCTACAGGGGCCCACCCATTGACACTGCAAGTGTAATTCTACAGGGGCCCACCCAAACACACATGCAAGTGTAATTCTACAGGGGCCCACCCATTGATACTGCAAGTGTAATTCTACAGGGGCCCACCCAAACACACATGCAAGTGTAATTCTACAGGGGCCCTACCCATTCACACATGCAACATGCAAATAAATTCTACAGGGGCCTAACCATTCACACATGCAAGTGTAATTCTACAGGGGCCCACCCATTGACACTGCAAGTGTAATTCTACAAGGGCCCACCCAAACACACATGCAAGTGTAATTCTACAAGGGCCCACCCATTGATACTGCAAGTGTAATTCTACAGGGGCCCACCCAAACACACATGCAAGTGTAATTCTACAGGGGCCCACCCATTGATACTGCAAGTGTAATTCTACAAGGGCCCACCCAAACACACATGCAAGTGTAATTCTACAGGGGCCCACCCATTGATACTGCAAGTGTAATTCTACAAGGGCCCACCCAAACACACATGCAAGTGTAATTCTACAGGGGCCCACCCATTGATACTGCAAGTGTAATTCTACAAGGGCCCACCCAAACACACATGCAAGTGTAATTCTACAAGGGCCCACCCAAACACACATGCAAGTGTAATTCTACAGGGGCCCACCCATTGATACTGCAAGTGTAATTCTACAAGGGCCTACCCATTCAGACATGCAACATGCAAATAAATTCTACAGGGGCCTAACCATTCACACATGCAGGTGTAATTCTACAGGGTCCCACCCATACACACATGCAAGTGTAATTCTACAGGGGCCCACCCATTGACACTGCAAGTGTAATTCTATAGGGGCCTACCCATACGCACATGCAAGTGTAATTCTACACGGGCCCACCCATTGATACTGCAAGTGTAATTCTACAAGGGCCCACCCAAACACACATGCAAGTGTAATTCTACAGGGGCCCACCCATTGATACTGCAAGTGTAATTCTACAAGGGCCCACCCAAACACACATGCAAGTGTAATTCTACAGGGGCCCACCCATTGATACTGCAAGTGTAATTCTACAAGGGCCCACCCATTGACACTGCAAGTGTAATTCTATAGGGGCCTACCCATACGCACATGCAAGTGTAATTCTACACGGGCCCACCCATTGACACTGCAAGTGTAATTCTACAAGGGCCCACCCATTCACACATGCAAGTGCAATTCTACAGAGGCCCACCGATACACACACATGCAATTGCAGCTCTATAGGGGCCCACCCACACACACTCGAAAGAGCAGTTCTACAGGGTCCACTCATACACGCACATGCAAGGCCCAGCTAAAGACTATTTTAGTTTTTTTTTACGGTATTGGAGTACCCTACCTAGGAGTCTCCCTCTGGACGTTTAAGCCCATTAAAACTCCAAAAATGCAGTTTAAAACTGGGAGGTACTCGAAGACATTTACGACTTTAGCCAGCCTGAGACACCTTAGCATGCCACCTGTGGCCCTAACTGGACCGGGTTCTCGAATGTCCACTTGAAAGAGAAAGTCTTGTCAATAAAGCTGTAAGATTTTGATAAGCCAAAAGCAAGATGTCAGTCAGTCTTGCTAAAAAGACTGTGGCGTTGTTAAGTATTATGCGGCACGGAGCAGCTCTCATTATAAAACATTCATGAATGCGGTGGCCCGTCAGTTGGCACCCGTTCTAGACTTGGAGTGCTGATAAGCCCCGGGAGAAATTAAGTTTGTTTAAAAAGCAACACAAAAGTTGTATATTAAATTACTGTTTTCTGGCAGGATCATCTGGAAATTCAGATTTCGCTGCCTCCCCTGCTCGAAGGCTGATAATTGAGGCTGAATTCCCTTGTCTTTAATATGCTGCGTATTCTCCACCTGGCAGAGGACTCAGACAGACGCAGATAACTACGCAGTCGGCGTACAGACAGAGGAACCGCTGTAATTGCTTTCATAATGACTCTCCGCCATCAAAGGGAGGCAGAGAACGGTGTTTAACAGTGTTTCCATTCTTTCGCAGAAATGTAATTTTAAGGAGGTTTTGTCAGGGAGGCCGGTGATTGCACAACGAGGGCCGCCGCCATATTCCTCACCTATTAATTAGCTGCCCTGCAGAGGTCTCGGGGAACGGTGGCGAAGTTCTCCTCGTCGGGTGCCCTGATTTTCAGGTCGAGCCAGGCTCACAATGGCTTGATTAACACTGCTGCTTGGATCAGGTTCTCCCAGGGGAGGAGGGGAGGAGGGGGGGGGGGGTTCAATTGGCATATTGAAGAATTAATTAATTAGTTCTCCAAATTATCTGTTCAGCGGTTCACAAAAGGAAACACTGCAGAGCGAGAAGTACACCTGAGATGCTTGGTTTGAAAGCAGAAGTCTGCAGCCTCCAGATGTTTTGGACCCTGATTCCCATGATCCTACACCATTTGATATGCTGGCTAGGGTTGATGGGAGTTGTAGTCCTCCAAAACACCTGGAGCTCCTATGGTTGTTGACGCGTGTTTTAAAGGAAGGTGCATATATTTCGCTGGACTTACCCAAATTTGGGGCCCATGAAATATAGTGGTTGGAGCTGATGCCCATGGCTTCTATCAGCTTCCGCTAGGGTTGCCCTTGCAACGCTTGGGCAAAAGATTGCAGTGCAAGGAATCAAAAGCAAATCTGATTCCCGAGCAGCCCCGCTAATTTACTCCAGGTACCACCCTTTGTAAGGCGTGCTCCTTTTGCTTCTCATGCAATACAATTTTCCCCAGTGAATAATAAACAGCAAGCAAACAACTCTTCTTCATGCAATTCATATTGTGTTTATAATGAAGGCTAAAAGATATATATATTTTTTTAACTAGACTGTATGTTGCTTTTTGATGGTGGAAGAATAGACTGTCAGACACCAACCGGTAGGAGAATATCTGCTGGATGCTGGGCAGCTTGACACAATTATGATGTACCTTACCCAAAAAATATTTCTAACTTCTGTTATGTAATCCGACCTATATCTACTTAACCAATACGCAACGAGCAGGGGGGGTATTACCCCTTCAGTTAATGCCCCGGGGGCCACAGTTACAGGCCTGAGCTTTAGCAATCAAGTGAAGTTTAAGCAGAGCTCTGAAGAGATGCACAGTTGGGCTGGCTTTGATTGTTGAGGGCTGCGTGTTCCAGTGGAGCAGGCGAGTGGGTAGAAAGAGTGGAAGTGAGAGTAGGAAGAGGAAGCGTATCTGACAGTGAGGTTGAGAGCTGAGGTGGAGTTGCGGGAACATGACGGTGAGTAAACTAAGATATAATCAGGCAGATACTGATGAGCAAGACCATTGATAGCTTTCTAGACTGGGAGAAGGAACTTCGAATGAGAATGCTTGTGCACAGAGAGCCAACCAGCTTGTTGCCAGTAGGTAGAAGTGGGGGAGGATCTGGGTTGGTTGTAGAAAGTGTGGGTACCAATGTTGAGGGCTTTGTTAAGAGGGAGTAACAAGTAGAGAGGAAGGCCTAGGAGTAGGCTTGAGGAGTAGTCCAGTTTGCTGAGCACAAGCATGGAGATTAGGGTTTTTGTAGAGTGGTTAATAAGAAAAACACTTTTTCTGAATGTGGAGGCTAATACGAGCAGCAGAGGCAGTGATGATTTTTTTCACTCATTGGTTGCTATCAAAGAGGACCGCAAGATTTGAGAATTTGATAGAATGACAGCCCTCCCAAAGCATTATTCCCTCTCCAGCCCGGTGACCCTTCCAGCTGCACCTGAGGGAACTGACCTCTGGATATGCATGCAATACTCTCATGACAATGATACCCATGTATCCCAAAATTCTGTTCCATGCAATAATCGCTTTGGAGGCTCTTAGCAACAACCAATAGGAAGCAGGAACATTGGGACAATGCTAAGGCGAGCTAGAGTGGCACTGCTATTTCCACATGCCCTGTCACAGTCTGTTGTCCTGCCAACCACATACATCATATAACAAGCGCACAAGCTCAGAAAGCACACACACAGCCACCACCCAAATTGCCCATGGCGCCACGCCCTCACCTGTTGAGGAAGCATCCTGTTCATCATAGCTTATAAGGACTTTCTTAGCACACATTGAAAACATTTGAGTATTTTAGGATACATTGGGGGGAACAACTGATCATGCCTTGCATGTGATGACTATACTGGTTTAACCACTTAACTGCTGGATTGGGTGGAGCCTATAATGAAGCTCTCGAAGTGCAGACAGTTAATGTTTAAAGTCACTGTCATGGAATATCTTCAGGTTATGAGTTTTGTGGCACGGGGCGAGAAGGCAGACGGGGAAATAAACAGTAGCGGGTTTGTGATGTAAATTGATGGGAAATCAAATCACCTCTTTTTGCAAAGAGTTCATCATCCGGCAGCTTAGTCCCATCCAGGGATGGAAGGTAGCTTAGTCCCATCCAGGGATGGAAGGTAGCTTAGTCCCATCCAGGGATGGAAGGCAGCTTAGTCCCATCCAGGAATGGAAGGTAGCTTAGTCCCATCCAGGGATGGATGGCGATGAAACAGTTCATGTTATAGGGGGGATAATTCAGGGATGAAAAAGGGAAGAGGAAGAAGAAGGTTTTAAGACCAAACTTCTAACTAGGCCTAACATCTTGGAAGCCCTAGTGAGCGAGAGAGCGATGAAAGCATATATTAATTGCAAACAGTGTTTAAGGTGGCAGATCAATCCAGGAAGATGAGTATAGAAGAGATAGGAGAGGTGAGTAGTGGTGCAGAAGTTGTGCATACTGGTAAGTGTGGCTTGAATGGGGTTTCTGGTAGGAAACACAGATTGAAAAGGAGCCCTAAGCCTACTATCCTCCAATTACACAGTTATTCGTTTAAACACTATCTTGTGCAAGGCTTTGAAGAAGGGTAGCTGGAATAACAAAGGCCAGTATTTGGCTGTGATGTTGGGGGTCAGCTGACACTTTCTTTAGGATGGGTATGGCAGTGGCTACCTCAAAGGAAACTGGGAAGATTCCAGTGGCAATCGATAGCTTGAAGACAGGGGAAAACATTAGGGGTCTGTTCATTGAGTTAGGTCCTTCACATTCTGTGGTATAGAGGGGACGGCAGGAGCACGGGAGGAGCTGACAGACAAAATATGGGCACCACTTCATCTAGGGTGCTGGAGCGAAAGGTAGCAAAAGTGGAGGGTAGTAGAGTGTAGGGGGTTTGGAGGAAAATAAAATAAACGATTGTGAAGATCTTGGAGAAGAAGTGGGGTGGAATGGTGTAAGGGGAGGGACATAGAGGAGAAAGAACAAGGGCGCGGGTGGAAAGCATGCACTGGAAAGCAGAGGATAGCGTTCAAGAGTCGGAACAAAGAGGAGAGAAGAGTCTGGTATAGTAGGTGGACTTGACAGCGTCTGACGCAGACAGTAAAGTAGTAATGGGTTCCTTAAAGGACTCAATGATTTTAGGACATTGGGTTTCGCTCCACCACCATAGACGGAGGTTGATCGAGGGCTGGAGGGAGGTATGGCATGGAATGCGGACAAGAAGGATTGGAGGATGAAGAATGATGAAGAAGGATGTTGGTGCTCAAACGAAGATGCCAGTGCAAGGATTCCTGGTTAGTGAAGTTGGCAAGAGGCGAAGAGATAGTTGGCAGGGTGGGTCTGCCTTTGCTTAAATTAGAACCTTCTAGAGCAGGGTTAAAATATGTGTATGCTGATAGGGGAAACAGCTGGGAGAGAGAGAGAGTGAGTGTTGAACTGAGCAAAAGGTGTGCAGGAGGGAGTGGTGAGAACGCAAGGGATCCATTGGGGCGCTGGAGAGGGCAGAGTGCCAGAGGCAGAAGGAGAGGAAACTGAGATAGGTGAGTTATATACTATGTGTTATGATATATGTTATTTATAACTCGCTTAATACCCAGAGGATTCTAAGCACAGACCCGTGGATTGAACCCATGTTGCTCTGTGTCGTCTTGCTTCCAAGGCGAGCATGTTGCCCCTGAGCTATCCTCCCGAGACTGTTAATTGGATGAGGCGGGTGACCAGAGAAGGGTCTGACCTTAGTCAGCATGGTCGTCCAAAAGAAAATCGGAGGAAAGGGGATACCTTTGCTGAGACTAAACATCAGTGCCACCTTCATGGGGTGGACGGGTATGGGGGTGGCAAAACATCTTGGGGACAGTGTGCACTGCAGAGGGGTCAGGCTGCATCTGAAAGTAACATTATCAGCAGTGTTAATTTGATCATCATATGCCCTACTAAAGACCTGAAATTGTTGCTAATTGTCAAGGAAAGCAAAATCAGATCTGGCACAATCTTAACTAAGCCACCGTAAACAGAAGCTGGCACTTGCACCCATGTGTAGGTGTGGGCAAGTGGCAGATGACTAGTGCCAAGGGGAAAATCAATGTAAATGGATTTGAAATTCTCAGAATTAATATTAGTGCTTTTTTTATGCCCGATTGTGCTTTATCAATCTTCTAGACTGCAATTCAATTACAAGAACTGGTGTATTTTGCATGGGGCATTTCTTACGGCCGACAGTATAAAGTTATGTGTCTGAGTTTGCCAGGGCTCAAGTCGACGGTGCACACGGATGGACCGAGTACCCCCGCTTTTTTCAGGAGCCCCCCCTTTTTTCAAAGGGCACCTTGATATCCTAATTTCAGTTGACACCACATTGAATTGATATGTTAATGTGTCTCCCCGCTTTTATTTTTTAGTACCTGACCCCCGGAGTTTGCCGCTGCCTTCGGGCAGCCTCAGTTGGCAGAAAAGGAGGAGGAGAAGGGGAAGCGGAGCTGGCAGCGGGTAAATAGGAGAGAGAGGTAAGTTGAAAGGATTGGGGGTAAGGTTGAGAGAGGATATTAAGGAAAGAGTACAGAGATTGAATTAGAGTTTAGTGGAAAGCACATTGAGGAGACATGCACAGAGAGGCATCATGTATGCAGTTCTCTTCTACTTTCCTCAAGAGTGTCTCCAGGCAGGCGCTCCCTATTTCCTGGCTGTCTCTTTGATGGATGTGTTTACCCGGAAAAGGCGGGGCTTCTGGCTCGCGGCAATGGTGGGACCCTGTGACAGGCCATATAGGTGGGTTAGAGACATTTCCCGAAGGTGAAGTAAAAGGGGAATAATGTCTCTTCGTGAATCGGGAACATTTTACTCGTGTGTAAATTACGCATCTGAAGTGGATGTAAGTGCTGCCGGGACCTTTTGTGAACTAGCCTGTGAGGGCATGTACAGAAACTTGGCTGACCAGAGAGGCTTCTGTAAAAACCCTCACCGCCTCCGCCAGGAGCATTAGCTCGTAGAATTCTTTAATGGAATGTTAATATAGTCTTAAGTAACTTTTATAATTGTTGTTCACTTTTTATAATGTTCGAAAAGTGAGGTAATAAAACCTGCACTTTACCCTCCAATTAAATTTCAACTTCATTAACCTTAACTCAGCAGCAATCGTATATTCGACAAAAATGTTCCTGCACCGTTTAAAAAATGAAGTTCAACAGCCAAGTGGAGATGTTGATGTTAAAAGCCAAGTCCTGCTGCCTGGGTGGGGTTGCTGGCTGTGAAGTAGCGCTAATGTCCGACTGATAGCAAACACTGCTTAAAAGAAGGAACACACTGCCCAGCGCTTCGGGGGCAGGCGGTTGGGGGGCATTGCGGGAAAGGCTTGGTGGTTCCGCCTTCAATTAAGAACGAGAACAAATAATGCCTGTCTCCGAGGGGTGTCCTTTCCAGCGTTTGAAACGGGGACCAGAATACAGGTAGCATTTTTCAACGCTATTTGCTTCCTTGAATCAAGTGCAAGCGTTGCTGTTTCAGGTGTGCGGTCTGGCACACTCCCCTGAGAACCGAAGAAGTGAGGGCACTCATACCAGGACACTCAAAATAATATCCTCCTAATGGTGTCAATACCACAGAACGTCACTTCTAAGCGCCACTCCGTGCCACTTACAGAGGGGTCCTAAAACATGAATACTTCCTGCGTTGAAAGGGAGTGGCTTGCCGAAATGGCCTTTTTCCTGTGCTGGCAGCAACCCTTACACCAGTCCTAACCTTGAACCGACCTCACATGTTCATTATTGTTCTCCTGTCTCATCCTTTCGCATCCAACTATTAGAACACTGTACCTGGGGTCAATATGGCAAACTTGATGAATTGTGCCAAATGGCTGTTTTATTGTATTCAATTTAATTTTAATTTGGGTATTTGGTGAGTGAACACCTAACTTCAAGAAACAGCGGAGCGCTGTGCATAGAGGTAAACGAAGATTTAAACGTTAGCGGGCAAAGTGGCAGCGCCTCGATGCCCCTGGGCTGTGTGAGCGCTTTATAAATGCAAATAAATAAATAAATATAAAGTTAGAACTTGATTGTTACTAGGACTGGGCAACATTGTTAAATTCCATTCGGGCGGCCAAGTAATCTTTTGATCTGTTTCACTGCAATCAGTCATTCTGCCACCCATGCATATCAAAATCAGAGCTGCAAAGTTACTTGTGCCATCTCCTGAACTGAAACCAGCCATGCAAACCTTCTCGTGCTGCTGTGCCAACCTAGCACGGATCGAAAAGCACAGTACAAAGATTCTCGTGCCGCCGATTGAACTAAGCATAAATCGAAAAAGCAACGCAAAGTTTCTTGTGCCGCTACACAAACCTAGCACAAATCAAAAAGAGTGGCATACAGTTTATCGTGCTGCTGCGTGAACCTCATACGAAACAAACAAAAAAGCTGTGCAAAGTTTCTCGTGCTGCTGCGTCAACCTATCACGAATCAAAAAGAGTGGCACAAAGTTTCTCATGCTGCTACATCAGCATACCACAAATTGAAAAAAAGCTGTGCAAAGTTTCTCCTGCCACTGCATAGTTCACGCAGTGGCACGAGAAACTTTGAGCAGCTTTTTAGAGCCGTACTAGTCTCATGTTGTGGCATGAGAAACTTTGCACATTTCTTTCAAACAATGCTAGGTTCTAGCACAGTTTAATAAAATGTGCAACGTTTCTCATGCCACAATTTAAAACTAGTACAGATCTAAAATAAGTCAGTGTGAAGGTTCTCATGTCATTGAGCATATATAGCATGGATAGTGGAAAACACCGTTAAGTTTCTCGTGCCGCTATAAGAACCAACCACAGATCTAAAAAGACAAGCACAAAGTGGAAGATCAAGGGTGATGGGACTTCATAGCTGACAAATAGTGGGGCTAATCAGGAGGTATCCATCTGGAAGAGCCTCTCTGGATGAGGTGAACCATAGGAGGATGGTCTTGCCAATTGCCATGCAGTTGTGTAGTATGTCATCGAAGGCTTAACCATCCATTGTGCGCATTAAGTGGTGCCAGAGGGCAGGGGGGTCCACTATCATGAAGTGGACAGCATCATCTACCACTTGGATGGTGGCAGTCTCTGTGCTACATCTGGGTCTAGAGCTAGGTTGGAAGGAGGTTGTTGGTGTCGATGGTACTTGAAGTTGAGTAGTCACAGACCTTTCAAGGATCTTGCACAGGTTGTAAGGAACAATTAGCTTACCATTGAAATCATGGATACAATTGGAATATGGGCCCTTTACAACAAAGTAACCTGCAGGTTGTGTTACTTATTGCCTATTTTGTGTGGGATCAAATATGTGCTATATCAATTTGGATTAAGAAAGCTGACTCTATTCAGCATTTTCCACTGTAATGGGCCATCTTCAGTTAGGTTGTTGGGGCACAGTACCTGGCTACTCACTTTTATCCCTATGTCACCAAAAACCAGTAGGTTCCTCAAGCAGGTCATGGTAAAAAAACATTTGCACTGATTTTCTAGCACAACTCCAAGCAACCACACAGGGTCTATCAGGAATGGCACTTTGTTCGTTGTATGAAAATGTATGCATTAAAACATATTTTAAACCCTATATATTCTCAGTAGAGTCTTTCTTAGGGAATATCTAGAATGCCTGCTCAAGGTGTCCCCTACAATGTTCACGGTCCTAACTAAAATTGGGTGACTCAAAGATTGTCATACAGTATTGGTTCAGCTTTAAGAAGCTGAGGGGTAAAACAAACTAAGTGATGGGCTCTTAATATTGAACTTACTGAACCCATATCCAAGTGACTTTCCCAGTCTTTCTGACTTAAAGGGAGCTCTGAAGATGCAATGTGTGAGGAAAAATGTTACAG
The DNA here is from genome assembly GCF_040938575.1 of Ambystoma mexicanum. Classification (NCBI taxonomy): domain Eukaryota; kingdom Metazoa; phylum Chordata; class Amphibia; order Caudata; family Ambystomatidae; genus Ambystoma; species Ambystoma mexicanum. The sequence continues at coordinate 1,418,995,836 of NC_090934.1, read as the reverse complement.
CCAGCTGTCCACTGAAGTGAACAACCCAATCCCTCCCTTCTCTTCACAAAAAAGTAGAGACCCCCTGACCTATCCAAAGGAACCCACAATGTCTACTTCAAACGATGCCCCATGTATATGCCCTCCGATATGCCCAATTATGCTTTTTCTAACTAGTGCACAAAGAGGTACAACTTTCATTCAACGCCCTTTTTTTCACAGCATTTTTTGCCAAAAATCTTTGCCCGAAATAAAATCATAGAAAAATATAGGGGGACTAAGGGTAAATAAGGGGTAGGGTGGGGAATATGGAATCAATAATAGGGGAGAGGGGTTTTGGGGGCACCCCCAAAATAACAATTACAAAAAATCAATGAGTTTTTTTCAGGCAAATCCTTTTTGCAAAAATGAAGTAAAAAAAATAAGGTATGCAGTAATAAAATCGCAGCAAAAATGTTGCCTGTGCAAAAAAATTGCATGAAAAATGCTGTGGTTTGACCCAGTAAAGGTGTACCCCGTTATCCCATTTAAGGGGAGGAGGGGTTGAGGGGGTGTCCCTCGCTCTCCTTACATGGTATTATGGGTCTGGGCATTGCGGGGGTGTCCCTTGCATCCTTTACATGGCTTACGTTGGCAGAAACCACCTCCTTTTGCCATGATTTTTTGTGTAAACGGCCATTATTGCCGCAATTTTAACACATGGAACCAAAAAGAAACTGGGGATGAATGAACATAGAACTGTTCAAAGAATTGTTCTAAGCCTAGAAGGACACTATGAGATGTTCCATACCCACAGGGCACTCTAAAGGATAGCCTCCTTAAGATGCCCCTCATGCCCCTGTAAACACAACCCGTACGCATTGTCAATAACAAGATCAAAATAACTCCAGACGCACCATTTGGTAATGTGGCCGAATGCTGATTCTTTACTGTAGAGAAATAGAGTGTCCCATATTACAGCACCAAACTCCAATCTCAAAATATAATTAGGGTTTTAGCCGGTTAATAATAAAAAATAATAATTGCCATTAAATGTATTTTTCAAATGTACAGATATCAGAGTAGCTATTGCCTGTCATTGCCTCAAGAAACAGTGGTGGTGAAAATCTATTCCTGAGTGATCCTGAAACTCATGAGCCTGTAACAGTCTCCCATAACCCTGGAAACTAAAAATTGTTAAGGCAAGCCATGTTCAGTTGTGGATACTTCCATCGTGATTAGGCTGGATGTTTTAATAAGACGTACCCAGAGTATCAGAGTTTTTCAGTAACCTTTGGTGGGAATGCCAGATATTCACTTATGTGTTCTAAGTCCCTTAGGGGAATTTGTGGTGATTCAGCAACACATAATGCAATAGTCCACCACAATGTTCTCAAATTAAAGGCAGCACCCAGGACATCAATATGGCTCTTAGATTCTTCTTGGGGAAAAACAGTTTTGATTCCAAACGAAGTGTACTAAAGTCATGGGGTGGGCGTTGATGAAGATAGTTGGCTTGTAAAAAAAACTATGCAGCAACAGATCATCATTTTGTCACTAATACAAGACAGTAGAGTTTTTTCACACGAGAAGACACCATGTAAAGTGGGTGGATCATGCTTTAGGCATTGCAAAGAGGCTCCATGATCCCAAAACATGTAATTCTGTTTTGGCAGTTCGGGGAGGGATGGAGGCTGCAAAGTAAGGTAGGCCTCTGTCCGTCAAAGACTTATTAGGTTCATCAATCTAATAGGGGACCACCTGGACAGCACTTCAAGGGACAGTCTGTCTGTGGCAGAATTAAATCAGCATTGTCTCTTCGAAAAAAGTGTATCCTAAATGTAGAGGAATGTACATCCTTCTGGTTCAGGGCGTTCGTATTAAGAAAAAGTATGAACTGTTCCTGTACATTCATTTTGACCAAAACACTATAGTTTTGAGAGACTCTTAGTTCAAGGAAGCAATCTTGAATGTAGGAAGTTGAAAAGCTCACAAACAACCCAGTCAACCGCACAACACTGTAAAGGAGAAATGGCATAATCACACTAATACACTTTCCAGTTCTGATGCAATCTGCAATAATACAGTTAGAATTGTTCCAATAGAAACGTGCCATCTGCCAATGTGTCTAATAGGCACATTCAATGATATCATTAAGTCTAACTTTTGCCAGTGTGAGGCATGCCACATACACTTAATAACAGCGCAAAAATCTTCCCACTATAGTTTGAAATTCCATTAATCAATGTTGTAATGTGATTTCTCATTTCTCTTGGAAAGTGTGGGGAAATCACACATTAATATGTTAACCCTAAATGCAGAGGTGTGAGGTTTCCTGGTTTCTCAGAGCAGGAAGCAATTTATGACAGTGAACAGTTTAAAGGTCATCTCCTAGTTTCATAAAATTATACAATACAAACATAGTGAATTCATTATTCAACTACAACAGCTACCACCAACCCACTAAACAATTTAACAAGCAATATTATCTGCATGGCACCCTGTGTCTGGCATTTTCATGCAGCTATAATGTCAAAATACATTTTTAAAACAGAAGTGAAAAACAGGGTAATCGTTAATATCACCTGCCACCAACCTGGTTTTACATGAAGAAACATATAAACAGTCAGAGCCCCTTACATTTGGCAATTGAAAATAATTTAATTGGAATGTGTATGATTTAGAATCAAAATTAAAATAATTTCTGAATGCCTAATTGCGATGCAGGTCGACAAGACTCCTGGATTACAGGGCAGTTTTCAAAATCTCATGTGTATTTACTTACATTTCAGTTTTAAAAGTAAGAATAATCCATGGGATGAAGAATTATAATCAGTCGATTAGAATATCAAATGACTAAGAGGAAATCCCAAAATCATTGATTGGCAGGTTCATTTGTTTGTCAATACAAGTTGATAATTGGGAGTCAAAATTCTAATTGATCTCTCGGAATTCCAAGTGATTAATCCAAAGGTGCTCCACAACTTCAATTGCTTTGTTCTAATACATATACATTAAAAGTGTGGTTGATGATCTTGCGTTCTGAATGAATATCTGAATGAGTTCTGAATTAATTGGTTTGTTCTAATACATAAAAATTCAATGTTTGGTTGATGATCTTGCGTTCTGAATGAATATCTGAATGAGTTCTGAATTAATTGGTTTGTTCTAATACATATAAATTCAATGTTTGGTTGATGATCTTGCGTTCTGAATGAATATCTGAATGAGTTCTGAATTAATTGGTTTGTTCTAATACATATAAATTCAATGTTTGGTTGATGATATTGCGTTCTGAATGAATATCTGAATGAGTTCTGAATTAATTGGTTTGTTCTAACACATATAAATTGAATGTTTGGTTGATGATCTTGCGTTCTGAATGAATATCTGAATGAGTTCTGAATTAATTGGATTGTTCTAATACATATAAATTGAATGTTTGGTTGATGATCTTGCATTTTGAATGAATATCTGAATGAGTTCTGAATTAATTGGTTTGTTCTAACACATATAAATTGAATGTTTGGTTGATGATCTTGCGTTCTGAATGAATATCTGAATGAGTTCCGGATGATCTAGCGTTCTGAATGAATATCTGAATGAGTTCTGAATTAATTGGTTTGTTCTAATACAAATAAATTCAATGTTTGGTTGATGATCTTTCGTTCTGAATGAATATCTGAATGAGTTCTGAATTAATTGGTTTGTTCTAATACAAATAAATTCAATGTTTGGTTGATGATCTTGCGTTCTGAATGAATATCTGAATGAGTTCTGAATTAATTGGTTTCTAATACATATAAATTCAATGTTTGGTTGATGATCTTGCGTTCTGAATGAATATCTGAATGAGTTCTGAATTAATTGGTTTGTTCTAACACATATAAATTCAATGTTTGGTTGATGATCTTGCGTTCTGAATGAATATCTGAATGAGTTCTGAATGAATTGGTTTGTTCTAATACATATATATTCAATGTTTGGTTGATGATCTTGCGTTCTGAATGAATATCTGAATGAGTTCTGAATTAATTGGTTTGTTCTAATACATATAAATTCAATGTTTGGTTGATGATCTTGCGTTCTGAATGAATATCTGAATGAGTTCTGAATTAATTGGTTTGTTCTAATACAAATAAATTCAATGTTTGGTTGATGATCTTGCGTTCTGAATGAATATCTGAATGAGTGAATATCTGAATGAGTTCTGAATTAATTGGTTTGTTCTAATACACATAAATTGAATGTTTGGTTGATGATCTTACGTTCTGAATGAATATCTGAATGAGTTCTGAATTAATTGGTTTGTTCTAATACATATAAATTCAATGTTTGGTTGATGATCTTGCGTTCTGAATGAATATCTGAATGAGTTCTGAATTAATTGGTTTGTTCTAACACATATAAATTCAATGTTTGGTTGATGATCTTGCGTTCTGAATGAATATCTGAATGAGTTCTGAATTAATTGGTTTGTTTTAATACATATAAATTCAATGTTTGGTTGATGATCTTGCGTTCTGAATGAATATCTGAATGAGTTCTGAATTAATTGGTTTGTTCTAACACATATAAATTGAATGTTTGGTTGATGATCTTGCGTTCTGAATGAATATCTGAATGAGTTCTGAATTAATTGGTTTGTTCCAATACATATAAATTGAATGTTTGGTTGAAGGTCTTGCGTTCTGAATGAATATCTGAATGAGTTCTGAATTAATTGGTTTGTTCTAATACATATAAATTCAATGTTTGGTTGATGATCTTGCGTTCTGAATGAAAATCTGCGCCAAATGATTTACCATTTGCACTGGTGCTAAACATTTAACAGATGCACTTAGCACTAACGTTGCACTTAGCACTAGCATTGTTGTTGGGTCTTTGATTAAAATAGAAAGTAGATTACATATTTGGTCCTAGCTCATCTTATGTTAGATATTGAGTGAAATGGGCTTTCTGGTGTGATAGAGAATACATCAAATATGGATCACTCCAGATTCAGTCTGGACTCCACTACTTCAAAACATTTTGAACCATGACAAGAAAACTGAGCACACACACAAAGATTACTTTTACTGTTGTCTCTTTATGCAATAAGGAAAAGTCATGATGTTCAATATTCCCTTTGTGGAAGATGGGAATTTGTTAGTAGCCAAACCTGCATTTTTTTCAAGCTACACCAATACAGTACAAAAATAACATTGTTTCATTTTTGAGACAGTGCAACATTCTTCAGGTGATGTTTATGAAAGTAAAACATGTTCGCTCCATCTTCTATGACAAAGGAAGGACAAATGGCGCTAAGTGCTTTTGCTCAATGTTTAGCAAATGTTAGATAGTCTGGGACAAGGAATTATGAATGACTTAGATGTTTGCAAAGTCTATAATTTGGTATTCTGATCGTGGTTACCTAATTGGAGCTCATCGTGATGAATTGAATCAAAATAATGGACACACTTTGGAGCTTGGAACTTTTTCCAAATGGCTCAATGTACAACTCATTTTGCTTTTCACATTGGGAATTATCACACTCATACTGTGTATAGCAAAAGATTGCATGGAAAGGTAAGACCCTCAATGACAAAGGCCCTCATTATGAGTGAGCCGGTCCAGAAATAAGGTGCCGGTAACAAGGTTTCCAGCACCTTTTCCGGAGCAGCTCACTCCGAGTCTGCCGCTAAGGGCTGTAAACTACCAGCAGGCCTGATCTGCCAGTAGTCCAGGCCCCTACGGTAGACCATTCACTCAAGCATCGGCACCATCACAACGGTGCCGGTGCTTCAGTGTTCCCATTCCCAAGGAGTCCAATGGGCCTCCACGGCCGTGGGAACTTACTGTTCCACTGACTGTAATATCCCAGTATTAGCGGGATATCAGGTGGCGGAAACTGTAAACCTACTTACCTACCAGCAACCTCGCAATAAGAACCAAATCTGATCCTAGGAATGGAGTAGCCAAAAAAATACATCAATATTCGCCTAGGTCTGAAATCCCTTCAGCCATGTGTGTTGTCACCAGTTCCACATGGAAAGTAATATTATATTTCTTGTACATTGCCAATAGAATTCTGTAAAATGTGTCAATTCTGTCTCATACCAATGGCACAATTAAATCAAATATTAATAGGCCAGCAGTGTGCTCTTACGTGAGCACACTTGCTTGATCCTGAGCATTGAGCATTGATGGGCAATTACAGATGAATCATTCTAAAATATAAATGATGTGTTTGGTAGTGGAAATAATGCAATTTATAGTATTGAAGAAAATCCTTTGGAGAGTCTGAAAACATATATTTGGGATTTTGTCTTTTTATGAATGTCTTTGGCAGCACACACAATCTACTGAATTTAGACTACCACGCCAGACTGTTTCTTCCTATGGGAATTTGAGATCTACACTTTGTTACATTGTTTTTAAGTTCTTATTTGAATTATGTTTCCTTCAGGTTTGGAATCCATTTTAGGTTCAGGGTCACACGCCTAAAAGACATATTTTTGTTTAGGGGTGAAATTCCCCTACGTAGTGACCATATGAGGTACCTTAGGCCCCCTTTCCCAGTCACACACTCTAACCAACAAAGTCAGTGCTCTTCAGGAGTTGGTGATTGGGACTGTATGGAGGAAGATTCTGCAGCATCCTGTAGAGTGAATAAAATGGCTTTGTCCTTTTACATAGACAAGCTTCTGAGAGAAGCCTCTACGTAAAAACTTCTGACTCCAGCACCGACAGCCTGAAACTTGTCTTGTGCTGTGGTGAGGGATCATTAGCACTTTCTGGCCCACTTATAAAACCTGCTTTTGCGGGTAGTTGGACTGAGTATTCAATTACTGGGTACGGTGGATCGCCCCACTAGCCTAGGTTTGCTACCTTATGTTCTGTTGTTGCTACCCAATACTATTGCTGCTCATCCTGGGTCTTTTCATCCAAACTCTAATCTTCCACCCTCAACATTACCCCAAAGAGATCCACATCTTATGTAGTACTTTTTGATTAACATCTATTCTATGATTGCACCTAATTGTAGGGATACTGTGGTGGCCTTGGCACTGCATCAAAAATGCAGGGAACCTTCAGGTTAATTTAGGATGGAAGCTTACAGGGCCAAATTGGTGCCAGCCCTGCTGTATGGATTCAAGATTTGGTTCCCAACCACAAGGATTGAAGTATATACATTTTAGGGGCTGGTCTGAAAAGATGAATTTGCTAAAAAGAAAAAAAAACTCAGTTCACTTAATCAGACATATATTAAGTATTATTTTGATGGAAGCCTGGACAAATTGATTTACTTGTCTCTATAAAATAAGTTTTTATTTTCACAGGAAAAACAAGTTTCCCCTCTCAAGTCTGATATTTGATATTTGATATTGTGTTTAGTTTAGCTGCACTCAGTGTAACTGAGTGCAGATTGATTCAATAGCCTCACTTCTGCGAGCTCCCACAGTAAAGGAGAGCCCCAAGAAAGCACACATTTGTGTGCTGTTAGTGAATAATCTTGTTTAATTTTGTATAGTTTAGCCTCATTATGGCCTGGGAAGAGACCCTCCCTCCACCTCAAGCCCCTTCCTGCTTTCACCCCTCCACGCGCCATCCTCCTGGCCTGCCCTGTTTCCTCATTGGGTCCTTGAACCTGCATTCTGTTATGCTGCACTCAGTATAACCGAGTGCAGATTGATTCAAAGGCCTCATTTCTAGGACCTGCTCAAGTCAAGGTGAGCCCCTAGAAAACACAAGTTTTCCATTCTGTTAGTGAATAATCTTGTTGAATTGTGTATAGTTTTGCTGCATCACAGCCTGGTCCGAGTCCATCCCTCCACCCGAGCCTCTTCCTGCTTTCACCCGTCCACACGCCCTCCTCCTGGCCCGCCCTGTGTCCTGATTGGTCCTTGACTCTGGATTCAGTTATGCTGCACTCAGTGCAGATTGATTTGACGGCTTCACTTCTACGACCCCCTCCAGTAAAGGTGAGCCCCTAGAAAGCACTAGTTTTCCATGCTGTTAGTGAATAATCATATTTAATTGTCTGTAGTTATGCTGCATTGTGGCAAAACGCAGAGTCCCTTCCTCTAACCGAGACTCTTCCTGCTTTCACCCCTCCCCACTCCCGCCTCTCAGCCAGCACCATGTCCTGATTTGGTCCTTGACCCTGTTATTTGTTGTGCTACACTTGATGTAACCGAGTGCAGATTGATTCAAAGGCCTCACTTCTTCGACCTTCCCCAGTCAAGGTGAGGCCCTAGAAAGCATGAGTTTACCATGCTGTTAGTGAATAATCTTGTTTAACTTTGTATAGTTTTTCTGCATCACGGCCTAGGGAGAGACCCTCCCTCTACCACAAGCCCCTTCCTGCTTATAACCCTCCCCGTGCCCCCCTCCCCGCCCACCCCATGTCCAGATTGGGTCCTTGACCCTGTATTCTGTCATACTGCACTCAGTGTAACCGAGTGCAGATTGATTCAAAGGCTTCAATTCTACGACCTCCTCCAATCAAGGTGAGCCCCTAGAAAGCATGACTTTTCCATGCTGTTAGTGAATAATCTTATTTTATTGTGTATAGTTTTGCTGCATCGTGGCATGGGCAAAGTCCCTCCCTAAACCCTAGCCTCTTCCTGCTTTCACCCATCCCTGTTCCCCCTTCCCAGCCTGCACCATGTCCTGATTTGGTCCTTGGCCCTGTGATTTGTTGTGCTGGACTTGGTGTAACTGAGTGCAGATTGATTTGAAGGCTTCACTTCTATGACCTCTCCCAGTCAAGGTGAGCCTCTAGAAAGCTCAGGTTTTCCCTTCCTGCTTTCACCAAGCCCGCCTCCCAGCCTGCACTATGTCCTAATTGGATCTTTGTCCCTTTAAAGCACGTCTCTAGGGCAATCCCCTGCATATGCAACCCTCTAGGCTAAGGGCCCACTGCAAAGGGCAGCCCCTGAAGAAGCAACCCAGAGCACGTTGGCATGTGTTGCCCTGTTAAGCCTGCAGCCATCAATCAGCAGCGACTGACAAGGTAAGTGTGTTTTGGGCAGGGGGCACAGCCAATTCTGTACACCATTAACCTGTCCCATACATCTTATTATGTGTTAGCTTGTAGTCTAATACATGCATCCCACAGTTGTATGGTAGCCATTCCTCTCACATTTAGGTAGATTGTCTTAGTCAGACATTATGTCACATTTAGGTAGATTGTGTTAGTCAGACATATCTCGCAGTAGGTAGATAGCCTAAGTCTGCCATATCTCGCATTTAGGTGGATCGTGTTAGTCAGCCATATATCCCATCGAGATAGATTGTTTTAGTCAGCCATATCTTGCAGTCAGACAGACTGGGTCACGTAGTAATTTATTGCATTTAGGCACATCGTTACAGTCCACCATAATTTGCATTTAGGCCTATTGTCTACTATCTACAGTTGCACATGTAGCAAGGCTTTTCCCCCCTCCATCCAGCTGTCCCAAACCTTATGGTGCATGCATGCTGCATGCATGTTTGTACCCCCATTTGGGCATCTCTACCTCTATCCTATTTACTGTCTACTGTAATATCCCCATTTAGGCATTTCTCCCTCTTTCCACGTGTCCAAAATCTAGATTGTTACTGCATTTACTGTCTACTGTAATACCCCCATTTGGGCCCCTGTATCCAGATGTCCCAAATCTAGGTGGTACTGCATTTACTGTCTAATGTAACACCCCCATTTAGGTGTCTCTCCCTCTGTCCAGATGTCCCAAATCTAGGTTGTTACTGCATTTACTGTCTACTGTAATACCCCCATTTCGGCGTCTCTACCTCTATCCAGGTGTCGGAAATCTAGGTTGTACTGCATTTACTGTCTATTTTAATACCCCTAGTTGGGTGTCTCTCCCTCTGTCCTGGTTTCCACAATCTATGTTGTTACTGCATTTACTGTCTACTGTAATACGCCCATTTGTGCATGTTTGCATCTATCCAAATGTCCCAAATCTAGGTGTTACTGCATTTAATGTCTACTGTTGTGCACCCATATAGGTCCTTCTCCCTCTGCCCAGGTGTCCAAAATCTGGGTTGTTACTGTGTTTACTGTCTACTGTTGTACACCCTTTCAGGCCTTTTTCCCTCTATCCAGGTGTCTGAAATCTAGGTGGTATTGCATTTACTGTTGTACCCCCATTTGGGTGGTTCTCTCTCTATCCAGATGTCTAAAATCTAGGTTGTTACTGTGTTTACTATCTACTGTTGTATCCCCATTTAGGCCTTTCTCCCTCTATATAGGTGTCCAAACTCTAGGTGGTACTGCATGTACTGTCTACTATTGTACACCCATTTAGGCCGTTCTCCCTCTATCGAGGTGTCCCAAATGTAGGTGGCACTGCATGTACTGTTGTAACCCCTTTTAAGTGTATCTCCCTCTAGCCAGCTGTTTCAAATCTAGCTGCTACCCCAAAGTGCACATCCCTCCTCCTCGCTTGTTCAACACCATGCTCCACCTGTTACATCCTCCATGCAGATCTCACACTGCCCAATCGAGAGTGGCACAATGGAGAGCAGGAGTTGAAAACCTCTGACCCCCAGAGAATACCACACTGACCAGCGACCCAGGTAAGCCAAGCTTCCCACCCCACCCCTGCTAGATACTAATTTGCACCCTCTTCTTGCACCTCTCCCAAACAACATATCACCCTCAATACCAATTCACATTTCCCTTCCCTTAATGCAGCAAGAGTTACCCTGGCCATAGCCCCAACCTCTACACCCCCCCCACTCGCACCCACACCCCATGGGTCACCAGAATGTCAAGAAAAGGCCCAGACCTAGGGTACCTCAGGCCCCAGCTAGCATCACCCATCCACAAACCCAGATTCCGAACCCTGCCACCTCACTATAGGGCCCAAGCCTCCTGCCAGCACCCAACCTGGTCCTAGCCCTATTCTATTCTTCACCCATTCCCCCTAGTTTACCCCACCCCTATTTTCTCCCCATAACCTCCCCCATCCACCTCTTTCCCCCACCCACCTTGACCAACCCCCATCCCCTAATGCCCTCCCCTGGCCACACCCTCCCCCAACCCACTGTCAACTCCACCCCCTCCACTACTGCCCCTCCTACAATCCCCAACACGACCCATCAAACACTTGCAAACATGTCCCAAAAACAAATTCCACATCTTTGACCTTAACACAGAAGAACACCCAGGTGTCCTTTTCATCACAGAAACCTGGTTTGCTGATGACTATGAGCCCATTGCACACAAGGCCTTCCCACCCGGCTACAGCCTTATTGTTCGGAACAGATTGCGAAGGGATGGAGGACTTGCGATACAACACAAACACCAATTGCAATTACTAATTAAGAGCAACCCAGCCTCCACCACAGACTATGAATCTCTTCTACTAAAATTCCAACTCTGATGCTCTGCCTTGCACAGCTTTCTACTCATTTACAGACCATCCGGCTACAACAACAACTTTGCAGACACACTCTGCGACACTCTGACAACTAACCTCAATCTACATCCAACACTTACCACCCTAAGTGATTTCAACATCTGGTTTGACTCCCATTCAAACCCTATGACCAGATCTCGCACAGACAACCTAGAAGCCTTCAACCTGACGCAAGGCATCACCACGCCCACCCACACTGGAGACTAAATACTTGAAGCAATCTTCAGCACTGTAAGCATCATAGCCACACTGCCTCCACGCCTCCTATCATGGACAGATCACTCCGCAATATTTGTCTCTGTCTGTGCCACTCACAACTGTGGCCCGCACCTAAGGCCACAACCGACCCCCACCAACCTCCACACCTCTCACTACACCCTGGAAAACAGTCGGCATCACCCCAGACCTCACCAACTCCCTCCTCAAATCACTCCCCACACTTGTGCTCCAGGAAGACCCCCATCAAACTTTTCAACCTATGACTCTCAAATGCCCTCATACCCCTGACCCCAACAAAACAGCTCTCCAAGAGATCAGGACTCACACCCAGGTGGTACACCACCAACATCAAATCACTAAAAACCCTCAAACACTCTCTGGCATAGACCTGGAGAACCAACCCAACCACCCAGAACAAAACCACCCTAGCAAGACTAACAAGAGCAAATAGATTAGAAATCAGAAAAACCAAGAAAATTCTATGGGAACAGAAGCGTAAACTCTCACAACCAACCCGAGCAAGGACCTTAATAGAATTATCTCTGAATTAAATTCTCTGGGCTGCTTTAACCCCCATCCACCCAATTCTCAATCCCCATGCAACACCCTATCAGAACACTTCCAAACCTTCGCTATCAACAGACACTCTGCCATCATCTCTAAACTGTAATACATAGCCCCTCCCCCTACCCTTCCCCTGCCCAACCCACCCCAAACCCTCTCCCGAAAATGACCGTCACCTCTTTCTCTCCAGTCTCACACCAGGAGTTCCTCTCGCTCCTAGCACAAAGCGGCCCATCAGGCTCCCTGATGACCCCTGCCCTCCCTCCTCAAAAGCATCCTAGACTCACCCTGTGCAGGCAGTATCAAACACCCAATCCTCAACAACTCCCTAAAACTGGGAGTCTTGCCTGAATCCTTAAGAACCTCCTACATCAAACCCCTCCTCAAAAAACCTACGCTCGGCCCATCCCTCCCCCAGAACTACTGGCCCATCTCCAACACCTGCTTCATGGCCCAACTCATGGACCCCACAGCATACAAGCAGCTCAGTCTTTTCACTTAAGCCAACAGCCTCCTGGATCCTGCCCAATCTGGCTTAAGACTGCTCTAAGGAATTGAGTCCTCCCTAGTGCCAGTCTGTGACGACCTAAGAAGAGCAGCGGATACAGAATGCTGTGCTGTACTCATCCTCCTTTAACTTCCTTCCACATCTGATACCATCAACCACACCATCCACCCAGACAAGCTACACTCATGAGGAATCAAAGACAGTGCCATCTCTTGGATCTGCTCTTTCATCTCTGATCGCTCACAAATCCTGCTCCTCCATCCTTTCTCCTCTTCCTCACAACCAGTAAAAAAGGGGTCCCACAAGGAGCATCCCTTTCTCCCCTGCTCTTAAACATCTATCTAAACCCACTACCCACACTCATCTGATCCCACAATCTCACCTGCTACAGCTACACAAATGACACCCAGTTCTGTACAATTGAAGATAGCGATCTGCCTACACTCCCTTAAAATTCCCTCCCAAGGAAGAGAACAGGAAGAGAACAGTCAGCAAGGTCAACTACAGAGAAGAAGCCTTGGTTTAGGGCCTTACCGATGAGAGATGGTAGGCTAATTGATCAAAGTGGCAGTGTTCTGACGTTGCTGCACCTGGGTTTTGTTTTGCTCACGTGCTGTTAATGAGCCGAATGTCCAAGGTTGGGAGAGAATGCCAACCAGTCATGAGGGCCTATGAAGCAGTGTGCCATACATTGTTGCAGGTGCCAATTTGTTGCTGTTATTCTGCTATTAATCTGTATTATGCATAGTAAGAGGTAGTTCAAGGAGTGCTTACCTGGTAGGGAACAGCCAATTATGTTACTAACACGTAAACAAATTATAAGTATAGATGTTCTCTTAACCAATCCCACCTTTCGATAGGTTTTATTTATTTATTTTATTTTTTACATTTGTATAGCGCGCAGGCAGCCCAAGGGCATTGTGGCGCTGTTACTTGCAGACAACTTAGTTACATTATGCATAAGTTACAGATTGGGCACATAGGCGTAACATATAATATGCATAGAGGCGTACACAGGTCAGGTATACATATGGCGGGTGTACATGAGAGACGGTATTATTGTTTGCCACTTTCGATGACATCATAGATGATGATGTACATCAAAGTACAAAGCCTTTGTATAATGGAAATGTAGTTGAGAGTGTGTGAGCTGCAATCTGTTTGTTCACCAGTTTTCCCTACTTTATTTGAGATGATAATAAAGTAGTACTTTGCCCTACCCTTTGAGTCTGTCCGGTTATTTGGGTCTGCAATAATTTATTGGTAATTCCATTTGAACTTGGAACGCTCCAGGTGCTACTGGACAATGAACACATGCATCTTTAATTTAACTCTTAGAACCTCCCACACATGGACTGCAGTCACCGAGGGAGTTCCAACCACAAAGTGCATTGAGGCCATACAAATGGGGAAAGGGTGCTATATAAATGATGAATATAATACAATACAATACATCTTAGGATAAGTCAAGGTACTCATTTGTGGCCTTTCTGTGCCCCTCACCTGAAGCCAACCTTCCTAACATGAGACCCATGCCCGAACATCACTTAATCCCCTCCCTACTCACCCTAAGCTTCTTCCCTCCCCCTTGCCTAAATCCATGCATGCTTGTACTTCGAACCCCCATTCTATTAATCGATCAATGCAAATCCCTCATATAGCCCAAATCCCATCCATGTTACTCACTTAAGGAACATTGCATGTTTCTTGCTGTTGGCCTGTCCTGATGCTCGCAGGGTCAGAACTTGGGAAGTGTGACAAATTCTGATCCATCTAAAACGTTCAGTTGGGATATTTTCAACTGTGTTGCTATTTTGGATAATAACATCACATGATGTGCTATTTTGTTTCTGTTTTACTTATCTTTGTCTTATTAAAATGCACATTATTGTGCCCTAAAAATAACATTATTAAGATATTAAAGGTCACTTTGTATGTCTGACACTGCATTAAGCACTTTACCTGCACACTTGCATTTTATATGGTAGGAACATTAGCATTGAATTTCAATATCTGTATAATACATGGCAACCGGCAATATTTGTATAAAAGCTTGGAAATAATGTTCATATTACAAGCTAGTTGTGACATCACAACTGACTTGTTTTTTATGTGACATTTATTGTTAAGGTTTTTCATGCAGAACAAGTATAACAAATGTTAAACAAGTAAAACATAGGCTCAAATCAATGAATCCTAAAAATAGACAAGTAGTATTTACAAGTAAGGTACAGACAACAGAAAACAGCGAGCATATTTGTCAATTATATCCAATCTTTGATAAGTAACAAACTCCCTACTTGAAAGAGTAGAAAGGTCATATAACCAGTCATCAACAGAAGACTTAGTTACATTTTTCCAACATTTTAATATTTGTTTCTTCACCACCATCAATGCTCTGTATGCCCAAAAGGGAGTCAACCAACAAATCAAGGTAATAGGAACCATACCCAACACACACAACAATGGAGTTTGCTGGAGCGGACGATCCAACACAAGATCCCTGTCCTACAATATAGGCTCACAGAAATCACACATTTTTTGACAAGACCAAAACATATGTAACCAGTACCAAAATCCGACTTACAATTCCAACAGGTATCATCATCTAAGAGATCACAACGCTTCATCTTAGAGGGAGTCCAATACTTACAATGTACAACTTGTTGCTGAGTAAACTATAGCTCTATATCTATTTTATATCTAGTAGGTCCTGCCCAAATTTGGTTCCATATTATGAAAGCATAAAGTTCAAATCCGAAAAGCATGGCCCTCTAAAAGCATTCTGAAGACATAGAGCAACTTAGGAAGTAATGCCATCTTAATTGCAATAATCTTTCCCACAATGTCAGGTTCAGCCTTCTCCACTTCAAGTTTAAGGCCGTTATTTCTATAAGCTTAATTTGGATATTATGAGCTAAAAGGCTATTTACATTCCTGGAAGCTTGAATACTCCGATATTAAATCCATTGTCTGACCTGATATCCTGATCAACTCCAAGAAGAACTCTACGACATGTTGGCGATATTGGAAAGATCAGTGATTTTGAAACATTAGCTTTATAATTTGACACTCGACCGAATGCTTGTAAAGTCGAGAGCAGTTCCCGAAATGAATGTTCCAGATCCAGAGCAAGTCTAAAAGGTCATCTGCATATAGCAGGACCTTGGAGATACAGCCATTAATCCAGATTCCCTTATTTTCAGCGTTTTCCTTAATAATGATTGCGAAGGGTTCAATAAAGAGGTCGTAAAAGGGCGGATACAGGGGTCAACCATGTCTTGTTCCCGGGTGGATCAAGAAACTCTCTGATAGACAGCAATTTCCTAATACTTCTGCTTCTGCATCTCTATAAAGTGCATTGAAGAACTTCATAATTTGCGATCCACAGCCACATTCATCAATACTTATCAGAGGAATGTCCAACTGACCCTGTCAAATGCCTTCTCAGCATCAATACTGATTGCAGTGTATGGGTCTAGCGAATTACTGCTGACGTTTATAACATCCAATAATTCCCTTACATTATCAAAATTATTCCTACCATGTATGGAACCTGTTTGACTTTGGTGAATTAGTTTCGGCAGTATTGTATTAAATCACATTGCGTAAATCTTTGCTAGAAGTTTTACATCTGCATTCAGCAAGGATATGGGTGTATAATTGGCACAGATAGACTGAATGATCCTTTCCAGGTTTAGGTATCACAGATATCACTGCACTTCTCATTGAGTCGGCCACTTCCTGATAATCTCAGTGAAAAGATCTACCAAAATTGGAGCAAGAGATGAACTAAAAGCGGCATAGAATTCGATCGGGAAACCATCTGGCCCCGGACCCTTACCAGGTGACATTAACCTCATACATTCAGTGGTTTCCTGCATTGAAAGTTCACCATCTAAACAAAGTTTGTCATTGACACTTAATTTCAGAATATCAACATGTTCAAGAAACTCGATTATCTCATCATCAGCCAATGCCTCATCTTCGCAATACAGTGACGCATGACATTTTCTTAATGCACCACAAATATCCTTATTCTTCCTCAACAGTTGCCTGTCACTTTCTGAAACAAAACGTACGTGCCTTCCCTTATCTCTACCTTTCAGTCTATTGGCTAACAACGCCCCTGATCTATCCCCACACTCCCAAAATGTCTGTCTTGTGTAAAATACATCTTTTTCAGCCTTAGCAATTATCACTTCATCAAGGGCTGGTTCGCATTCAGCATATCAGAAAGGTTAGTCATTGATGGGCAGGTTGTATGAACAATCACTGACTGTTTATATATAGCTTCCAGGCGCATGCGCTGTGACTCATTCGCCTTTTTTTGTATGAGGCATAACTAATTATCCTACCCTGCAAGAAGTCCTTCAACGCATTCCAAAGTGTGGACAATCTATCAGCTGTTCCAGCATTTTCTTCAATGAAAAAAATAAATGACAGTCTCATTTTGTCTCAATTTGTTTCATAAATTCTTTATCCATCAGCAATCTAGTGTTGAATCGCCATTGCTGGTTATGCTTTCTATCTTCTGAAGAGCAATCCAAATTTTAAGCAGGTTCAGAGATTATAATATCATCCATATCAGATGCAGTCACATCACCAAATAAATCTCTGCTTACCAGGAAGAGATCAATTCGAGAGGAAGTACTGTGTGGAGCCATAGAAACCATATTGCTTTTTATGGGGGTTCAATTTTCAACAAATATCATGTATGTCCCAAGACTGCATGAATTGCATGAGACCTTTTTGAGCCCTCTCTTCTGCATGAGAACACATTTCAAATGTATCCAAGATTTTATCAATGATAGTGTTAAAGTCACCTCTGAGAAGTATAGGCCCATTACCCATATCCTTGAGTATATCATCCAGTTTTCCAGAAAACTCAGTTTGGGCTACATTGGGTGCATACACACTTATAATTATTAAGCATCAATTTTCCACTAACAGTTTTAGCACCACAAATTGTCTGTCCGAATCAATGCTGGCTTTTTCCACTGACACACATACATTTATTTTGAGGTAATATGGCCACTCCCCTACTAGAACTGCTAGCAAAAGCACTTGAGTATTCTTTCACATTCACACTATTCAAACTATAATCATCATCATTGTGTAGGTGGCTCTCCTGAGTAAAATAATGTGTTTTTTTTTTTTAAGAAGTTAAGTACCTCCTTTCTCTTAATTGGACTATTCTCTCCTCTTACATTCCAACTTAAGATATGTAATTTGCCATACAAACACAAACAAATTATGTTCTATAACTAATTGATGTGGGCAGGCAGAGATATCGCTCCAGAGGTGTGCAGGACCACTAGTGTGGGTCTGTTCCACTCAAACGGCACCATTACTGCATTGAAGATATGAACACGGAAGAAGATGTTAAGGATCAGATAATTAGCATCACTAGATGTGAGACAGGAGATAACTGATAAAAGGTAAACAAGATATAAATAGAGGAATAAAACAAAACAAAAAACAAAGTAAACTAAATAAATAAAAGAAACACATTGAGGCCAGAACATGATGAGAGTATAGCTAAGAGAGAAGCATCAGCTACCCATGTTAAATTTAAACCAAACATCAATCCAAAAAATCAACCAGTTTCAATCAATAAAATCTTAACTCTAACAAGTATCCTATAACACATTGTATAATTCCCAAGGAGTGATAGAAAAGAAAATGTGCATGTATGCTCAGGAATCTAGCATCTTAGGAATATATATATATATATATATATATATATATATATATTTTCTTTTCTATCGCTCCTTATCGCAAGTTATTGTTGCTTAGGTTTTTGGTTTTACCTGAAACCATAACGTCCCTTTTAAAAAGTGTTTTTACTGATATATATATATATATATCAGTAAAAACACTTTTTAAAAGGGACGTTATGGTTTCAGGTAAAACCAAAAACCTAAGCAACAATAACTCGCGCCACCACCGTGTACTGCCAAGACTAACACCCAGGACATCAAAGATGACATCACAAATGTCATTGAAGACACCAACCGTTCAATTACATAGCATATGCAACATAATGGAATATACCAAAACAAAATAAATATACCTCAAACCGAATTACCTCACAGAAACTGCACAGAAAAAATAAACAGCACACCTGTGCCTCAGTAAAAGCAAAACTTAGCAAGAAAGTAGTGAGTACACTACAATTATTGCATATATTTTTTAACTTTCTGGATTACGTACACTAATAGTAATACATATAATTTGTTTTACACAGAAATGTCTAGTACTTTGGAATGGCTGGAAGACAATTCTCCTCGGGATGAAATGAGTGAAAACAGTGATACAAATGGTTGACACTACACTTCTCTATATAAACCAACTAATAGTGATTACTTAATGTGTACTTAACAATTCTTTTTTCACAGACCACCCAGACATTAAAAATAATACAGAAACAGAGACCTTAGAAAATCATCTGCAGCGAATGGAGCAAAAAAATGATCTATTAAAGGAATAGTACGCTCAAAAATATCACTGTCCTGAGGATTCGGCTTGTGTTTTTAAGCATACGTTGATCGATTGTATAAACATTTCGTATGCAACTTACTGTGCTTTTCCTCTTCTTTACACATGTGAAATCAGGCAGCAGGGTGCGGCCATCTTCTGATAATATTATCCGTTGCCGCATCGCCCAAGGTGGACTACCCTGGCGGCACTAATTCATATGCCCCGCCCCTGAAGCCGACTTCACTAAACCTAGTGATAATCTCTGTCTACCTCCAGGACATTACTGGGCAGCATAGCCAAACGCGCCCAGTCATCATCTACGTGTTAACGTTAGTTAACGGACAACCTGGAATATCAACACACACCATCTCACAACACAGCCCGTCCCAATTTTGATTATAAAACTATACTTTTAAAGAAAATAGCAAAACTGTACGATTTGTAAAGTACTTTTATTTCACAATAAACGCTCCGAGAACATCCGACGATTGCTATATTCAAGCAAATGGGTAATTATTTTCTTTGTTCTCCATCCACAAATGTTTATAGTGAGTCACACAGTGTTTCTTTTGGGTATAAAAAGTGTATTAGACGCACCATCAATCGCAAGGCCTTCACATCAGCTTTCCGCTAGGCCACCATGAACAATGTCAGGTTGCTCCTTATCGCTGTTACCGCGTAAGGGCATATTGGCCCGTGCTGATCGTCCCAAAAAATGGTCAGTGTGATCCAGTCATTCAAGTGTATCTGCTTAAAAAACCTGTTAGTTTGTATCTGGAATCGATGACAATCGCAGAAAGGCAGGATGTAGCTGATTGAAAAACATAACAGAAATGTGTCTCAGTAGCCGATCTTTATAATAATTTTTCATTTCACCCATGAATTCGGCCCCATGTTAAAACTAATGATGAACACAGACGTGAAACAATGGGAACACAGAGAAAACAACGAGGAAAGTAGTTCAGAATTTGCTTCAACGGTTAGTGCTATGGAGTATGTTCAGCTCGAAATGAGATGCGGAGGCTGACGCTACAATCAGGGAGCAAGCTAAGTGCAAGAAGAACACATAAACATAATTCTAATTATATATTAGCGTTGAATTAGGTGTTTGTGGAACCTGGGGAAACCCAGTGGTGCACTGTTTGCATCTCAATGCTGGACTGGCCATGTGCCCGGAACAAAGACAAGTACACACAAAGGTTGTATTTCCGTGTCGTTTCAATATGCCACAAACAACAACCAAGTATAATGTAATCCAACAATAACAATCAGCAAATGATAAGTTGACTCATTGGTCTATAACATCATCGAAAATAAAACTTGCATAATATTCTGCATTTCCATTCTCTCAGCGTAGCGCTGAAACTCCGTTCACATCAACACATTTTTATAAAATAAATCACATCTTCCTTTGTCCAATTTTGGAATGGTGACCCTTATCATATTTAATGGTATTACACCCCTCCCTTCATTTCTTTCGGAATCCTCGCTTTCTTTCAATGTCGAAAAACAATTGAACCATGTACTGTGTACAATGTGTGGGTTTCCTCAGCTCACAAGCAAAATTTCACAGCGTCTGACCTTCACTCAGAATGATAGCCAATACCCATTCAGACTTTAGTGGCATTGGAAATGTTTTTGAAAAACCTATATATTGTTTGCTACATTGCACCAATTATGTGTGAAATTTCTAGTGATTTAGAGAATGTTGAAGTCTCCCAGCGACTTCCACAGCCAACCCACACCACACCACCTGTCAGCTGAGCCCATCTCCTGTTTACACGGAAAATCAGGTAAACATTTTTGGCAAGGAGCAAGTCTCGAGCCCTAACAAAAAGTGCTTGCATGAGAATGTCCGAGCAAGCCCTGCTACAACCCCCTCTGGCTAGGCCGCGGTCGCCTGAACCCATGACCGCAGTTTTATATTAGAGGCCTATAAGTTGCACACGTGTGTTTGTACTACCCCACTTTGGATCAGCAGCGAGGTGAAGGATGTGTGGATCTTGCCCCTGAGACAACTAGCGGGGGTCGGAATTGATAGCTGCCAGGTCTGGCACATCACAGCTAGAAAGGGGGTGGAGTGACACATGTTAGTTTAGGACAGAATATAATGTGACTGGGATCTTGTTTTATTTGGAGAAACTGTGGGGTGGTCCGCAAGGAAGTGTCACACCTCTGATACCTGAAAATAATAGCTTTGGAGGGGCACAAGGTTGAATAAGCAGTAATTTTCCAGCAGCGGGGAACATTTGTTGAGATGGATGAAAAACTACAAGTCTTGGTTTGGCCCTGACACACACAGAACAGTGATGTCAGAGGAAGATTTAAATTAATACATTCTTAGTTTGACAGAATGACAGAGTCAGAGACACAATCACAGAACGCAGCAAGGGCCGGAACACTGCTGAATGGACATACACTTGATTCACTGAAAAATTGAAACAACCATTGATTAAAGTTCTGTTGTGCTTTATTTTGTTGCTGATTTTGATGGCACAAATTATAAAGTTCTAGTTGCAGCACAGTGAGGGAAATTCCCCTGTACTGACCGCTGCCACTGGGAAAGTTTCTCTAATGGCACCAACAACACAGGCGGGTATTACTCGGCGAACGCAGTGTCCAAGTCCCCCATGAAGCCACCATGTAAACAAACGATGGGCCACCAGCCTGTACCACCTGTGAAAGAGAAAGATACAAACTGTTTTTAAATGAACAAAATAAGTGTATTAAACCTTACTTGACAATGACAAATCTAGTATCCAATGGCATTGTTCCTATGTTGCCCAGAGCATACCAATTGGGTAAACTATTCAAGGAGTCTAAGAGATGGTTATCGGGTGCCGGGGAGAAAAACAACCTTGACACTCGTGATGTTCGGTGAGGATTCCAGATGATTCCACTTAAAACCAAGGAAATCTACCATCCTAAGCTTTTTTCACCACTAGCAACTGAGGAGGGATTATACCAAATCTAACACCTTATAAATACCAGCAGCAACCGACCTGTATGGAGGATGATGTGACACTAGGGTGCACTCAACCCAACAGTAAATAAGCCAAGACGCCATCCATACAGATATGTGTGACATTAT
Source organism: Ambystoma mexicanum (assembly GCF_040938575.1). NCBI lineage: Eukaryota > Metazoa > Chordata > Amphibia > Caudata > Ambystomatidae > Ambystoma > Ambystoma mexicanum. The sequence goes on along the minus strand of NC_090934.1, from coordinate 1,418,973,602 downwards.
TGACTGTATGGAGATACTACTAACAGAAGGAGTCAAGTGAAACACTACAGACTTCAAGGTTCTTACCAATTGAGAATTCAAATACCTCGATGGCTCAAAATTGAACACAATTAAATTTAAGTCAACCTCCACAATGGAGAAAGAATTGGACATCCAGGTGAATAAGGTGAAAAAAGACAGAGAGGGTGAACAACTCTTGAAGAAGGGGAGACACCTAAGCCCCGAAATGCATTGAATATTATACATTGACATTTTCCAGATTAGCATATGACCTATACAGGTCTATACATATGTGATGGAATTGTGATAAATATATAGTTTATCCACGAGGAATATAGTGACAAACGTAAGCTGGATTCAACATAATGTGGGATTCATCTACAGTAAAACTAACATTTTTCAAATTGTGCAAAACTTTGGTACCCTACAAATACAAAAGCCAACAACTTGATGTATTGATGTGAGATTATTAACACATGATTCAAAGTAAATACTAAATTGATTTGTTTATAAAAATTGGTTAATAAAAATTGGTTTCTGAGGAATTTCTTTCCACAATGATTGTATCACATTAACAAATATTGATTGTATTTACAATTGAAAGGGTGTGTAGGGGATAGGAGTGTTCCACAAGTTTGTGGACATCCAATGGCATTGTTGTCAGTAAGAAAATCCCACTTAGACACTGTACATTATTGAACGACTACGTATTCCATTACATTTGGGACACAAAGAAATATTGGTTCATGGCTCTACATGAAATATACATAAGGACACCACTACGATTTCCCCAAATTGTGAGTGATGAATAGAATTACAAGAGTGTCTTTGTTTGCCATTGATAGATCAAAGTTACAACAATATAGGAGTCACCCATCAAATGGTAGTGGCCTAAGTGACATCACAACTAGAGTACATTTACTCGTTACTTGGATTGCAAGAACAAACTGTTGCTCGAAGTTTGTGCATAAGCACCATCATAATCACTTCCACATGAGGGAATCCAAGATGTACAGCCACTCCACAGCGATCGGCATGCACCTGCAACCAATAAATCCACACAATCTGCTTTCTGAAATACACAACCATAGCTGTATGCTTTCCTCTCAGGAAAAAGACTTTCTGACAAAGTCTCTGCTCACACATCACACCCAGTAAACCCTACTGACCAATCTCTTGCTCTGCTAAGTCTCATTTGCATGCCTTTTAGCCTCAAAATCACTGTATGTAATACGCGTATCCATGGACAAATCGTAAAATCTGAGTGTGCGGAATTAAAATTTAAATAGATTGCCCAATTTCCCCTTTGCGTTTGGCTCTGAAAACACCCTTTATTTTGTTTTTTTTTCTGCAGATGCTTCTGAAACACCTTTTAGTTTGTATTTATTTTTGTTTTTATTTTCCTTATTTTCCTCCAAAAATCTTCACATTAGCTTCTCCAAACCAACCCTTAAGTTCCAAAACAGCATGGCATTTCCCATAAAAGATAAAGACATGCCATCTTCTTTAAAGTAATCAACATTACCAGAGTCAATGTTATTGTTGCAAAAGAACATGTCAGGTCTAGTCATAAAAGCAAACATGTCTCAGTTAATTAACCACATAGCAACATTTTGCTGAGGACAGAAAACAGAACTATTGTCCCATATTGCCATGGGTATCAAACCAGAAAATAATTATCTTGGCATTTGGAAGTAGTTTCATTACTGCCTGAACCAAGTTTTGCAGATCTTCCAACAAAGAAGGGGCACTTACATAACCCAAATGCGCAGCACCACAGGGCAAGACAACCACATGTGCACTGTTAACCCCGGCCATATTGTGACAAACTTCTACCATTGCTTGCAAATTGAATCCAGGCACAGTGCTCCACACCACCTCTAATCCCTTTACATCAAACTTGATTCCCACATTCCTACATTTTGCATACTGCTCCAAACCATTCACAAACGTATCTCCAAGCACCAACACCCTGACTTTCTCCACCTCTGCCATCTTCACTACACAAAGCCTCTCTCAATACAAACCAGAACCTCAACACATGATTGTCTATTCCCTACAGTCCCCTTTCATGCTGGATTTGCTGAGAAACCCCAGATGTGGCACGCCCTCTCCGTGAACAGCTGCAGTGTCTGCGGAGGACATAACATTGGAGCAGCCCTTCTACCCTTTCCACTTCAATCTCTGCACCATTCCCTGATTGGCTACTATTTATCAGTCACACAACTATCCATCAATCACATCCAAGACCTCTACATCTAAGTCCATCATCACAATTCAGCACTTCATATGTACTGTGGATCACTCTGAGTACAATTGGGCTGTGATTGCAAAGCACCTACAACAACTCTCCAACATTTCTACTTGCAGATTCATGCACATCACATGCAGTAAGCAAACTAGAGGTATACATATTTTCCGCACAGTACATGTACATCTCTTCTACAAATGCATGTAAACAGAGTAACTGCAACCTACCCTGTATAACCTGTAAAACAACTTTCATGTCATTTCTCCCATCTACTATGATCAAGTGTCACTTGCAAAGTTGTCAGCTCTCCAAATTTGTATTTACCCATATTATTAACTCCAATGTACAAACTGGTATTTTCTTCATTCATGCTATCATTTGTGTAACCACTGCCACCTATTTCTCCACATTTCAACCATGATAGCATTTAATGCAGCATAGTGCATAAGATGTGCGTACAATTTCCCTTGTATACATTCTGCATATTTAACATACATTCTATCATTTCCACTTCCTTTACAAATGATTGTAATAGTAGTCACACACAACACACACAGCTATTCTAACAAAGTGTCATTTCATGTTAAAGGATGGGAGAAATAACAGTATAATTATGTAAAAAGGCTTTCTAGTGTGTTCTAAAATGACACGCAGCCAGGACGAGTACATGCAATTTTATTAACACAACAGATAGCCAATATCACTTGAAAGGCTCCCAGCTGAAACAACACCACTGCCTCTACAATTGTTCTTCCAATCGAGACAGCTCTCTCATTCCGGCGGGTTGCCCATTCCGTTCTAGCATTTACAACAGCATTCAACTATGCACAGGTGCAGTCATGTCTATCAAATCATCTACAACTACAACTATGTACAGTGTTATGAAGCAAGACATACAACATTTTCCCCCTTCCCTTCAGTCTGCAACACAAGCACCAGACCCTTCCTTGCAACCCTTACTTTATTTCAGACTCTCCCATCTCCAAGCACCACAGAATCATCCAGTAGTTTGGTAATGACCTACTGAGTAATAAGCTGCTGACCCCATTCAAATCCTTCTGCTTTATTTCTCACACCTTTACAAATGCATACATTGCATACTTTTCCGTATAGTTCCTGCCATTTACCCTGTAAAAATAGCAAACACAGCATATGATTATGTCTTCTATCTCCTAACATCCAATAACACCGCCTGTGCTCTGTGCGCTTACTATTGTACTCATTTCTAAAGCACATTCAACCAACACATTCTAAATGAAATATACAAAATGCACATAGCAAAGGAAAGTGCATGTACATGCTATACACAGTTATCAGAAAGCACTACTACTGCAAAAACAAAGGAATCCACGTCTACATTAACAACAGTGCTATTAACATACATATTAACTAACTTCTTTCTTTCACAATTGCAGTGAAGACCACTCTCCTAGAAAGCAGCAGAGTCTGAAGTTCAAAGGAGAACTCAAAAGAAACCTACTCTTTCCATGCAAAAAAGTAAGTGCAATACTGCCATAATGTTGTAACTGTTAATCAAACACTGTAGAGTTCTAGTGTTCTAGAACAAACAATTGTATTTACCCTGCAACATTAGATTCAGTATTAGTGCTTCCCCTCACCGGCTCCATACTTTGTATTGTAATCTGAACACCAGCATAGTAACAGACAAATACAAGAATACCCTTCCCAACCTCATTTAGCAGCTCGTTGCACAAGCACACACCTCTACATACATCCTTACCATCATGCTCAGACACTCATGCACAAAGCACACATACACTGCACAAGATCCCAACCCACCCTTTTTTCTCTCCAACAGACCCCAAGGAATGCCTACCAACAACAAACTCCATAGAAAGCAACGCAAAAGTAAACAAAATCAAACTAAAACTCTCCAAAATAAGTATCTACTTTTAGCAGAATTTGTACAAAAAATTCAAACAAAACAGCTAATACAGTCATTAAGCTAAACAAAACAAACTTCCATTACAGAAACTTTGCCTCCTCTTTCAAAATCAAAATGTAAAACGAAACAGAAAGTGATTAACAAGACTGTAGCCACCACTAGTGCTAACACAGCACCTATAAATCTTGATGTAGTGGCAAGTAAGCATACCAAAAAAAATATTTTACAAAAAATATTCTGCCACAGACCCCTTCAGAAACATATATAAACAGGAGAGGAATCACGCACAACCCTTAAAAGCTACCGTAGAAAATTAATCCTACAAGCTCTCATAGACAGTGCACTCCTTCGCAAAAGAAAATTATTAATTTACTTTTAAACAGAATGAAACCACTAACAAAACTAAGTAGTAAACTACAAAAAAGAGTTCTCAATAAATGGAATATCAACAAAGATAGCTTCACAAACATCTATGGAGGTCAATGTAGTCAAACCACGGTGAAAGAACCATATTTCAACGAAGAAGCATACAAACAAAAGCATATAAACCCAATTGCCATACATAGCAGTGGGCGAGGGTATGAAAAACCTAATAATACCATTATGGAACAAGAAATGCTGCTCACAGAAATATCCCCAGAAAACTCACTATCAACTGTCCATTCCACTGAACCAATACGTCCACTATGCAAATGACCGTGCACATCAATGTGTAACATTGCCAAAGAATCCTTCAAATCTTTACGCCAGTTCCTCAATCAGTATGTGAAAGGCAAAGACAAATTCAAAATGAAACTACTACAAAATATGGACTCCTGGCTTGTGTGCAAATACACAGGACTACAAGGACATTCATTAGCCTGCATTTCTGGACCAATTTTCAAAAGCACCTTCCATCATATAAAATGATATCAACACATCATTCAACTATAAGAAATCTGGTCCATAAACTGTACTATGCCAAAAGTCCTGCTTTAGCACTAGCCAATTTAAATAACAATCTTCTACATGGTACAGCCAAACAACTACTCGGAGAAATAGAACATATCCATATTTTGGAACTGAAAGCCACTTACAAAATGCAATAGCTTTACAACAGACAAATAGAATACACCAACTTCTCTCTAATTGCAACAATACTACCACCACTTCCAAATCAAAAACCATACACATATTCAATTCCTCCTACTGAACTCAGTGAAAGAAATATATTGTACCATAACGTAGAAAGAGTTTCTTTAATCCAACATGGATTGTTTTTTCCAACAGACCCAATGATTTAATCAACAAACACAGGAACTGAGCAAATTGCACAGTACACTGGTTTGAACTATACTACTTCTAAAGTACGAACTATGAGGGGCGACAAAATACAGAAATGTCTACTATACAATGCAATACTCATAAACGCATCTCATGCCTCATTCCAGCCAATCAGGGAACACGATGCGTGTTCGCGGACATGATGCAAGCCGATTGGCCAATCGTCGTCCTGTCCACGGGGCGAACTGGGAAGTGTGTCCGCGGAGCAGACATATATATCATTAATTTTTTTGCCTTACGTTTTGGTCATTTAAAAAGAAATACTGGACTGATTTACACCAAATTAACAAAAGCACGCTTTTGGGACCAAGACACCGCTCCTGCCGTAAATTTGGTGAAAATCCGTCCAGCTGTTTGGGCTGTCGGCGCAACAGAAATTTGTTTCCATTACGTCTATGTGAAAGAAAGACATTTTGGGACCCCCACTATACCTATGCCCCCTCACCACATTTTGCAAAAGAATTCAGAGTGGCCCATATACTTTTTTTGCAAAGTTTGGTGAGGATTCGTCCACGGGGAGCAAAGTTATAAGCCGCCCAAAACATGTTCTTCCTATGGGTTTAGCAACTTAACCACTTAACCATAACTACACATCCACAGTATATATATATATATATATATATATTCACTACAAAAAAAAAAACTTTGTTAAGGGGACGTTATGGTTAAGTTTCCCTACCAAAAACCTGTGCACTTCACTACAAAAAACGTTTCAACCCCCCATTATGCTTCAAGGTAAAACCGAAAAACCCCTCAAATTCGACTGTTATGGTAGAGTAAGCCACCACACCTGCCATCACCACTATGCACTGCTAACACTAACACCCAGAACATGAAAGATGGCATCTCAAATGTCATTGCTGACATCACTGACAACATCACATGTTTAGGCCCTTTGTTTACGTTCACTGCCATTTACATATATGTACATTCAGTAAAAACACTTTGTTAAAGGGATGTTACACATCAAAGTGAAACCAAAAAACACTACACATTCCCTAATTATGGTAAGCTAAGCAACCATAACTCACACCACCTACGTGCATTGCTAACACTAACACACAGGACATCAAAGATGACATCACAAATGTCATTGATGACATCACCAATCACAAATGTCATTGATGACGACATCGCCTGTTTGCGGACGGGGGCGGACGAGGTCAACAGTACCCAAACAGGCAGGGAGTATCTGAAAATGTACTATTTTCTTACACAAAACATTTTGAACTTAGAAAAAGGACTGGACGACATTATAAGTATAAGTAGATAAATAAGGAAACCTGAACGTGTGAAATGAAAATTATGCATTTAATAGCCATGTAGAATGAAATGGATGGTACCATAAAAAATAAAAGGTTGCCTCGATCGTAATTACTTGACAGAAACTCTGCAGCCTGGACTGACAGTGGATGGATGCAGTAGGACGAAGGGGAAAAAACATCAAAATAGTAAGTGAAGGTCATTTTTTGTATGTGTGTGTATTTTCTTTGGTATGTGGTGCAGAAATAATAATGCCTTTCTGTTGTTTTGACACAGAAATGACGAGTACTTTAGAGTGTTTGGAAAAGTACTTTCCGCATGGGGAAATGTCGGAAGAGAGCGATAGCAATGGTACACAGCACTCTACGTATGAAAAGTAATGGGCAGTATTTTATGGGCATTTAATAGATATATATTTATTTTTTACAGACCAAGAAAGAAAAGAAGAAAGGCCAACAAATGAGACAGAAGAAGACAGGATGAAAAGGATTGAGCGGAAAATGGAGACGTTGAATGAGAATTTTAAAAGTTTAAGGGAGTTTGTGGAGGACTGTGTGAGAGGGAAAGTATGTTACCACTGTCCCACCTGTACCTGCCCCCCCTTCTCCATTCCCTAATGAACCATCCCCAAACCTTCAAGAAGAAAATAGATGTTTCGACGAAACATCCATCCCTTCTTCCCCTCACAAATCTCCCCCTCATAACTAGCCCGTGTTGAATCCTAAATCCCCTATATTTGTGTCAGTATCTGCTTTTGTATAGTAGTTGTAGTTAAAGAGGGTGAGGAATATATTTTTTTTTAAAAGACTTAAAATGTTCGCAAACAGCACGCCTGTTCGATCTATCCGTAAGGAATGGAATGTGGATGTTGTGAAGGCAGTACTCCTACACTTACTAATGTCAAGTGCGATGGAGTTGATGTTCGATGGCACCATCTGTGCAAGTTGTGCATACATAAACAGAAAGGGGCGTCCTAAGGACGTTATACCTCGCCGTACCGCTGACAAACGAGATGAAACATGTTTGTAGAACACACCAGGTGTTCGGGATGGAAGTGAATGAGCAAAATGGGAGTGTGTTAATGACAGTATACTTGTCCGTATGCTCTGTTAATGACTGTATACTTGTCCGTATGCTCTGCAGGCAAGATGGTGGCGTCCGTAGAACAGGCGCGGTGGCCAGCAAGTTCGTAATCAAACAAAATGGAGGTGTCCTAAGGACAGTGGACCTGTCCGAACAGTGAGCATATTATGTACGCACATGCGCAGTGCAACCATAAGTACAGTGAACATCGCGCCTGACCTTAACTGTCTGTCTCACTTGTGTCGCACTTTGAATTAGTTTGAGAACCCGAACACTGTCCTTAGGACACTTGCGCGCATGCGCAAGTTTGTTAGCCTGCATTTGCTGTCCAGCGGACACCCATTTCTAGCGTGGATGTGTTCAGGAAGTCATCATGTGACCGCACCCACGCTGAGCGTGAGGACTAATTTGCGCAGTTTGTGTGCTTCCGCAACAGTAAAAAAGGAACTTATGCACACAAGGTAAATTATTGTACAGTCTAAAAATATCATTTCACATATCCGAGACAATAGTTTACCTGTGGACATGTTGTGTAAAATTTTCGGAATGCTTTTCAATGATGAACAAGGTCACGAGGCGCACCCCTCCACCCATATAAGTGGCCACACCCCCGTGTGCATCTTTATTGTGCTTCTAGCTGTAGCAGATTGAGGGGTACTGCCTTTACTGCTGTAGTGACCAAAAGGAAAGTAATCGGTATGGCATCCATGGCTGCTGTTGCTTCATTAGCCTCTGCACCACCTCCAAACCCGCCACCACCACCACCTCCCCAAGGGCCTGCAGAGAGATATACGGCTGAGGATGTAGAGATAGAGGAAGAAGAGGAGGAAGAGAATGAGAAGGAGAAACTCCGCACTACAAGCACTCGCTGGGAGTCGTGGGTGTGACAGTTGTTTTGAATTTATGGGAACGTACCAAAAGCATGTGCGAACCTGGTGAGTTGTAACCAGTGCCAGGTGGTGCTGAGTCGTGGGAGACCTGGTGCGTACAGCTTTGCTACGACGACCATGAAGCAACACCTCACTTGGTTCCACAGTGTAGACATTTGCAAGGTGGTGCCATGTGAAGAGTGTAGTCGATTGAGTTCCTCCACAGCATCCTTCGTGTCCGATCCTCTCACCACAAGAGACACTCCTTTGGGGGAGCGGCTCCCTCCAGCTGCCTCACAAGCCATTCACAATGCTGTTGATCCTTACCTTTCAAAGGTGACAATAGTGTGTATGTATTGTGACGCTGTACTCTGCAGGGTGGAGAGATTTCAAAGTGCTTTTGAGGCTACGTCATGGAGCATCAGAAGATCTGCTCCTTACCTAAGTAAAGCTCACCCTATATCTTTTTCTGTGCACTTGCAATCTCTTATCCCCATGGTTGGTGTCCCTTCCTTACCCTCCTTTGTCCTCCTCTCCTAGTGTGTCGTGTGGCCAAAAGCATAAAAGTGGAAAACAACAAAAATTTAAAAAAGGCTCTTTTCAGAGCCGCCTTTCTCAGTTTAACAATAGAACTATCAAGTGACCAATGTAGGCCTCCGCGCATTTCTGAAAAATTTCGCGGTTAGTCGTAGGACACACAAAAATGGAGGGTGCAAGTGGAGCAAACCCAATAAAGTGGACGCTGGGAGTAAGTGGTGGCTCTGAAAAGAGCCTTTCGGTGGTGTGTTGTGTTGGTCAAAAACTGTGAATTGGAGAAAATGGATTGTCACATAGGTTATTGTGAATGGAAAAGAGGTTGCAATGCATTTTGTACATTGCGAAGAAAAATCTGATTGCCAGCATATGTAAGATGGACTCCATCTCTGCGGAAAATGAAAGAGCTGCAAAACAAAATGTTTTCATTGTGGAATGAGGACATGTCAACATCTCTTAGAAAGGCACAAACAGCCTTATTCACATTGCGTCTCGCTTTCTCCATTTGTGGAACAAATGCAGAAGAATGCAGCTATATTTGTCTTTGTGCAATACGGGAAAAAAGTATTTGACAATTTTTGAAATATGTCTATGACCTTCACAAGTCCTTCCTTTATTGCAAATTGCAAAGGAATTCCAGGGACATGGACTAAACTGTTGCCTCTGCAATGAATGATAAGTATATCTGGAGGACGCTCTGTTAGTAAAGTAACACAGAGAGGTACCAAGTCCAGCCACCTCATTCCACGCACCCCATGCCAGTGTACTTCCACATGAGGAAATCCGAGATCTGCAGATAGACGGCAGCTTTCTGCATGCACCTTCAATCTCCCAAAATCCAGATAATCAGTTTTCGAGTACGAAGAGCCATGGCTGTGTGGTCTCCTGTCAGGGAGAAGAAGTCTTACTGAATCTCGCTGTTCAGAACACACCTACTGAACTTTATTGACCAATCCCTAGCTCCGCACATTCTCATTTGCATGCATCTCCACCCCAGAATCCCTGTTGGTGATATGTGCAGCCTGCAAACTACCGCCATATCCGCGGACATGTATGGGATCAGAGCGTGACGACGGTACATTAAAGTATAATTCCCCTTTCTCCCCTTTCTCCCCTTTCAGGCGGGCTCTGAAAAGAGACATTTTTTTTGTTTTTGGGCAGATAACTTACAGACATCTGTTATTTTATTTATTATTTTGTATTTTATTACAGTACCTTCTCTAAGGCAAGCCTTACATTCCAAAAGAATATGGCATTTCCCAAAGAAGATAGCGCAACATCTGCCTCAAAATAATCCACATTACTTGGAACAATGTTATCGTGGCTGCAGAAAAACATACCAGCTTGAAACATGAAAGCACGCATGCTGCGATTGATGATACACCTCCCAATACTTTGATCTGGACAGAAAACAGAATGGTTGTCCCATTTTACTCTAGGGAGTAAACCAGGAAAAATTACTTTCGTTGTTGGGAAGATGTTCATTAGTGCTTCAACCAACTGTCCCAAATCTGTCAACAAAGTACGTAGCCCAAATGGCAAGCACCGTAGTGCAAAATTACCGCATGAGGAGTGGTTATCATACGCATGTCTCTGCAAACTTGCAGAATTGCCGCAGCATTGGCATCAGTGTCAGCGCTCCACACCACCTCTACTCCTCTCACATCGAAATGGTGTGCCACATGCCTACTCTCGGCATAGTGTTGTAAGCCATGGACAAAAATGTCTCCAAGCACCAAAACCCTGACCCTCTCCACCTCTGCCATCTTCAGTATATGCACCGTCTATCGACACAAAAGACGTAATCTGAACATCTGATTTGCTGATGCCTACAGTCCCCTTTCGATGTAGGATTTGCTGTAGAAACCTGTATGTGACACGCCCTACCCGTGGACAAGCGTTGCCTACGTGCGGCACATACCTCTTACCCAGTCCTTCTACCCTTTCACATCGGTAGCAAATCGAGTCCCTCATTGGACACAACTAAGCAGTCACACAACCATCCACAAATCACATTCAACATTGCTAAATCTAACTCTGTCATGAACATTGCACACTTCAAATGTACTGTCGATGACTCTGACTGGAAGTTGCATGTCATTGCAAAGCACCTACTTCACAAACTACTGTACAAGTGTTGCGGATTTCTACGTGCAGCTCCATGCATGCCCACATGCATGAGTATAGAGTACAGATACGCATATTTTAATCAGAGAACATGTGCAACCTTTATGATGTAATTTAAATAAATTAATGCCGCTAAATGTGCATACGTAATACATACCAACGTTCCCCCTTTTAAATGCAAGATGTCCGATTTATCATTGACCAACCGCACAACTTCTTACTGCCTTCTGCATAACCTATACATATGTTACAAGCATGCCTATTTAGGGTGAAACTGGATTTTGCATTCGAAAATGTCGGAGTTGTGTATTGTGTGCGGCCTACAGTAATGGTACTTGCAATGTGATGGTATGAGAAAAATAAGCGCTCCTGATTGCTGTGGTGACATCTGCCTCTCAGGGCCTTCCGATGTGATGTGTCGGCATCGTGCTTATAATTTGGAAGTAGAAAATGTTTTCACATCTACTATCATGCCCTATCACATACAAACCTCTCTCCTATAGATAGTATACTTTTTAAAAAACAAGGCATTACCATAACCTTAAAATTGTTCTCAATTCAGAAGGACTAGCAAGTAACATATTGCAAGTAACATTCAAAAGCTGCACAGAGTGAAGTGAAGTGCACAGGTGCACTGGGTTGAAATATGAAAGGAGAATACTCTGACGAAAGATGCACAATTAATGTGTGCAGTATCATCGCTGCTGTAAACACACAAAGTAATTAATTTTTTTTTTTCAATCGCAGTGAAGACTACTCTCCTGAGAATCAACAACATCTACACTGCAAATGACATATCAGAAGAAACCTGGTCATTTTGCAAAAATAAGTAAGCACAGTACTAACTTTATATTGTAACTATTCCTCAAAGAGACTGTGCGGGTTATTTATTTAATTCGTACACCAAAGCAAACATTGATTTCTGAATCATTCTACCTACAAATACCCATTTATTGAAAGAGAATAACAGGCAGAATTGCTCACAAATCCCTGTGTGTTTGGAACTCAAATAACATACAGAATCATTAGAATGTTAATTCTAGAAAAGAAGTTGTTGTTTCAAGTTTATGGCATTTTGTTTACTAATAATGCTTCTCGTCACCACTAGGCCACTTTGTACCCCCATCTGAAGCACATTGTAATAGTATACAAACAGTAAAATAGCCTTCCCAAATCATTGTAAGAGGCCAATGCACATTCACACACCATGACAAAGAGGTTCCCCATGAGAATCATTCACGCATGCACACAGCACAAATACATTGAACAACAGACCAAAGCATGCCTTCTTTTTTTCAACAGACACCAAAGAATGCCTACCAAAAAGCAACTTCGTAGAAAGGAATGCAGAACTAGAGCAAATAAAAATAAAAGTGTTCAATGTAAGCATCCATCTGAAGTAGATCTTGTAGGGAACATTAGAACAAACTAGCTAATGCAGTTGTTTAGCAAAATAAAGGAAGCTTCAACTACCAAAACTTTACCTCCTCCATCAAAATGTGTCACAAAACACAAAAAGCATGGCAAAAAATGGGCTACCATTACAGCTAACAATGCTCCTAATAATCCTGATATAGTACCAAGAACCGATAGTAAAAAAAGTATTTTAGCAAAAATGTTTCGTCACAGATTGCTTCACAATCTACTAAGAAGAGGACTGAAATCATCCTCACCCCTTAAAACCTACCGTAGAAAGTTAATCCTACAAGCTCTCATGCACAGTGCAATCCTTCTCAAAAGGAAGTTGTTTATATTAGTGTTAAGTAGGATGAAAACACTAACAAAAAGTACCAAACTACAAAAGAAACTCAGCAATAAATGGAATGAGAACAAAAATAATTTCTTATATGTTTGTGGAGGTGAATGGAGTCACATGACAACCACAGAACCATATCTTAATGAGGAAGAATACAAACAAAATCAAACAAACACAATTGCCATCCATAGCAGCGGACGAGGGTATGAGACAATCAATAGTACCATCACGGAACAAGAAACACTGCTTACAAAAGTATCCCTGGAAAACTCAGAATTACATCTCGATTCGACAGAACCACAGCGTCCAGTATACAAATGGCTGTGCACACCAATGTGTGCCATTCCAAACAAAGCTTTCAAATCCTTATGTCAGTTCCTCAATCTGTATGTAAAAGGGAAAGATAAAAGTAAAATGAAAGTGCTGCAAAATATGGATATTTGTCCAGTGTGCAAATACACAGGACTACAAGGACATTCATTAGCCTGCATTTCTGGGAATATTTGCAAAAACACCTTCCATGATATCAAAAGGACATCATTCAAATGTAAGCAATCTAGTGTATAAAATATACTATGCAAAAAGTCCACCTTCAGAATTAGGCAATTTAAATAACACTCTCCTGCATGGTACACCCACATTTTGTATTTTGTATTTTATTGAATTTATATAGCCCTTTACTCTTACAAGAAGAAATTGACCATATTCAGAGAAAGTATTTTGGAAGTGAAACCCACTAACAAAATGCAATAGTTTTAGAGCATAGTAGCAACAAATCTGCACATACCAACCTTCTATTACACACATACAGAAAATAAATACTAACATTTAAAAGGGCATCGGCTGAAGTAGCAAACCATGTGTGTGTGTGTTGCCACAGAACGTTTTACAAAAGGAACACAAACAATGTGGACATAGCATACAAAATAGAAGACAATGAAGATTCCAAATGGTTTGAATTAGCTCTCTACCTTTTAGCAGAAAACAAATTTGAACTAACTGAACGCCTAATATGTTGCAGTTACTGTACTACAAAATTAGACAACAAGCGCACTCCTTCACATGCTACTACCAATAATTTGGAATTGTTCCCACTACCAAAAATCCTGTAACAAATCAATTTGTATGAGAGCATCATAATTCAAACAGTTCACCCATTTCGAGCAATTATATGCCTTCATTCAAAAACAGCAACATTACCTCCCTCTGAATTGTTGAAAGGCATTTGTGGCAAAGTAGCTTATTTGCCATTAGATCTAAATGAAAATGTGCACACTCTAGAAGTGCAACGTTCAATAGAGCATTCTTTAATAGTCTTGGTAAATGGTGTACCAACAAAAGACAAAACAATTTGGCAACAACTGGTGGACTTACATAAAGTTAGACAAGCATTGCAATATTTAAAAGACAATAATGAGTACTACAAGGAAATAAATATTCAAGAAAGCTTAAGGGAAAGAACGGAAATAATTCAAGAGCCATCAGAAACTGGAAAATTCGAACTTCTGGATCCTGCTACAGTATCCACTCTTTTGGACCAGTACACAATTTATCCATTGCATTCCAATGAAAGCATAGATGATGCACTAGAAACTTACCAAATGCGGCAAACCAAAGGTTCACCAATGAGTATATGGGAAAAAAGTATAGAAGCGCGTGCTTTTCCACTGCTATTTCCTACTGGCAAAGGTGGAAGATACGATGATAGACCCATTCAGATTGGGGCATCAGAACACACAGCTCATTACAAATGTATTCACAAGATCCCACATTTAGACAAAATATGGAATACATATTCCACCTCCTCTATGAAAGTGAGTTAGCAATGCTATGTTACGGAGTTCCACACATTTTGAAATCTGGAACCAACTTTCAAAATATGTCAGCTACGCAGTTAAAACAAAAAGTACAGGAAAAATATGAGGTTTTACAATCAAGTATAACAAATTTGTTTGCAAACATGCGTGGTACAAAGGAATACTGGTTCCGACGGCACAGAGATGTGCGTTGTATGATCAGAAACCTTGGACCACCGACTTGGTTTGTTACACTAAGTTGTGCAGAATATGCATGGGAAGATTTACATGAGTTCCTATGCATAGCAAACAGCAACAAAAGCAACATAGATATATTAACACCTGGAGAACTTTGCTCTCTAGATCTAGTTAATGTGTCAAGATATTTCCATCAACGTTTCGTTGTCATGCTACACTTTATTTGCAATAAAACTGTTCCTCCCCTTGGAGAAGTGCAACACTTCTTCTGGAGAAATGAATATCAAGCGAGAGGAGCACCACATATTCACATGCTGTTATGGATCAAAGGTGCACCTTAATTTGGTCACAACAGTAATAGCACTGTTTTGCAGTTTATCCAAAAATATGTCACTTGTGAAATCCCTTCACAACAGACACATAGTGAGCTGCATGGGCAGAATTTACAATTTCAAAGACACAAATGTGGCAAATATTGTTGCCGCAAATACAAAAACAAAGGTAAATACTACACCAAATGCCGCTTTGGTTTCCCTAGACCAGTTACAGAAACAGGTGAAGTAAAAAACTTCATGTCTTCAGTTCGACATAGGGTTAAAGGTAAATCACCTAAGAACACATACTACATAAAAAGAACAGAAGAATCAAAATATATCAATGATTACAATGCAATCATTGCCCTCTTCTGGAATGCAAACATAGATGTGCAGTGCATTGCAGAGAATTCTACTGCAGTTGCACGATATGTTACAGCCTACTTAACAAAAGCAGAAAAAACAGACCTTCAAGACCTCTGGGATGACCTGGCATCAGACAAAACACTATCATAGAAATTGTACAGCCTATGCATACAAATGCTCTCTCGTAGAGAATGTGGCGCCTATGAAGCAGCAGATCGTTTAACCGGTACTGCTTTGTATGGAAAATTAGACAACATAGTATGGCTAAGTCTTGGTCCTGCTAAATCTAGAAAAATAGTTCTGAAATCATATGAGGACATAGAAACAATTGCCAGAAATGATCCCAACAGCCAAAACATTGTAAAAATCAATTTACTGGACACATACTATCTGAACAGGAGTAGCACTTTGGAAAGTATGTGCCTATACCACATAGCTCTCAAAACCTTGCATACAAAAATAATATAAAACCCGATGAAAGCAAAGGTAGTTATAGAGTGACCGATTGTGAAGGGAGCTTAGTGAAACTTACCAAACAAAGCTTAATTAATGATGTAAAATTATCATTAAAAACTCCTCAACAGAAAGAACTATATTATATGTCTCTGTTACAACTTTTTAAAACATGGAGAAAAGAGGAAGACATACTAGATAACTATGACTGCTATGAAGATGCGTTAAAAGCAAATGAAAGCGCTATCACTGATGTGAACTTTACGCAGTACAAAACAATGTTACACAATAAGCAGCAACAGGAAGAGGAACTTCAGGCCCAACTAGATAAGGACTCTTCTGACAGTAGTCAACCTTCTGTAACAGGAAGTCAAGAACCACTAGGACGACCACTAATAACAAATGAGGCCAAAGTAGCTATGGCAGAAGTAGAAAACACCATGTATCAGTATCAAGAATATACAGAAGACTTAACTGTACAACAAGCAAAACTTAACAAAGATCAGTGAACCATTTTTGAAGACATAACAAAATAAATTGTACATCGTGTTCAACACGAAAATAAATAATGTACCAGCCAAAATTACAAACCTATACTTCTGTACGTGAGTGCTGAAGCTGGATCAGGAATAACATTCTTAATCAAAATCATCAGCAAATTCCTTCAACAATTGACAAACAACAAACTGTCAGCTGTTGTAACGGTCCCCACAGGTTTAGCTGCCTACAACATAGGTGGTGTCTTTACACCGATTACTACTGCTTCCAGTAGAGCATCAAAATAAATTAGACTATTACAAACTTTCTGCAGAAGCAGCAATGGAAGTACGCAGAGTATTCAAACAAATGAAAATGCTCCTAATAGATGAAGTGAGCATGGTCTGCAACCTAATGTTTGCTTTGATTCACCTAAGATTGCAAGAAGTACTTAAAAGTGACAACGAAGAACTCTTTGCAGGGAAACACATTATCGTTTTCAGAGATCTTCTACAATTGACACCAGTGAAAGGTGAACCTATTTTTAAAACCTTAGGCCACAAACTCTGCCATAAAACTGTTGGCAGCATAGGCAATGTCAACCTTTGGCAACATTTCCAATACAGAGAATTAACAGAGAACATGCAGCAATCTGCAGATCTCACTTATGCCAACATCTTAAAAAGTATTAGAGTTGGTGTACTATCGCAAGAAGCACAAGCAGTATTGAAAAACCGGCACATTCATGAACGTTATGGTGATAATGCACGTGCAACTGATGTTATGGAACAAATTGCGCACAAACATGTCACTTGTATGGCCTTAATGCCAACTCTTGCAAGCTGTTTCAAATTTAATGAAACAGTGTTAAATAAAGAAATGCAACCAATAATTGAAATTAGCACCACAGACAAACTAGACATACATAGTATGACAGTACTCATGTGTGAGCAAGCCACAACAAGACTAAATAGTTTAGAAAATTCAATAACCAACACAGCTGGGTTGGAAAAAATATTAAAATTATCCTTAAATTGTAGAGTAATGCTTAAACGTAACCTTGACGTTGAGCAAGGACTAGTTAATGGAGCACTGGGTACAATTGTTGGCTTTCAATCATACCCACGTGACAGCAACATTCAGTTTGTCAATATTAGCTTTGATAAACTTTCAGAAGTGAAAAGGATAGGACGCTCAATTGCCTGATTCCTTCTCTTCAAAGACATGTATGTACGTAGAGAGCAATTTTCTCTAACTCTTACATATGCAGTTACCATTCATAAATCCTAAGGTCTTACCCTAAACAAATCATTGATAGGTATAGGAAACACAGTCTTTAAAGAAGGCATGAGCTACGTAGCATTATCACGCTTACGTACACTTGGCGGTCTATTGCTAATGAACTTTCATGCAAGTAAAGTCAAAGCTGATATTTCTTGCATTCTAGAGTACAATAGACTGTGGTCATTGTACACCCCCCATGTGAAACAATATCCTGTTCCAGATAAAGTGAAACGTGGTAAAAGAAAACAAAATCAAACAGAAATGCAACAGAATCCAACAGCAAATCTCTCAAAGAAAACAAAAGAAGCTAAAGCTTCATCAACTACCACGAACAAAGAAGAACCTATTAGTGAATGTAAACCAGGTACCTCTTCAAAGAAGGAACAGAAACTCCGAAGAATGCACTCAGATACAGAACTAGCTGGTCCATTCAAATTTGCAAATGAAACTGGGGTAAGTTGCTCTGCAAATGTAGCAATGAATATTATATTTCAATTGCCACCAATTGTTAACAATATTTACTTACACAGTACAGACCAATTGTGTTTGCACATGTGAGTCATCATAAAGATGCAACAAACAATCCTGACAACACATACAGTGTACATGGAGTAAGGCAATATTTGGACTACTGTGCTGGAATGGTGAGATTCACTATGAACTCACAAGAAGATCCACAATAATTTCTAATGTACTTACTACTAGTAATGGAAAACTAAAGCATACTTGTAAATGAAATCTTCCAGCTATTGTACATGTGGAAACATACATGCACTCTCTGTAAAAATGTGATACAGGAACAAATCCCAAATGAGCGATTTGTGTATGTTTTCATACCTAATTGTGAATCCATTCCATTTCAGCAATTTGTACAGAATGCAAACCATGGCAGATTATGTACTATTTGCAATTCAGACAGTCGCTCCACCTTACTGATACAATCGCAAAGTCCCTACATAATACTTATGCTTCTAAGTTATAATGCTGATGGTACCAAAAACAACTGCAAACTGACTGGATTCACACACGGTCAAGTGTCACTTGGAAAGAAAACCTTTACAAAGGTAGGTATAATCTACCATGCATGAGCTACAACCAATGCAGGTCACTACACTGCATACATTAAAAAGAAATGCGGATGGTTTGAATGTAATGATAGCACCATTACTCTTAAGCAGAGATTGCCAGCTAATCTTAAAAATGCGTATTTAATCTTCTTAAAGCCAAAATGTAATAAATAATGTGTACTTCAAGACTACCAAACAATTATGGGAAGGTCTACAGTTAGAATACGCCAACAGGTATCTAACTGCCCAAGAGGATATAACAACGACACAAATAAATGAATATCACAGAAATGTAGGAACAAATGCACAGTTAGAATATGCCTATAGGTATCTAACTGTTGTTAAAAATCGCCAGTAAGGCAACAAACATAATATTATTCAGAAAGATGAAGGAAACACTCAAAGGAAACAAGGAAGTAGTTACTATCATTGCAAATGAAGTTTTTTTTTTTTTTTAATCCAACATGGATTTTATTTCCCCAGACCCAAGGTTTGGAAAACAAACACAGAAACTGAGCAGAATGCACAGTACACTGGTTTGTACACTAAATATGAGGGTAAAAAAAAGGTAAACTCTCTATTATGCAATGTAGTAAGTTTTCATAAAATGCAAAGACTAACATACTTTTTCCTTTTATCACAGAAATTTAAAAAAGATACTTCTGCCAAGTACTAAAGTCATTTAATACATATATGGATTCTGAACAAAGTAAGGAGTAAGTATGTTGGCATTCATTTTGTACACATATGAACCTACACGTCTAATCTATGGTACTAATGTGCTGCAGTGGCTGTAGGCTGGCCCTTGCATCTTGGTTGTGTACCCTATCACCTATGCCTTATGACCAAGGTACAAAGAGTATAGTTCCTACCCAAAACCATGGTCTTTGTAAATTAACTACTTATAAGTTAACTTTTGGGACCATCATCTACAGCCATGCAGCCAAGACACTAGGACGTGCACACAACTACCGCATTACACCATGCCCATATTCACTTATAACCTCACTGCTTATGACTTCAGTGTTGGGTGCATGGCCTTTGGGCATGCAGGCAAGACTCTGGGTCCTGGGCAGAAACACCACAGCATATCGGAATCATTCTGCCTTGTAATTTCACTACATTCAAACTTGGTTTTGGGAGCATGGCCTTCGGCCAAGCTCCCAAAATGCTATGCCCTCCCCACAACCATCTTAATGATGTTGCTTAGTACAAGTGTACCTATAGCTGTGCTATGCTGCAGTAGTTTGTAGCCACAGGCTACAGACGTGAGTGTGAGGCCACAGATTTATCAATGTATGGGTATACAGTATATAAAATCCATAGTTGCTTACAACTACAGTGCTTATTGTTTTGTTCAAATACTCTACATCCTGCCCACTACTACCACACCATATGACATCCATTGGGGCATATAACTCCACTACGTACAAATGTGCTTTTGGGGGCATTGCCTTTGGCCATGCACACAAGACTGCACACACTCCCCACAACCAGGCAATCGATAAGCATTATTATGGGTGTATCCAGGGGTGTGACATGCTGCAGTGGTTGTGACCAGGGCCTACAGTTTTGGAAGTAAGGCCTTCGGCCTTCAGCCGACAGCCATGTATCCAAACCTCTAGGCCCTGGCCAAAACCACCGTAGCATGTAACACCCATGGCGGCGTACTAATGACTACAATACCTATAGGAAAAAGTAATGCAATTATGGCATGTTGTCAATTTGTCCTTACAACAGTTACAGGTTCCCTGTGCACTGCACGGACTGAAATGCTACTCTTATGGCACCCCTCATTTTCTGTGCGTACAAGGTGGCCATAGAAACCACATCATTAAGAGGTTATAACTTTCAGCAATGCACCCAAGATGGTACACACTCCCCACAACCAGCCAATCGATACGCAATACTACGGGTGTATTCATGGTTGTGACATGCTGCAGTGGTTGTGGCCAGGGCCTACAGTCTTGGAAGTAAGGCCTTCAGCCGACGGCCATGCATCCAAGACTCTAGGCCCTGGCCACAACCACTGTTGCATGTCACACCCACGGCAGCGTACTAATGAATTCAATATCCTGTTGGGTGTCCTGACCCACGTTTAAGCTATCATGCCACAACATTTGGTGCTGTGGGCTTAGAAAATTCAAGATGGCGGAAAACCCACATGTGCGCTGAAATCCAGGAAAGCTGCGCAGTTTGTGCGCCCACCGAAATGGTGGCCTCACTTGCCATCCACCGGTGCGAGAATGAAAGGCCGGGTTGCCATGAGGGAAATGGGTTGCCAAAGGAAAAACAGTAGCGCCGGTTAGCTTCAAAGCGCTTTAAAACCACCATTGGACTACCCGCACAGTAGTCTGAAACCATTGGGAATGGCAATGCTGATTGCCAAATGCAACCTAGAATTGTGAGGAATTCATTTCTTAAATCTCAAAAATGGGTGCAGTACCAGTACTCACCACTATCCAAAAGCCGGCATTTTAAAACCACACCAGATTTTACTTTTTTGTGTAAAACTGAATGAACCCAAAGCAGGCTAAAGAAAGACTTACTGAGAGGTGGATACAATGTAAAGTGATATTCTGAAGTGACTTGAAGGTTTATAACAAGACTGGCTGAGCTGTGGATTTCAGCAGTTTAAGTAAATTTGGACTGAAAGACACTACAAATCTAAATGTTTAAAAGAAATGAGTGACCTACTTTGAGTGTCATATAGGTTGCAATTGTTTAAATGTCATAGTTTTGAACTTAGAATCAGCATTCTAGCTGCATATGTGAAAATGTTTAGTTTTATTTGAATGCAGAAACTGGGGAACAAAAAGTGACATTTTATCTGAAACTGGCTTAAAGAGATTCCAATTCTGCCTGGCAACTACCCCCATCAGGAGTGAAACTTGAGTCACAGCTGTGTTCCCAGGCCTAGCTGCCCTTTTGCTGCTCACACTAAGGATATGCCATCTATCTGATAATTGAATTACCTGTGCTCTACAGGAGCTCTGAACAAAGCCTGTCTTGACTCAGGCAAAGGTTTTATTACAGCGGTCGTAAAATGTAGCTTCCTCTTGGCAGAAGCTGGGAGGGGCACTGCCTGTGAGAGCAAGCTGGCTTGGCAGAACTGGATAAACCAGTATTTCTACCTTGTGCTGAGAGGAAACCACACCCCTTTGGAGCCAGAACATAACTTTAAAAAGATGGATCACTCATAGTACGGACATGTGAAAATTTTATAAATGACACCATAATTCTTGTGATTTTTCTGCCCACATTTTAAGAGGTTTTTCGACCCGGTGGCATGTTCAGGGGGGTTTTAGCGGAAAAGAGGATATTACTCAAAATGTGTGCATGTGAAAAATCTGACACTTCATCAACTAATGTCCATAATCCTTGCGCACATGTGTGTAAATTTGGGGTAATGTCCGGAATTGCAAACCAGTTAAAAAGTGCAAAATATTGCCATTTCTGAATGCAAGCTCCCAGGAAGAGCAGAGTTTGAACAGGGTATACCTCCTGTAATGCATGATGGGTGCATATGATTTTAAAACAATATGTACCTCTGCAAATATGTATTTGTTTCAAATCTAGATTTGTGTGTAAGT
Organism: Ambystoma mexicanum; assembly: GCF_040938575.1. Lineage (NCBI taxonomy): Eukaryota > Metazoa > Chordata > Amphibia > Caudata > Ambystomatidae > Ambystoma > Ambystoma mexicanum. Next base: position 1,418,950,942 of record NC_090934.1, on the reverse strand, counting down.
TGACAGGAGGAGTGGACTCTCTGCAAGCCATAAAATGACATCACGCTGACACACACTTCCTTCCCCAATCAAATGAGAAATGGAAGTTTGACCAATTAGAAGCTGAGAGAGAGGTAGGGTCAGTGATGCTAGAACACACCCACATTCTAAACACATAAAAGCAGAGAGTCAGGACAGATAGGGACATTCATTTCCATCTGCAGCGGGACGCTCTGCCGGAAAAATCCATACTTACCTCCATCAAACTTCAAAGAGCCAACACTTAGACTCCAAGATAAACAAAGACTTCAAATCCCTCAATCTCCAGAATCCAGAAGCAGTGCTGTACCCAGAGAGAGAGATCCAGACTTCAAATTCATCAACCTCCAGAAAGCCAAACTAGAGACCAGACCAGAGAGGGAAAGCAGTGCTGTACCCAGAGAGAAAGCAGTGCTGTGCCCAGAGAGAGACCAGAGCCCAGTCTAAAACCCTGACCAGATCCGTGATGAGGCCCATTTAATTCAAGAATATAGTGTGAGTACATAGCAGAACTGTGTAGAACCAATCTCTTAGTTAAAATAATATAATTCAATCTATTTAATCTAAGTAGAACTGCCTCCTAACTGTCACCTGTCATTTGTAAAGCTGTCACTTGTCATTTTCTAGTTGCAAGCTGCACTTGTCTTTTTGAACTTTAAAATTTCAAATCTGAAAAACGACCTTTATTTAATCGCTCATATCTCCGCGACCGTTTGTGCTAGAGACTTGCAGTAACTTTCATTTGAAAGCTTAGAATCTTAGCTTTGAATCGCACCAAGAACCACATTCCTACCCCTTATAATTTTACCGCAATCACGGAAAACGCATCCGCAAATTTTGCCGCGATTTGCAAATTTCTTCACGTGTAAAAAGACAGCAGTTTTGCCATCCATTTGCCAGAAATTCGTTTAACCTGCTAACTATCCCTGCATCATTGCTAGTGTGAGCCTGGACTAATATTAACTAGATACCACTCACCCTGAACCTCTGAAAGGGAATTAAAAGCATTTCCAGCATATTTCTCATCCATTGCTAGGACATATCAAAGCATTTGGGCCTGTGTTTTCAAAACTCCTATCTGTTTTCTGTAAGCTTGCTGGGATTGAACTGAATCACATTTGATTGCATTTCTGAGAACTGTGTGCTTCCTTCCATTTCCTTGCATTGCATCAAGGGGGGGAGGGGATTGCCAGAGAAAAGTGATTACATTGTTTTGTTGAAATCATATTGAGTATTTTCTGTACTGCATTTCATTCAACATTGCATCCATCTGAAATCTATAAAGCATTCTCTACCACATTATTCTTCTGTACCTATTTACCAGTGTGCTACCTTATCCATTTCATGTCAACTCCTTAGTGATTATAAAGAAGTGTGCTAGTGCCAGATTCTCCGTTGTTAATCTTTATCATATCAGATTAAGTGTGATATTCAATTATTAATTTATTATAAAGCGTGATATAATATATACCTATTGTTTAAATTATCAAATAAACCTTTTAACTTGCAAAACAGAACTACTTCTTGGCTCAGTGGGGTCAGGAGGGTTCCAAGAGAGGGGTGTTATATAGGGGTAGTCATCCAGAACGCATGAACTGGACATAAAGATATATCAATAAGGGTTTTCATTCAGTATTATAGACTAGGCGTTGACTTAGCTGTAGTGTTGAATTGAATCCTCTTACAAATTGGGGGCTCGAGCCGAGACGTTGGGTTAGATTTACCACTTGTGCAGCTTAATACAGTGTGCTAACTGACGGGATACATACATCCGGTCGGATCACCACGCTGCATTACGCTGTGAAGCATTCCTCAAAAGGGACACTCCAAGAAAAGTTCTGTTCAACAAAAATAAAATACTAACTTCTGTAAATCAGGACAGAGACCAATCTCTAGAATGACGACCTTGGTAGATATGAAAATAGCCAGAGAGCACTTCTTACATAAATTATTTGTGAGAGGTGAATGGGCTGAGCAGGGCCAGGATGCCTGGTTGCAGGCCATCACGCGACAGGTCACTGAAACAGGGTCAGACTTATGGAGAGATCAGGGTCCATTACATGTGGCCCTGAGTTAACTATATATGGCTCCTAAAGCCAAAGAGGAACACAATAAGATTGCCAGGATAGCAGCATACCTGTACCTATATATGGGAGACATGCAGGATAGATGTGCTGAAAGCCAAAATCTGGCAAATAGGCAACAGATGGTGTTAGAGAAGGTCCAATCTGACCTGGTCTCTTCTGAGCAGAGGCTGCAGAGGAGCCAGGAGTCAGAAAATGACAGCAGACTGTACATCACTAAAATAAAGGAGGATATGGATGTGCTGCAAAAGGAAAAGTCAGAACAGGATACCAGATTTCTGGCCTTGCAGAAGGAACACCAAGAAGGTTTGGACTCCCTACTGCAAAGCCAGAAAAAGCTGGAGCAACAGCTAGACTTCAATAGGGCATGTGCTGAGCAGGTAGTCACCCTGCAAAGCCACCTAGATAGAGAGAAGGCAGAGAGCAATAAACTGATTTTGAAAGACCTGGATACCCAGACAGAGTTTGACCAGGAGCGCCAGAAAGCTGGTACCTTCCAAAGGCAAAGGGACGACCTGGCAGCACAGATGCAGGCTCTCAGTCAGGAAAGGGATACCTTAGGCCAGGAAGTCTGCCATTTAAAAAGAAAAATGGAAGAAAATCACCTGACCCACCAGGGACTGGGTGACCTCCAAAAAGAACACCAGAACTTGCTAGAGCACACCAGGAGGGTGGAGGATGCTCTAGCAAGAAAGGAGCAGGCCAATAGGGACACAGCTCAGGAGGTAACCCTCCTGCAGCAAAGACTGGCCCAGTTCTCCAGGACCAACCAGGAAGCACAGAGGGAAAATGAGGCCCTCTGTCAACACAATGATAGGCTCCAACAACAGGTAGCCATGCAGGAGAGACTGATAGAGTCGAGTAAGGCCTTAACAGAGGAACTGAAAGCACAAATACAGGCTCTTGCATTGCAACAGGGAGCAGGGGCGGATAGAGATGAGGTCCGCTGGGAAAGAGAGACTCCTGACCATAACCGCAGGAGCCGTAACACCAGGGGCCTTCATCTCCCCCAGTCCCTGGACTCTACCACCCCCATGTCCCCTGGCGCACATGAGCACAGGGCCGCAGGGATGGCAGATTACTATCCAGCTAAGAGTATGGGGCTCATACGCCAGTACCACTCAGGAATGGAGGGGTGGGCATCCGGGTATGGGCACCCAAGTACAGTACAGTTCAATGGGGAACCCCAGGAGAGTAGACCCATTAAGGGCATCCTGAAAACCTCTGCCCAGTTAGGTCAGTGGAGGGGGTACCCATCAAATCCTGGCAGCAAGGAGGAATCTGAAGACTCCTCTGAACTGCGCAGGACACAGGAGACCAGGTCCCCACATTCTGCCAGCCATTCCCAGGCTCGCAGAATCCGGGAAAACCTGGAAGAACAGACGGGAACCTCTGGGAGCAGTGCCTCTGAGTCCGAGGACGAATGGACAAGGGTTACCCGAACCAAAAAGGCCAATAAGGCAAAAAGGGCCTTGCTGAAGGACCCCTTAAAGCAGATTAAGGCGATCAGGAGCGTCATCACGCCTTACCATAAGAACGCTAAGTATTCTGTTTGGGAGCACTTAGAGTTGTTTGAACAAATGATGGAGACTTTCCATTTGAAGGACAGCCAAAGCTGTATTCAATATGTAAAGTGGACCTTCTCCCCGGAATACTCCAGTTTCTTTGCGGGGCTGGAGGACCAAAATCATTCAAGATGGTCCACCTATAAGGCAGCCATCTTGAAACATTTTTCTGTTCACAGAAATCCTCAAGAGGCTCGCAAGGCAGCCTACAATTTGCAATGTGGGGAGGATCAGGCCCCACAAGAATTTGTGCAAGAACTGAAACGTTCTTTTGCGCAAACCACCAGAAGGGTGCGCACAGATAGTAGAGAGTTTATTAATACGTTTTTCCATGCCTTGCCCAAATATATCATGACCCAGCTCGTGAGGGATTTTCACGAGAAAAGATCTTTAGACTGGGTCATTGAACAGGCTACCCGCATCTATGAGGTGCAGAAACCGGTAGATAGCAAAAGTAATGCCCAGAAAACCCCCAAAGCCAACAGCACCCCTGCTGCTGCCAAGGTGGCAGAGGTAAAGGTCACCCCTGTTTTGGATTTGGAGATAGGGGGGCCTAAAAACCTACCTGCACCTAATAATGCTAGGCCCAGAAGGTCCTCGGGCCAGTCACAGACAGGGAGCCAGGGAGGCAGCCCCACAAATGGGGTCCCTCGCTCTCCTGATTATGTAAGTCCCCGTTACAAGGGAAACAGACCCATCCTGGGTTATGTGTGGACTCCTCCAGCCCAAGGGGGGGGATCCAGCCAAGCACCTAACCCAGGGAACTTCCCTCCAAACTTCCCACAGGAGGGCAGAAATTTACCAAACCCTGGGCAGAACTTTTTCCCCAGATATCCACCCGACTTTCAACCCCAAAATCATCCATCCTTCTTTCCCCAATTCCCTGAGCCCAGACCACTGAATCCGGGAGAGGGGAGGCCAAGGGTGGAGGGGTACCCAAATCTTCCCAACCAGGGGTGCTACCAAAGAAGGGATAGCTACCCTTCCCGGGATCAGCCCAGGGGAGAAAACAGGGCCCCGTATCAGCCTGAGCGGGTTTCCCAAATAGAGCGCCAGGTTCAAAACATGGCGCGGGATCTGGGTCACATACTGAGGGCTCAGCAGAACCCTCAGATGGGCGTGCCGGCGCAGAACGCACCCAACTCTGGACCTGGTGCTCCAGAACAATGACGGGGGCAGCACCCCGATAATTCACCGGTTCCCAGGGAGGAGGCACAAAGGGAAGGGGGATGTAAAGCCTTGGAGGAAGCTTCCTTCCTCACTTGTAAACAGCCCCTGGAAACCCAGGAACCGGAAACAAAATCTCTTGCCCCTGAATGTCTGCCTCCTAAGGAGCAGAGGGGGGGTAGGAGAAACAAAAGACCCAAACAGACTCAGTTTGAGGAGGAGGTACAGATCTTCCAATTTGAGGGAGAGGGATCCTCAGAGGATCCTGGGAAAAGGATCTTCTCCTTCAGAGAGGGGGGAACTCCTCCCAAAGAAAAATGGGTCCCTAGGGATGCAAATCCAGACTGGGGAGATGTGGAGACTGAGCTACCGCCGCCCACCATCTCATCCCAGAACCAACAGCAAGAAAATCCCCTGGTTCGAACCCATCCTGGTGACTGCCTCCAAAAAGGGGGGGGCGGCCCAGAACCGGAGCCAGGGGAACCCACAATGGCTCTGATCTCCAGTTGCCAAATTTTTCTTTCAGATTCCCAAGGCTCTCCACAAGATTCTGCCCAAATCTCTTCGCTAGCGATGTCCAAAACCAGAAAATTAGCCCACCAGTTGTCCAAAAATGTACATTATCTGTGCCCCCTTGAGGAGAAGGAGGGAAGATATTATGCCCCGGTACAAGTACAGGGGCAGGGTACAATCTCGGCACTGGTGGACACTGGATCTCAAGCTACCCTTCTGTCCAGAAGGGCCTTTGACGAACTGAATGCAGGAAGGGGAGAGAATTACCAAATTCCTCTCACCTCTCTTCCTGGACAACTGCAGAACTTTGACGGGAAGGAAATTCCCGTTGAGGGGACTGCAGACTTGGACATTAAGATCGGGCGACACAAGTTGAAACACCCGGTCATAGTTGTGACCCCAGAGGGCACCCCTTGTTTACTAGGGAATGACCTCCTGAGAAGGTTGTCACCCCTAATAGATTGCGTAAACAAGGTCCTCTGGACCCAGACTAGCCGACCAATAAAATTAAAACAGAGTGTCAACCATATTAGTTTAAACGGCACCTGCCACATGGTTGAACAAAAATCTGACCAAGTAGAATTTCACTTCCAGAACAACCAAATTCCAGACGTGACAGTAATAGCAGTAGGACAACAGACTGGTGATGGGGGGTCCTCTCTATTTCTGAAAATCAACCTTCCTTCCAGTTTAAGGTGGTATTCCACACTGGAAGGAAACACTCTGAAATTCTTTACAAATCCACAATCAGAAACTCCCACTCCTATACTCCAGAAAGATGTGAAATCAGCTCAGAGCCTGGCTGATATTCAGCAAATTGGAGAGCAGTTGTTCATCCCGGTTCAGTTAAATGATGGGAAGGACTCTGCGATCGCTCGAGTGTGTGTGAACAACGGTAAGAGCTTCATCAGCGAAGCCATGTTTCGCCAACTCCCAAAAGATCCAGCCATTCCCACCTTCAAACTGATAGACAAGTGGGAAATGGACCTGGAAGCACCTAATTCCAAACATCTCCGGCCAAGCAGGTGTATGCTCAAAATCTCCATTGGCAACAAGAGCATAGTCCACAATTGTTGGGTCGTGCGAGACGTCCCTGCCGCCTTTTACTTAGGCAGTGACATTCTCAATCGCTTTGCCATTAGTTTGGACCTAATAAACTTCAAAGCTTGGTCCCGATTAGCGGATAATCCCATGGGCTTTGTTGATCCAGAAAAAGCATTTAGGTCAGCTCAATTGCTACCTTATGCAGTTGAAATTCAGGTTAAAGAGGAAGTCACCATCCCAGAAAGAACCCGACAATTCTCCCTGGAAGTGAAAGTTAAAAGGGGACAAGAGTTGAAAAACCCTGATGCTTACATACATCTAAATGCTTCTCTCCAACAGCAAGGGTTGGGGGTAAACCCAACTCCATTAGTCAACATAGAACATGACACCATTCCAATAGAGGTGGATAACAGCGACTTAAAGAGTATTACTCTAGCCGCAGGCACCATTATTGGAATGGCGGTTGATGACCGACATTTCTCCATTGATCTTGGTAACGAACTGTTAGGACCAATCCCCAAGGACTGTTTTGACAGTGACAGTGATGACAATACAACACCAGACAGGATTTTTACCCGGCATGGGGGGAACTTCCTGGTGTATACTTCCTGCCCCTATGGTAAGGAAGATGTGACTTGTGACTTCAGGAGGGATGAGGTGATTTTCCAGGTCCATGAGGGCTGCCTTTCCCACCTGAAGCCTCCGGTCCAAATCAGCACTCTGACGAGGGACTTCTCCACCCAGCTGGAGGAGGCCGCGGAGATAGCCAAACCAGAAGTCTTTCCAGGCTTCAGGCAGATGGTGGAAGAGAGAGTCAACCTAGCTGATGCCTGTGTGACTCTGGAACAAAAGCAAAAGTTGAAACAAGTTTTCTTGGATTTCCAAGATCTCTTTGCGGTAGACTCATATGACTGTGGTCGCACTGACATCCACACAACCACAATCCCCACGGACCCTGGCATGACTCCTGTGTTTGTGAAGCAATATCGCTTGCCTCTCGCATCAATGGAGTCCCTTACTGAAATAATTAAGAACCTTGAGTCCCGGGGAATAATCCGTCCAGTCCACAGCACCTTCAATAATCCGGTGCTGGGAATATTGAAGCCAAACGGCCAGTGGAGACTCTGCGCCGACCTCAGGGAGCTCAACAAACGGGTCCATACTTCCCGATGGCCTCTGCCCTACATTGACCAAGGGCTGGCCCAGATCCAGGGGTCACAGGTATTCACTGCAATAGACCTGACTAATGGATACTGGACTGTGCCTGTCAGTAGGGAGGACCAATACAAGCTGGCTTTTACCTTTGGGGGCCAGCAGTACACATGGACCCGGACTCCCTTCGGATACCTCAACTCTGGCAATGAATTCAATATTTTCCTACATAAGGCCATGCCCGACCTGGGTGCGAGGGGTAACCTGGCTTATGTAGATGATGTCCTCATCAAAAGTTCATCTGTGGAGGAACATATAGCGGAGATCCGTTATGTTCTGACACAGTTGAGGGCCGCCGGAGCAAAACTTTCCTTTCAGAAAGCACAGTGGTGTAGAACCCGTGTTAATTTCTTGGGACATGAGATTACTCCTCAGGGCCTCTGTCCCCAAGAAAAGAAAGTGGAAGCACTTCAGAAACTGAAAGACCCCACAACTCTGCGGGAACTAAGGAGCCTCCTTGGACTGACTAATTACAGCAGAAAGTTCATTGAGGGCTACGCAGAGATCACTAGACCCCTGATTCATCTCCTGAATGGGGGGGTCAAGTGGGAATGGGGTCCAGAACAAGCCGAGGCTGTAAAACAACTCAAAAGAAGCCTCTCACAAGCGCCTTGCCTAGCTTACCCTGTCAGAAACAAGGAGTTCTTCCTGGAGACAGGGTTCTCTAATACGTGCTTGACGGCAGTATTATACCAAAAGCATGACAAGGTCAATAAAGTAATCTCCTATGCGAGCAAAACTTTATCCTCTGTGGAGGAAAAATTCAACGATTGTGAGAAGGCACTCCTGGCAACGGTGTGGGCATTGAAGAATTACCGTCCGTTTATCCAGGGGGAACACATTATAGTGGAGACTCCACACCAGCCTCTGCAATATCTCCAAAGTGACAGAATCCGGGCCGGAAATGTGAGTAATTCCCGAATTACTTCCTGGATTCTGTCAATGCAAGGCTTTCCTGTGGAGGTCAGATATGGCCAAAACAAGAAGAGTCCCCTCGCGCAAGGTCTGGCTGACTTGCATGATTGTGCCAGAGAAAACTGTCTCGAGGACGAAAGTCTAAAAATAAAGGACAACATGGAGGCATACCTTAATTCCCCCCACAAAGTCTTTGAAGAGGACAAGTGTGAGGGAATGCCCACTGTCTATGTGGATGGATGCTCTTACCATGTTGACAACGACGGGGAGAAAGAACTGGTGGCTGGCGTAGGGAATGCATGGGTGAATGAGTCCCCAGAACCCTCCGCTGGATACAAAATTGGTCCCCGAAGTAGTCAGGTGGCAGAATTGATGGCTTTGCATCAGGCCATCCTCACTGCTGTCCAGCATCAACTCCACGAACTGGTCATAATCACAGATTCGGTTTATGTACGGAACGGGTTCGTGGAGCACCTGGTTAATTGGAAAACCAGAGGCATGTTATGTGCTAACAACAAACCCTTGAAACATGGGAAGTTGATCCAAAACATTGATGATCTGGTCACATCGAATGGGATGACCATCTACTGGAAAAAGATCAAGGGTCATTCCAAAGTAGAGGGACCAGACAAAACTGGAAATGACTTAGCTGATCAGCTGGCCAAAACCGGGGCCATCCAAGGGGATCTAATTGAGATTGAGTCCCTGTTGGGGGAAATCCAGGTCACTGCCATCACTAGGTCCCAGACAAATGCTCACAACGACCTTTCAATTGCACAATGGAGTAAGGAGACCCCTGATGCTGATTTGATTACTGCTCAGAAGGGGGATCCAATAATTGGTAAATTTTACCAACACCTTGAGGACCCTGAGAACTTTCCCCTGACGGATACCTATTATATTGGGAAAGAGGACCTAAGAGTGTTGATGAAATGTCCAAAAATGTTCCGGATCCAAGACGGTTTGTTGGTAAGGAAATCCAAAGCTGGCCACGATCAGTGGGTGGTTCCTACCTCATTCCGAAGCCTGATGTTAAGTCACGCCCATGATGCGGCCACCGTCGGTCATAGGGGGTTTCACACAACATTGGAAATCTTAAGAGAGGTTGCATACTGGCCACACATGGGGCAGGACCTCGACCAATACTTGAAGGGGTGTCTTGTGTGTGCACAATTTCAGCCATCATCCCTCACGCACCGGGCGCCTTTACAAAAGAGGGGAATGACACTCCCATGGTCAGATTTACAAATCGACTTTGTAGGCCCTGTGATTCGCTCGGCTAGGGGGAATAAGTACATGTTGACTGTGACATGCTTGTTTACCAAGTGGGTGGAATGTCTCCCAGCCCCAAATTGCAAGGCAGAAACTGCAGCTGCCTTGATGATTAACCACATCTTTTCCCGTTTTGGTCTACCTCAAAGGATTGAGTCAGACATAGGTAGCCACTTCACCAGTGAAGTAATGACAAATATGTGGGAGATATTGGGGGTCAAGAGAAAGCTGCATATTGCTTATAGACCAGCTTCTTCTGGGGCAGTAGAGAGATATAACCGGACAATTGTGAGCATATTAAAGAAGTTTGTGGCAGATTCTGGGCCAAGTTGGGATATCCGATTACCTCTGGTCCTAATGGCCATCAGATCTACCCCTTCATCTGCAACCAAAATGTCACCATTTGAGTTGATGACTGGGCGCAAGATGGTGCTTCCTCAGCATTTGCTCTATAGGACCCAAGAGCAGACACTGATAAATGCCTCCACTACTCATGAGTATGTAGAGAATTTAAGGAAACACCTCCAACATGCTTTTGCTTATGCTCAGCGGAATCTAGAAAGATCAGCTGATAGCATGAAGACCCATTATGACCTGAAAACTTCCAGGAAGGAATATCAGGTGGGAGACCGGGTCTATCTATACAACTTCCAAAGGAACCAGGCCAAGCAGCGCAAATTTTTGCCTACATGGAACGGACCATTTGAGATCGTCGATAAGATCTCCCCTGTGGCCTACAAAATCCACATCCCCAAAGGCGGTTCGGCAGAGGGGGAAGACAAGTGGGTCCACATAAACCAGTTGAAATGTTGCCATCCCAGGCACACTCTGCAACAACTGGAGGAATCCTCTGGAATCCTAGCGGGTATTGTCTCAGACTAATTCAGTTCCAACCATAAAACATACCACATCTAGTCTCTAAAATATTGTGATTTGCATGAAACTGTCTCTTAGTTATACTGTTTTTATTTTTTCAAAATAAGAATGTAATGTTTCGTGATGATGAAATGTATATGCTGCCCCACTATCTCAACAGTGGTGGAAAAAGTCTATGAGTAGGTATTGCCGCTCTTCCTTTGTCGTCCTAGGAGAAAGAAAACCTGAAGACGGGCCAAGGAGGATGATACGGAGACCGGGAACGAAGATCCAATGGGCCCAGTGGACCGCCCAATATTCCCATCAGGACCGGCGAGGAGAACTGATCGATCAGTACCGGATGGAGAAGAAGATGCTGAACTATGCCATCTACAGAAGAGGAAGAAGATTATGCGGACAGACCGGTGCGTGGGTCAAAACCCTTGGGCACGCGACTCCCCATCGACTCAAATTCAAAGTGCAGTCGCGTGGGGGGGCTTGTTGGGTGTCCCGACCCACGTTTAAGCTATCATGCCACAACATTTGGTGCTGTGGGCTTAGAGAATTCAAGATGGCGGAAAACCCACATGTGCGCTGAAATCCAGGAAAGCTGCGCAGTTTGTGCGCCCACCAAAATGGTTGCCTCACTTGCCACCCACCAGTGCGAGAATGAAAGGCCGGGTTGCCATGAGGGAAATGGGTTGCCAAAGGAAAAACAGTAGCGCCGGTTAGCTTCAAAGCGCTTTAAAACCACCATTGGACTACCCGCACAGTAGTCTGAAACCATTGGGAATGGCAATGCTGATTGCCAAATGCAACCTAGAATTGTGAGGAATTCATTTCTTAAATCTCAAAAATGGGTGCAGTACCAGTACTCACCACTATCCAAAAGCCGGCATTTTAAAACCACACCAGATTTTACTTTTTTGTGTAAAACTGAATGAACCCAAAGCAGGCTAAAGAAAGACTTACTGAGAGGTGGATACAATGTAAAGTGATATTCTGAAGTGACTTGAAGGTTTATAACAAGACTGGCTGAGCTGTGGATTTCAGCAGTTTAAGTAAATTTGGACTGAAAGACACTACAAATCTAAATGTTTAAAAGAAATGAGTGACCTACTTTGAGTGTCACATAGGTTGCAATTGTTTAAATGTCATAGTTTTGAACTTAGAATCAGCATTCTAGCTGCATATGTGAAAATGTTTAGTTGTATTTGAATGCAGAAACTGGGGAACAAAAAGTGACATTTTATCTGAAACTGGCTTAAAGAGATTCCAATTCTGCCTGGCAACTACCCCCATCAGGAGTGAAACTTGAGTCACAGCTGTGTTCCCAGGCCTAGCTGCCCTTTTGCTGCTCACACTAAGGATATGCCATCTATCTGATAATTGAATTACCTGTGCTCTACAGGAGCTCTGAACAAAGCCTGTCTTGACTCAGGCAAAGGTTTTATTACAGCGGTCGTAAAATGTAGCTTCCTCTTGGCAGAAGCTGGGAGGGGCACTGCCTGTGAGAGCAAGCTGGCTTGGCAGAACTGGATAAACCAGTATTTCTACCTTGTGCTGAGAGGAAACCACACCCCTTTGGAGCCAGAACATAACTTTAAAAAGATGGATCACTCATAGTACGGACATGTGAAAATTTTATAAATGACACCATAATTCTTGTGATTTTTCTGCCCACATTTTAAGAGGTTTTTCGACCCGGTGGCATGTTCAGGGGGTTTTAGCGGAAAAGAGGATATTACTCAAAATGTGTGCATGTGAAAAATCTGACACTTCATCAACTAATGTCCATACTCCTTGCGCACATGTGTGTAAATTTGGGGTAATGTCCGGAATTGCAAACCAGTTAAAAAGTGCAAAATATTGCCATTTCTGAATGCAAGCTCCCAGGAAGAGCAGAGTTTGAACAGGGTATACCTCCTGTAATGCATGATGGGTGCATATGATTTTAAAACAATATGTACCTCTGCAAATATGTATTTGTTTCAAATCTAGATTTGTGTGTAAGTTGACAGGAGGAGTGGACTCTCTGCAAGCCATAAAATGACATCACGCTGACACACACTTCCTTCCCCAATCAAATGAGAAATGGAAGTTTGACCAATTAGAAGCTGAGAGAGAGGTAGGGTCAGTGATGCTAGAACACACCCACATTCTAAACACATAAAAGCAGAGAGTCAGGACAGATAGGGACATTCATTTCCATCTGCAGCGGGACGCTCTGCCGGAAAAATCCATACTTACCTCCATCAAACTTCAAAGAGCCAACACTTAGACTCCAAGATAAACAGAGACTTCAAATCCCTCAATCTCCAGAATCCAGAAGCAGTGCTGTACCCAGAGAGAGAGATCCAGACTTCAAATTCATCAACCTCCAGAAAGCCAAACTAGAGACAGACCAGAGAGGGAAAGCAGTGCTGTACCCAGAGAGAAAGCAGTGCTGTGCCCAGAGAGAGACCAGAGCCCAGTCTAAAACCCTGACCAGATCCGTGATGAGGCCCATTTAATTCAAGAATATAGTGTGAGTACATAGCAGAACTGTGTAGAACCAATCTCTTAGTTAAAATAATATAATTCAATCTATTTAATCTAAGTAGAACTGCCTCCTAACTGTCACCTGTCATTTGTAAAGCTGTCACTTGTCATTTTCTAGTTGCAAGCTGCACTTGTCTTTTTGAACTTTAAAATTTCAAATCTGAAAAACGACCTTTATTTAATCGCTCATATCTCCGCGACCGTTTGTGCTAGAGACTTGCAGTAACTTTCATTTGAAAGCTTAGAATCTTAGCTTTGAAGCGCACCAAGAACCACATTCCTACCCCTTATAGTTTTACCGCAATCGCGGAAAACGCATCCGCAAATTTTGCCGCGATTTGCAAATTTCTTCACGTGTAAAAAGACAGCAGTTTTGCCATCCATTTGCCAGAAATTCGTTTAACCTGCTAACTATCCCTGCATCATTGCTAGTGTGAGCCTGGACTAATATTAACTAGATACCACTCACCCTGAACCTCTGAAAGGGAATTAAAAGCATTTCCAGCATATTTCTCATCCATTGCTAGCACATATCAAAGCATTTGGGCCTGTGTTTTCAAAACTCCTATCTGTTTTCTGTAAGCTTGCTAGGATTGAACTGAATCACATTTGATTGCATTTCTGAGAACTGTGTGCTTCCTTCCATTTCCTTGCATTGCATCAAGGGGGGGAGGGGATTGCCAGAGAAAAGTGATTACATTGTTTTGTTGAAATCATATTGAGTATTTTCTGTACTGCATTTCATTCAACATTGCATCCATCTGAAATCTATAAAGCATTTTCTACCACATTATTCTTCTGTACCTATTTACCAGTGTGCTACCTTATCCATTTCATGTCAACTCCTTAGTGATTATAAAGAAGTGTGCTAGTGCCAGATTCTCCGTTGTTAATCTTTATCATATCAGATTAAGTGTGATATTCAATTATTAATTTATTATAAAGCGTGATATAATATATACCTATTGTTTAAATTATCAAATAAACCTTTTAACTTGCAAAACAGAACTACTTCTTGGCTCAGTGGGGTCAGGAGGGTTCCAAGAGAGGGGTGTTATATAGGGGTAGTCATCCAGAACGCATGAACTGGACATAAAGATATATCAATAAGGGTTTTCATTCAGTATTATAGACTAGGCGTTGACTTAGCTGTAGTGTTGAATTGAATCCTCTTACAATCCGTAGGAATAAATAATGCAATTATGGCATGTTGTCAATTTCAATGTTCACTAAAACCACGCATGTCCGTACAACATTTACAAGTTCCCTGTGCACTGCATGGACTGAAATACTACCGCTATTAGACCCCTCATTTTCTGTGCGTACAAGGTGGCCAGAGAAAATACATCATGAAGACCGATCGCCAGAACAAATGCATTCATCACCCAAGTCTTACTGTCTGAACCTTTCCCAACGCTCTATGACACAGCAAAAGAGTTTTATAATTATAGCATGTTTCCGCTGGTTGCCGCTCCGCTATCGGCGGATCCAAGATGTCGGGCGCATCCAAACAATCTGACGCAGAACACGTCCCGCTGCAGCCAATCGGCAGAGATGTTGCGTGTCCGCGGTAATGATGCCGCCCCTTAGCCAATCGGTGTCTTGTCCGTGGACCGAACAGGGAAGTGTGACCGCGAAGCGGAGATAGATATCACACATTTTTTCAGACCTACTTTTTGGTCATTTTAATGAAAAGTACTGCACGGAAGGCCACTAAATTTACAAAAGCACGCTTTCTAGACCAAGCCTCTGCATCTGCCGCAAATTTGGTGAAAATCCGTCCAGGGGTTTGACCTGTAGCCGTGCGCAAAGTTTTTCCCCCATTCAGTCTATGGGAAAAAAAGATGTTTTGGGACTCCCCCTATACCTTTTCCCCCCTGGACCAAACCTCACCAAACTTTGCGAAGAAATTCAGAGTGGGACATATACTTCTTTTGCCAAGTCTGGTGAGGATTCGTCCAGGCGCAGCAGATTTATAAGCCGCCCAAAAAGTGCTCTTCCTATGGGTTTAGCAACTTAACCATAACTACACGGCCACTAGCGTGGCCGTGTAATTATATATATAGGGAGGATGGAGGTGGGAAGGGGAAAGGGGAGAAAAAGGGGGTAAAAATTATAAGATATAAAGAAATATATAAGTAATTTACATTTATAATTCATGAATTACAACATAACATTTAAGAGTATGAAACCATAAATCACAGCTTCGTTATGTTCTAAGCAGTAATATAACACTTATACATGGTGTGTTGAACAGGTTTGTATGAATGCATTGATTATTGTGTACAGGGAATTCGTCTAATCTCATTTCATCTTCTTTAGTTTTCTTTCGGCCATACATATAACTGACAGTACGGCAGATTGGTAGCAATGCACACTGACGTAGCCCTACTAAAAGAAATGCCACTCATTCACAGTGCCAGCAAAAAAAACATCTACTTCCCACAAGTGCAGAACTAAAAGCTTAAACACCCATGCAGCATATATACATTTCGGTAAGAGAAGGAACAGTTCCTTCCCTGGTGAACACATAACACATATAGATGACCAGGTTTTCTTAATTTGCATTTCATCAGGCATATGTGTACACGCGTAGAAATAACTCTAAATGATGAGAATATACTATCTCTTGAGGGACATATCACAGTTACATTCTTCAGGTGAGACGATCAGCGCCATAGTTGTTGACAAGAAAAATGGAGTGCAAGATGGTATCCCAGAGGGCCAAGTTCATGTCTAATTGTGGCCGAGAGCAGAATGTGAGGCCAATATATTGCAAAAACCTAGTCATTTATGGCAGTCTTTGAAATAAAATGATGCCACAATTGTTCTGAAAATCGTTTTTATGCTTCATTTGTGACATCACAATGCCTGCTGCTTGAGACAGCAGAGAACATAACTCCAGCCGTCATTGCCCCACTTAATTATAGCCATGACAAGACTTTAAAATTCCTTGCTTGTACAAAAGTTTCCTGCAGGGGCGTTGCTAGGTCTGGGAACGAACCAGGGCTGCGCTAATGTCGGGACTATCAGTCAGCACACGGGGCTAGCTAGCCTTTTGGTTTTAGCCCCTGAGGTTCTACCTCAGGTTACAACCAAAAGAACTGGGGCCGTACCCCCCCAGAACCCGCCTAGCAACACCCTGGTTTGCTGTGACCCTTAACAGCCATCAGTTGAGAAGGAACTGTTTTTGGTAGATTGTTTAATGTGTGCACTGCTAGAATGAGCAAGAATCTGCACGTTATTACTTATTTTTGAAGCACACAATGAAATGTGTGTAAACTGCTTAAATTAGTGTTCTATAAGACACTACAGGCTGTATATTAGCTTTTTTTTTTATCCAAACAGGTTTTACAATGATTATATGCATCAGCAATGCAAGTTCTCTTACTTTAAATAACGCAAGTGGTCAGGTAATAAAGCAGATGACGTGTGGCCCCTCTATTATAAACCATAGAATACCCACTACTTTACGTCCCAAAGGATATTGGAAGTAATCTCCGAGGTCTGTGGCCGTATGAAGGAACAGCCTTTTTCCTTGTTCATCTATTTGGTCACAGAACTCCCCCGGGACTTGCAATATTCTTCTAACCTACGCTAGGGGTACTTATTACATAAAAAAGGGGCTGCTGAGGTCTGTTAATCTAAGTGCTCTCAGTGGTATTTGATGGGCAAGAGAAGTTGCCTCATGGAGTAAAAGGTTCCAGACAGGTATGTTAGCACATGAACATTTATGCTGTTTGTGCTATAAGATTGAACTACACCAACTAGTTTAGTCAGCGTTTGCAGTATCAGCTAGAAATATTCAAGCAGGCAGTGACCTGCAGGGAAGAGAAGGCTGGCTTCTCCTCCAAGTCTATGTAGAGGGAGAGCCAGGATTGTCCAACAATTGGGGGCTGAAGCTAATCGATTTGGGCCAACCGCAGTGACTTTAACATCTGTTAATGACCACACAGCGCTCCTGAGTGGGCATTTACAGATTTTGGTTGTGCATTGCCCGCTCAGGCCCTACCCAGTCTACGCCTCTGGGTCTTTAAACACGCAATTTACCCCAGTGGCTGCCTAGTCATGTCCATTAGGGGAGGTTTTCTAGCACCCTGCAACTAGCTCTGAAAAAAAAAAAACTTTATTTGTAGAGCAAATACCCACATGTGCTGCATTTGTTCAAGAGGAACCTATGCAAATGTGCAGGTCATCAGTAAAGCAGTTTGGGGGGGCTACTGCAAACAAACTGAAACAATGAGACATACCTTCTATGCTTGTTGTGCTAGAAAGAAAATAAATGTTCTTTATTATTCAGCTGAATAATGAACATTGGACTGTGGCTTAAGAGGTCGCAAAACGTAATTTATGCATGCTCCTACAAAAGATCTGTTTATTAATGTATTACTTGTATGACATGGTGAAACAAAGGCTTGCTAGGATAGAAGATGCTACTCCCTATGCATGGCCAAGAGCTGGCATAAAATCACTGTAAACATACATTGAATTTAGGATCTTTATATGTTCGCTGGAGCTCAAAGCAATTATCAAGATATGTCAGTGCAATGTTGTGTATTAATATATTAAAAAAAGTTGTGTTTTTTTGTTGGTTTGTATGTTGTGTTGGGGACGTAATTACTCATGAACATTGAGGTCTGGCATCATGAATTTTACAGGGAATATTCTTTATTTCATTGCCTAATTTACGCAACTATTTCTAGCTCAATAGGTCCTCCTGTTCCAGAGATAATTCACTTTTTGTGTTTTTCCAGCATTACATTTTGTGGTGTTCCGCACGCTATCTACAGGTCATTTGTAGAAAGGAAAGTGCTCATCATGGTGCTGCCTGTGTTGATCTAATCTTTCGTTAGAAGACAGTGAGTGTGTCTTTCTTTTCATTGATTTCTTTTGTAATAAACTTGATACATGTTAATTTCACTCATTAATTGAACAACAAATTGTTATTTACCTCTGAATTAAATTCTCACATGAATATAATATGTGTATGCTGACTCTGATTATTTGCAGTATGTGTTTAATAGTGACAATGCCCACCACTGCTATCAACACTTCAAATAATCATAGTAAGCATTCAAATATGATATTGATGTGAGAATTTAAACCAGAGGGAAATGAACACTTGGTATTCAATTAATTCGTGAAAATAACATGTCTCACGTGTTACCTTTGTGGCAAACAACAATATTTGTTCATCTTTTTTGGTGGAATATGAAAACAAATCTGAGAATGGACATCCCGGGCGAAGCCGGGTGCTTAGGCTAGTATCTATAGCAGTAGGAAAGTCCATTCGAGCAAAGTCACATATTCCACAATGCCACCTAGTAGCCATCACTGGAAATTCACCTCCATTTCTGAGCCACAAGAGCAAGGCATTGTGGGTATGCAAATTAGCTCAAATGTGAACGTTTTTCTCCAGGAAATATTTTTTGTCAAAGAGGGCAATGCTACCTCATACATAGCTAATCAACCCAAGACAGGCATTTGTAAGGCTGCCAGGACAACCACATACCTGGTTTCACCCTTATTAGGGATCATCAGTGCAGTATACTCCTGTGAGAAACCTGAAGGTGTCTAACCTGCTAGTCACCGGGGATCTGTCATCCAGGTGGCTGGGAAACAGCCATCGCTTTTCAATCCAGTTCCTGGGGTTGGACCAGTGTGGGAGGATCACCCGTGTGAGTGCTTTTTGCTGAGTGGGAATGGGATACCAGATGGCGAGACATGGTATACCCTTCCCTGTAACACATTTACCCCATCCTACCAGGTAGCATACTTAGGAACTCAACCTCCCCCCTTTCACAACATGAACACGCTCTCGCAGAGAGCTCACTGTGAGAGAAAATGGACTAACAACTGAGCCGTATACCTGACATGTCCCAATACCATGGTCAGGCAGGGTCAGGCAATTACTTACCATCACGCATACCTGACTTCCATTACACTTCCCCACACAGATAAAAGGCAGAGCATGAGAGCACACTCGGAGCGAGGCAAAGCACACATGGAAGCAGCAGTTTCAAAATGGCAGTTCAACACAAGGAGAAAGACAGCGAAACAGAAGGGGATCGCAAGGAGGGAAGTGCCCTTGAACCTTTCTACTGGATGCCATTATTTTTATTTTTAAACCGTACAAATAGAAAGTGTAAGACCAGGAAACCAGACAGAAGAATCCTTCATTGTGTTTCACAGGTACCTGTAGCCCTCCCATGTCGATAATCAAGGCGGGGAGAATTGCCTGCTGCTGTGGTACTGTCCTTGCCTCCTACAACAAAGCAGCGCCAGTGAAATCAACACAGCTGGAAAGTTGGGGAGACTGAACCAGAGCTGTGTTGAAGCCAAGGTTGCAAACAGCAACATTTTATGGTGAGCGCTTAAGCAACCAGTGTATGAAATGGATGTGATAACCAATACAAGTAAAATTGAACAACAGATGAGTGATTGAACTTTGAAACCGAGACATGATACATTTGACAGAGTAGTCTGGCACCACGTGCGTGCTCATTTGAAGGTCTCTGTAAGGTATCCAACTGAGAGTTGACAAAGGTGAAAGAGTGGCAAAGAACTGTGCATCTTAGTGGTCCTTCCACGGATCAGGCAAAATCCTGTGCACAATCGAAAGCCTTTGATGTTGATACTACCAAGAAAGTTGATGATAAAGTAGATGAAGTTGGTCTGAGCCCGAACGAGGGAGATCAATTGAAAGTGTTGGTTTAAAGCAAGTTTGTGTTAGAATGAATTAAATTATTCAGAATCCGGCGGATGGAGATTGATTGACCATTGTGTTAAAATGGGAAGTTAGACGTTATTGTTAAGTAATTTACGCATAGCTCATGTATCCAATAACAGAATTGTAATGTCCTTCATTAGTCACAAAAGTATGTGAACAGAGTTCAGGTCATTCAATGCTGTACAGATTGTTCATTCTTGTGTTCAGCCGACACATGTTTTAATGCTAGATCATTCTCAAGGCAATGGATTATGTTTCAATACCCAAATGAACATGGCTGTTCTACAATATGGATAGTTATCCAGCTACCGTCGATAAGTCCCTCGGTTAGATCCCTGGTGTCGCGCGTGTCTTTGTCATCATAACTATCCGTGTCATGAGCAATCCCGCAAGATGGCTCACAAAGACCAGTTCCCGAATGTTGAAAATGGTTGCAAAAAGTAGTGGAGCTGTTAACAGTAACAAATAAAAGTAGTGGAACACCACTCCCGACCTTTCCCACTCACTTCGACCACTGCCTCCATGGATTCTTATGGGACTCCATGGAATGGGGATTTCACACCACAGCAACACCTGGAATATCTGGGTAACAATGGGAAATCAGGTCCTGTGAGCAGTAGGGCAGTTTTGCCATTATCCTGCACGAATTAAGGGCAGGATTCCCGCAAAACTGTAATGAGGCTCTATGTCTTGCTGTAGCGTTCTGGGATAAGGGCAGTATGGTTGCCTCAATGACTAACGTTTCTCACCTGTGCGGTATTGGGCTGGAGAACAGGCAGACGCTACAGATGACATATTCATCTGCCTCTCAATAACAGCAAAATGTTTGATGTTACTGCATAATAGAGTTAGCACAAAGAGATCCGAGCAAGATGTGTATTGTGTGGGGAAGGCAGTGTGTAGCACTAGCCAGAGAAATGAGCAAGCCCATAGGTAGTAAAGAGGTGGGTTAGTAACAAATGAATGCACGCTGGCAGTGTCCCTCCTCAAATGCCTTCTCCCTCCTATCTGTGCTCCAATGCACTCGTTTGATCTAATAGGTGGTGCTAAAGCACCATAGACAAAGATAAACCTGGAAAAAAACCTGCATTTCTGTTTAACTTGAGGTATGGCCAATCACTGTTATGTAACCCGATATATATGTTTTTTCAATCATTCGCAACAACGCAATCGCATATTAAGGGCCGTTCAGAAAGGCTCTACAGAAGCGCTTGATGAGATTGCATTCTGATGCACTCTCAAGCAGTGCTTCGTTTGTGGGGGTGTTTGCCAGGGCTCATCCCTGCCACTTATTTGTGAGCACTGGCACTTATTGTCTCAGACTCACTTTAATTATATGGTGGTGAAAGGCAGTGCACCCATCAGCCACAAAGAGCAGGTGTGAGCTGTATTGTAACCCTAAATATGTCGGCACTGTGGGGAGCATCAATGTGTGGAGGCAGCAGTGGTGCCCACCCGCAGTCACAGGGCTGCTAGAAAATGTTTGTGACTGGCACGTTTTTCTTTATAAATTAAGCACTGCTCTCAAGGTTACACAGGTTCATAGATGATGACTGTAGAACAATGTCCACCTGGCCCATCCAGTCTATTTACCTACCTCTGTAAGATCTTGGGACCTCAACTTGTCTTTGAAAACCCCATTCACAAACTCCACAAGTTCTTCCTGGGGCTTGTTCCTACTCCCGATTGATTTGCCAGTTTCAGGTCTGGACAGTTCTTGTTATAGCAGTCAGAGCTAACACTCTACGGGTGTGTGTACAGTGATAATGAGATCATAGGTTATTTATAAGGCGCTTAATACCCAGGGATCGAACCTGCGGTTCTCAGCGTCGTCTTGCATCCAAGGCGAGCATGTTGCCCCTGAATGTAGGACCTGAGTGTCAGCAACAGGACCATCAATGGGCTCTTAGGACACATTTCAGGGTGAAGTAAATGCGTTTTATCATTGACAAACTATGCCACTGAGTATGAGTGCACCAAGTTTCCAATAAAAAATGTTCTTCTCAACTGGGAAACAATACTGTTAGTCTATACTGTTAATTTCTCCCTGGGAGTTTCTCTCTAACACAATGCCACCTCCACGGTTCAAGGGCAATGAATGACGTTTGTCCAAAACCTAGACACATTTTCCTATCTGGGTTCACCAACTAACATTCAAAGGAGACGTGATTATTTGGGTCGAGTCAAGGCATCGCCTGGCTCAGCTGGTTCTTTACCTTGTACACATGGAAACCATGTTCATACTGGCACGCCTAGCACGGGAGGTAAACACAACAACTGTGCAGCCTATGCTAAGGCAGATAGTGTGTTGTGAATCGCCCCAGTCACTGTAGGTGCCGTTACACCTTACAGTACACAGTGAGATGGTTATATGTCATATTACCGAAGCAACTTTCAGAATGGTACATTTCACTGCAACCAAAATACTTAAAAAATACTGAATTGTATTCATTTTTTATTTGGACTGGGGACCTCCTAATCCCTCTGTTTTTCTATCCTTATAACCCCAATCACATGCTGGGCCCTTTTAACCCCTTGCCCCACTACCCTATATATATGTATTTAATATTTTCTGTGTTTTCTGTATTATGGTTGCAGTGAAATGTACCACTATGAAATTTGCTGTGGAAAATTGAATGGGTACCAGGGAGATTGTCAACTATAGCCCATTGGTGTAACTGTACAATTTGCTGAATAATCAATGTCCAGTGCAGAAGGAGTGTGCTCACATGTTATTCTATAAACATGCCAGCAGTAAGGACATTTTTGCAAATTTCATGAGCGGCATAAAAGGTTGGCAGACTGGAGAGAAACTAAATGGGTACGGGGTGAGATTAGGGATCATGATACGGTGAGACTCGCATATATCCTGCTACAGTGCTGGCACAGCTACACGTTAGTATACACATGCCAAGTCAATGATTACCAGCCATATCATGACTAAGGGTTGAACTGAGTGAGTTGGACCATTCTGTTTCCCAAATTTGTCAGAAGCTTAGAAGTGTGCCCAATAGCCCCCTTGTGAGAAGTTAAATCAGAAGTGTGCCCAATAGCGGCTCTTTGAAAGTTGAATTTAGAAGTGTGCCCAATAGCCTTCTGTAAAAAGTTGATTTTAAAAGTGCGCCCAATAGCCTCTCTGTGAAAGTTGAATTTAGAAGTGCGCCCAATAGCCGCTCTTTGAAAGTTTAACTTAGAAGTGTGCACAATAGCCTCCTGTGAAAGTTGATTTTAGAAGTGTGCCCAATAGCCGCTCTTTTAAAGTTTAACTTAGAAGTGTGCACAATAGCCTCCTGTGAAAAGATGAATTAGAAGTGTGCCCAATAGCCACCCTTTGAAAGTTTAACTTAGAAGTATGCACAATAGCCTCCAGTAAACAGTTGATTTTAGAAGTGTGCCCAATAGCCACTCTTTGAAAGTTGATTTTTCAAGTGTGTCCAATAGCCTCCCTATGAAAAATTGAATTAGAAGTGTGCCCAATAACTGCTCTCTGAAAGTCTAACTTAGAAGTGTGCCCAATAGCCGCCTGTTAAAGTTGATTTTAGAAGTGTGCCCAAGGCCGCTCTTTGAAAATTTGAGAGAACGTTTGAAAGAGCATATAACCCATCATATCACACCACCACGCTTACTCTCTCCTTTACATCACCACCCAACTAGAACACAGGGATACTATGACACCATTCGGTAAAACTGTTCTCATACCAACATCCGTCGCTCACTGCACATCATTCTAAATAAACACTTCCGGTTACACACCACCAAGCCAGGCGTTCTCCTCAGGCCTAACGCAGCCACATCCGGTCTGGATAAATCCGGCCAGAACGAACACATACTAATGATCTCTCAACCACCACACCTACCGCTAAGAAGCAGCTATTACACGAATAACGCACGAGCTGTACACATACTGGGTGCTCACACGCACCTTTTGGCCCTCTCTACTCTCTCTACTGATCTGAACTTCAGTTCCCAAGGGCGTACAACCTACCAGCGCCTTCAGACCACACCATTGGTATATAAGGCGCTATATAAATGCAAAATAACATAACATAACAGAAGCTGTTGAATTCCCCAGTGCACTCTCCATAGGAGGCCAGTGGTAGATGTAGTCGACATACAAACAAACAAAGCTCCTTAGGAACATACACCAAGATGGGTGCAAGAAATTGAGGTATTCTGATGGAGACCCGCCCCCACAAACAATCCTATGATTCCATCCAAAGCTGTCTCCCAGTGATTCACATCTGAGTGAACTTCAGCAAGCACACCTTCAAAGGAGACACATCTGAAATTGTAATACTTGGCCCACCTCATCGCTCCACTATCTTGCCAGCGTTCACTTCTCAACATGGCCTAATGCCTCCCCCTCCTAGCCAGATGACACCTTGGCATTATACTTTGACCGCAAACTTGCCAACCAGGCCATCAAATCTGGGTACCTCCACTTTAAGCTTGCCTGCAACATCACACCTTCCATCTTTTCTGACCACGGATCCTCGATTATCAGAGCCATCTCCTCTCCAGATTTGACAAAGCCAAAATCCTCTACTCCGGCCGGCCACTGACCACCATTGCGAAAGTACAAACCATTCAAGTTCAGTAGAAAGCCAGATCTTAAATCTTAAAACACCCAACCTTATCTTACCCACTATAGTCCAGCATCACTGACTTACTGTTGACACCTGAAACAAACTCAAGCTTCTGTGACTCACCCACAGAGCTTTTGATGACCAAGGGTCTGAATATTCTCAAGAACGTCATTATTTACTGCCAGACAACCTGATCCCTCCAATCGTCAGCTTCTACCCTCCTGCAGGTACAGATTTTTACAGCAACAATAGGGTGAACGCTCTTTGGATGTTCACAGGTCGGTCGTATAGAACTCACTGCCTTCTCACCATGGATGGAAGTGAACTTCATCAACTTTTGATGTTCCCACAAGAAATGTTTTTTGTTCGCGGGCTCTTTAATGTCCGCTATCACTTCTGGCCACCTCTTCATGGATCCTGCACCATAGCAGAATCATCATATTGCATGAGCCCGCTACAAACAACCTAAATCAATAAATAAATGAATACCTGCATCGCTTACCAATGAAGACAGACAACTGTAGGCAGCATAATCACCTTTTCACAACGTTCTGATGATGTCTAGTCATCGGACTGCACGCTTGATGAACTCATTTCCTTGTTTAAAGTAGTTCTCTCCTAGGCCTCATTCCTCACGGCATCAATTCCTGGTTTGGCCAATCGGAGCCGTCCATATCTGCATGCTCATTTCAATGGCCCTGGTGATCAGGCTGCAAGGTTATAGGATGTACAAATGCTTACTTAGAAACAGACACGGCCTCTGATGGGGGTTAGCTGGGTGTAAGGGGCCTGCCAATCAATTAAGGAAAAATATTGAGCAAGGACACAGTGGAAGGAACTGAAATGACCGTGAAGCCTTCAAACAGCGGAAATGACAGCAGTGACAAGCTCTGCCCACGAAGGTATTAAAGAGAGACACGTGACCAGAG
Organism: Ambystoma mexicanum; assembly: GCF_040938575.1. Lineage (NCBI taxonomy): Eukaryota > Metazoa > Chordata > Amphibia > Caudata > Ambystomatidae > Ambystoma > Ambystoma mexicanum. The sequence goes on along the minus strand of NC_090934.1, from coordinate 1,418,925,511 downwards.
CTGTTGCCTAAAATGCTGTCAATCCTGAAACAAAACTGCATAACTGCATGCTTCTCAAATGGTCCCTTTATATGCATCGTGACAACTTCACACATGGACTGGATATGGTGAATTGTGTTTAACATTAGGTTCGTCTAAAAGCTGACTTCCTAATAAAATATTTCGTCAGGCAAGGAGTGTTTTTTTGAGTGTTTCTCAAGAGCTGATACCAGCACTCTACCACGAAGACGGTTAAATGATCCATGCAAGCAAACACCATTTAAATGTTTAAAGTGAAAATATACTTTTTGGGCAAGGTTCTCGAAGGTTTTTTTGACACAAGTGATGAGATGCCAAAAGGGTAATCTGAATGGGCACATCTTGGATACGCCCATTCAGATGCCCTTTTTCCATCATTTGCACATTTGCACACATCAGGAGGCATGTTTGCACATTTAAAAGCAGATTCATTATTCACAAACAGAATGCGCTTTTAAATGGCCATCCACCAGTGCCTGTTGATAAACAGGCGCAATTCATGGCAGGGTCACTTCTTGCCCTGTCATGATTATTTTTGATAGTGTGACCACATGTTTTAAAGTGTAGCTATTGCACTTGCTTTTCCATCCTCCAAAAAGGGAAGGAATTTCAAGAATTTCACAGAGATGGGCCCTGTAAAAGCCTCTCAGTGTAAAATGCACTCCTCTCAATTACAATATTACAGCATCATAAATATATTAGTGCAGCATAGTATGGACATGTTTTCTGACAGTGGAATAGCATTTTTTACTGGCATCATAGAAAAAGCCATCATGATGTGTGTTCTCTTTGGACAGTCCATTGGTGCAGAGAGCGTGCACATGCTTTCTTACAATGGGATGAATATTTTTATTGATAATATGGGTAAAGCCAATATCATAATTGTTCTTGTGTGGCCATATTGGCCTACCTTGGTGTAGCCAGTAAGCACATGTTTTCTGATGTGGCATTGCATTTGTACTGGCATTATGGACAAAGATAACATGATGAGCACGCCTGACTGAAGATGTGTGGGCACCCATTTCCACATGATGGTTGCAATCCGCCTCCTTAGAGCGAAAACAGTCTGAGACACCCCTGGCTCTGTTGGCAAAGCCAAAATGATCAGTGGTCTTATGTTGTGGTGTTGATTGGTACAGGCAGCACATATATGTTTTCAATAGTATTGGTGCTGGCTTTATGGACTTAGCCAACATGGTAGAGCACTTATGTGGCCATATTGACCTATGTTGCTGCAGCCAGTGTGGATATGCTTTCTGACAGTGGCATGGCGTGTTTTATTGGCATTATGGGAACAGCCAACATGACAAGTGTTATTATATGTTGCAGGCATTGTGCACCTTCTTTGCTACGGTGGGAATAGCATTTTAACTGGTATTATGGCCAAAACATAAGGAGGGTTTTTATGTGGCCATACTGGCCTACATTGGGGCAGCCTGTACTGACTTGTTTTCTGATAGTGGCTTGGCATTTTTATGAAAGTTATGGACAAAGCGAACATGATGAGTGTTCTTACATGGCCATACCATCCTAAATTGGTGCAGCCAGTATGGACATGTTTCCTGACAGTGGCATGACATTTATTATTACTGGCTTTATGGACAAGCCAACATGATAAGTGTTCTTGTACGGGAAGTTCATTGGTTTAGGCAGTAAGAACATGTTTTCTAACAGTGGACATAGCATTTTGACTGGTATTAGGAGTAAAGCTGTCATGGTGAGTTTTTTCAGAAGGCCAACCTGGCCTTCATTGGTATAGCCTTTTCAAATATATTGTCTGACTGTGACATGGCATTTATACTGAGATTATGGAAAAAGCTAACATAATGAGTGTTTATACGTGGCCAGTCTGGCTTACATTGGTGCTGCCAACAATGACCTATTTTCTGACAGTGACATGGCGTTTTAGTGGACTTATGGGCATAGCCAACACGATGAGCTGGCTTATGTGGGGGAGTTCATTCAGCCGCGAGCATGCACTCATGTTCATACAATGAGAACAACATTTGCACTAGAATTATGGATAAAGCCAAAATGATTAGTGTCCTTAAATTGCCACTCTGGGCTACCTTGGAACAGCCACTATGGACATGTTTTATTATAGTGGCATGACATTTTAGTTGCATTATGGGCAAAGACAACATGTGTATGTTCTTACATAGGTATACTTGCATATATATTGACAGAGCCAGCACATACATGTTTTTTTTTTATAGTATCATTATTAGGATGATAGGTAAAGCTAATAATAGCATATTCATATGTGGGAATACTAGCATATATTGGAGCAGTAAGTATAGACATTTTTGGGGACATCCAGCATGACAATGTTTTTTTTTTTTAATTTCACATGGCAAACCGCTGGTATACATTGTGGGCAAATAAGACATGGACAATGGACATGTGTTGTGCAATGCTCCAGAATATGCTTCTTTCACTATTGGTGGCTTGGCAGCTATTGGATTTATTGATGCGTTACCCTACAAAAATAATTGTAAACTCTGCAGATTTTTACCTACTTTTTCACAGAAAGTGTGATGTAAACTGCACAATTTTCATCCATTATTTTAAAATTGCTCTCATTTGAGAACACACGCAAACCGGCTCCCCGTGATGGGTTTTGGCATCCTCGCTACACTCAATCACTCACGCATATTCATGTGATAAGTGTATGCCCATCCAATTAGAAAATTCACCAGTCACAGCTGATCTCTTCCATTCCTCTATATTTTCATTGATTGATTCGTCGACATTGCTCTCATGTGTAAACAGCTGAGAAGTCACAGACCTTTTCCAATAAAAAGACCTCATCACACTAGCCCACAATGTTGCTTTACATTTACTATCCGCTACAATGTGAACGTAATACTCAAAGAATGGCATGTCCTACCCTCTATGAAAGAGAGATGAATGTCTTACTGTGTGCATGAGAGATGAGTGCAAGAAGTAGGGTTTAGCACTAGGAGGTGAAGGCTGGATCGATGGGCACTGTATGCCTTATCAATAGTGATGAAAGGTGAACGAATGGGAGATGAACACCCTTACAATAAGAGATGAACAGTAGATGAATGGGAGATTAATGCCTTGTCAACCATAGATGAAAGGTGGATGAATGGAAGATTAATGTCATGTGAATGCGAGGTAAAGGGTGGATGAATGGGCGATTAATGCTATATTAATTGCAGATGAAGGGTGGATGAATGGGAGAGTAATGCCTTGTCAACGATAGATGAAAGGTGGATGAATGGAAGATTAATGTCATGTGAATGCGAGGTAAAGGGTGGATAAATGGGAGATGGATGAATGCTATATTAATTGCAGATGAAGGGTGGATGAATGTAAAATTAAAGCCTTATCAATCTGAAATGAAGGGAGGATGAATGGGAAATGAAAGCCTTATCAATCCGAAATGAAAGGTGGATGAATGTAAAATGAAAGCCTTATCAATCCGAGATGAAGGGTGGATGAATGGAAAATGAAAGCCTTATCATTCAGAGATGAAGGGTGGATGAATGGGAAATTAAAGCCTTATCAATCCAAGATGAAGGGTGGATGAATGGGATCTGAAAGCCTTATCATTCAGAGATGAAGGGTGGATGAATGGGATCTGAAAGCCTTATCAATCCGAGATGAAGGGTGGATGAATGGGAAATTAAAGCCTTATCAATCCAAGATGAAGGGTGGATGAATGGGATCTGAAAGCCTTATCATTCAGAGATGAAGGGTGGATGAATGGGAGATGAAAGCCTTATCAGTCCGAAATGAAGGGTGGATAAATGGGAAATGAAAGCCTTATCAATCCAAGATGAAGGGTGGAAGAATGGGATCTGAAAGCCTTATCATTCAGAGATGAACGGTGGATGAATGGGATCTCAAAGCCTTATCATTCATAGATGAAGGGTGGATAAATGGGATCTGAAAGCCTTATCATTCAGAGATGAACGGTGGATGAATGGGATCTCAAAGCCTTATCATTCATAGATGATGGGTGGCTAAATGGGATCTCAAAGCCTTAACATTCATAGATGAAGGGTGGATGAATGGGATCTCAAAGCCTTATCAATCCAAGATGAAGGGTGGATGAATGGGATCTGAAAGCCTTATCATTCAGAGATGAACGGTGGATGAATGGGATCTCAAAGCCTTATCATTCATAGATGAAGGGTGGCTAAATGGGATCTCAAAGCCTTATCATTCATAGATGAAGGGTGGATGAATGGGAGATGAAAGCCTTATCATTCATAGATGAAGGGTGGATGAATGGGATCTGAAAGCCTTATCATTCAGAGATGAAGGGTGGATGAATGGGATCTCAAAGCCTTATCAATCCAAGATGAAGGGTGGATACATGGGATCTCAAAGCCTTATCATTCATAGATGAAGGGTGGATACATGGGATCTGAAAGCCTTATCATTCATAGATGAAGGGTGGATACATGGGATCTCAAAGCCTTATCATTCATAGATGAAGGGTGGATAAATGGGATCTGAAAGCCTTATCATTCATAGGTGAAGGGTGGATACATGGGATCTCAAAGCCTTATCATTCATAGATGAAGGGTGGATAAATGGGATCTCAAAGCCTTATCATTCATAGATGAAGGGTGGATAAATGGGATCTGAAAGCCGTATCATTCAGAGATGAAGGGTGGATGAATGGGATCTGAAAGCCTTATCATTCATAGATGAAGGGTGGATGAATGGGATCTCAAAGCCTTATCATTCAGAGATGAAGGGTGGATGAATGGGATCTCAAAGCCTTATCATTCATTGATGAAGGGTGGATAAATGGGATCTGAAATCCTTATCATTCATAGATTAAGGGTGGATGAATGTGAGATTAATGACACCGAATTGAGAGTTGATGTGTGGATGAATGGTTAAAGAGGGGAAGATGACCATATCAATGAACGATGAAGGCTGCATGAATGAGAGATGACTATTGGACGAATGCATGTGTGAATATAACAGCAATCAGAAGAAAGTTGATTATGGGTCATATCCCCGAACTAATCTGTAATCTATGCAGCCATTGATCCAAATTGAATACATTTTGATTGGCTAAAGTGGCTGAATGTTGAATGTATTGTTTGAAGTGGTTGGAATACAAATGCTACGTAAGGATCATATTATTAACATAATGACTGAAAGCTGTGTGGCCAATGAACTTCAATGTTCCCGAAGTGCATCAGTAGAGTGTGGTTCTTGGTTTGGGGACAAATGTAGGCATGGATTCATCCTGACTCGACGAAAGTGGGCACAAGAGGCTGAATCAACATGCGCAGCACTGAGTCTTTAGCTACATGGTTTGTTTTAGGTGTTGATATTTAGATTAGCGGCAAGTTCACAGGAGGGAGAGGCATTGTCCAAACCTCTTGGATTAGCATGAAAGGGTTGGACCCCGTTATGCTTGCGCAGAAAATTAAGTTTTTCTAGTTTTTCATATGCAAGATTTAATTAGTGATTTACGTAGGTCAGCTGACACATGTTTTGACCCATTAGGGTCTTTCTGAAGGCTAAATTGATTCTCGTCTCTGGACAGTGACTGTGCAGTCATGAGAACAGCACCCAAAAGGCACAGAAGCACACCCGGGCCAACTATATAGGCTCGCCAAGCCACAAATCTGTGGCTCGCTGCAAAACACTCAAACGAGCCAGGGAATAGGCTCCACTTTGCTTGTAGAATTCTCCAACTTGCAAGCCAGTCGCCCATCAACCATGGGCCCCCAAGAATCAATGTAGCCTTGAGAAAGCCCATAATGGGTCGAAACGCGTTTCGGCTGACCTACTTAAATCACAAATTAAAGCCTGCATATGAAAAACTAGAAACACGTCATCTTCCTTACTATCAGTGCAAGCATTACGAGGTCCAACCCTTTCGTGTATTCATCGTGCCACCATTTCCAATGAGTGATAATATTTCAGAGACATACAGCCAGTAAGTGAAGATGTATTATATGTAGGCGTGCGAAAGCGTAGTCTTTTAGCACAGTGTGGCAGGGGTAAGCTGTCTGCCTAAACCCCGCTTGAAAGCTGCTCTATCACCGCGGGACACCGTGCATTGGCGTGCGACCGGGGCGCGCGCTTTATCGACACACGAAAGAAGCCATTAAGAACTGGATCCACCGGGGAGAATGCAGACCTCAAACAGAAGACTCTGCGAGAAGGCAACAAGGGGAAGAAGGAACGGGCCCGCATGCTCGTGTGAATGAAAGATAGTGTGCCCAAGGTGGTGGGGCGGCTGGGAGAATAAAATGGAAGGCAAAATCAGAGGCAGGGAGAAACCCACACCACATCGCTGCAGAGGCTTTCGAAATTCTCCAGCTGCCTGGCTTTTAATTTGCTACCATTCTAATTAAAATGCAAATTTAATTTATAATTAGCATCCGCGCTTTCTAAAGAAACCTTGTGTGCGGCACAAACATATGGGAGGCTGGGGTGGCGGAGGCCTGCGTGGCTCTGGAAAGCAGAAGGGTGGACAGGGAACAGCGAAGGAAAGTTTGTTAGACAAAAGTGAGTTGTTGTGTTTCTGGGTGGGATGCCGGGGAAACAGAGGCTGGTTAATGTCCCGTGTGACAAAAAGGAGTGCTGACGATGAGAGATTGGACTTCGAGTCACTGTCCTGCTGACTCAGGGGTCGGGGGTCACGCCGCGTGTCACTGGTGCTGCATTGAAGGCCTAGGAGAGGCGAGAGAGGTCACGACTCCCAATCAGGCCGGCCAGCGCACAAAGTAAACGCGCGGCCTCGCCTGCCGCTTCATTCACTCTCAATTGGCAGGGAAGTGAAGGGGTTACAACATAAAGCAACACGGAAAACGCGAGATTTCGAGAGCGGGCACTGCCTAAAATGACGGCTCGGGATTCGGGAAACTACATTTCACGTCGCGCGAGGACACGCTTTCAGTTTGCTTAAAACAGGTGTTTGGGCTACAAGGCGAACCAGAGTAGGCAGATTCCATCAGAACTCCCATGCATTTCAGTGAATATCCTGAATTAATCGATCCCGCCACCACCTCTCTGATCTACACTTCCCCAGCTGTGCATTCTACACATTTAAACACCCAAACGGCATATTTTGAATATGTTTAAATGCAGGCCTGTATGCACTGTACATGGTACATTTCGACCGTCTCTTGTGTCGCCATTTCCATTTCAGACGGATAGCCTCCCCTTTAACCAGCTCGAGCACTCTTCTACCTCAAGTAAAGCACCCTGGAATGTGACTACCCCCTCTCTCTTTTCTGCCTCTCTCTCTCTCTCTTTCTCTCTCGCTCTCTCATTCTCTCTCACTTTTTCTCTCTCTTCTATTTCTATATCTACTTAACCCTGCCCCTCCCTCTCTTTCTTCTCTCTTTTTTATCTCCTGCCTTCTCCCTCTTGTTTTCTCTTTCTCGTTCTGTCTCTATTTCTCTCTCTCTAATTCTCTTTCTTTCACTCTCTCGCTCTTCCCTCTCTCTCTTTCTCAGTCTTTCTCGTGTTCCCTCTCTTTTTCTCTCTGCTGCCCGCACCCCCCTCTCTCTCTCTCTCTCTTTCTCTCTCTCTCTCTCTCTTTCTCTCTCTCCTTTTCTCTCTCGCTCTCTCTCTCTCTCTTTTCTCTCTCCTTTTCTCTCGCTCTCTCTTTTTCTCTCTTACTCTCTCTCTCTTTTTCTCTCTTTCTCTCTCTCTCTCTCTCCCTCTTTTTCTCTCTTACTCTCTCTCTCTTTCTCTCTCTCTCTTTTTCTCTTTCCTTTTCTCTCTCTCTCTCTTTTTTCTCTCTTACTCTCTCTCTCTCTCTCTCTCTTTTTCTCTCTTACTCTCTCTCTCTCTCTCTCTCTCTCTCTTTTTTTCTCTCTAACTCTCTCTCTCTCTCTTTTTCTCTCTTCTCTCTCTCTCTCTCTCTCTCTCTCTCTCTCTCTCTCTCTCTCTCTCTCTGCCTCTCTCTCTACCTTTCTAGTTCTGCAGTACTTTGATTATTCTGATCAGACCTTTGGCTCTCTCTTGTTGAATAAACAAATTGGGTTCCATGTCTTTAGAAAGACACCCAAAAAAACGACATACTTTAAAACGACACCTAAATACGGAAAAAAAATGGAATTATGTATTGTTTTATTTTATTTGGGGGGGTCCCCCCCCAAGCTCCCAGTTTCTACTGCCTGTTTACCCTTCCCCCTTCTACGCCATCCCTTTTAATCCCTAAAGTCACCCCACATGTACATTTACTTTAAACATTTTCGTAATTTACGTGTTGTGTAAAAGCCAATTCAATATGGGGGGGGGGCTGTGAAATGATAGCTCGAAGATTAACAAATAATGACATATTCATGTAAGGTGTGCCTCTGGCACTGTACTCCTTTACGTGACAATTTGGGGTTTTCATTACTGAAAAATGGCAGCACCAGTATTGTGTACATACGCAAACAAGGGTTGCGCGTGCCACACGCCTGCGCCTTCTGTCTTTCACAGAGTACGGCCTTACCCACCCCTGGCGGGGATGCAACACACAACCTTTTTGGGCGAGGTTTGATGCCATAGAACCAGTGCAATGGTGAAAATCCCCGCATATATGCACTTTCACACATCATTCAGTAAACACGTTTGCACTAGTCCAAGTGAATGTGCATTGCACATGCCCTATTGCTTCTTCTGAACCTTATCTTAATGCTGTAAGGCTGTGAAGAGCAGTCTTCCTGCCTTCCAACCGCCACAGCTGTGGCCACAACGAGGTGAAGGCATTTCGCAGAAGGTGCCTTAAAAATCAACTGCAAATCTTATATATAAAAAAGGCCAGATGTATGTTTGTCCGATGCAGCCATGCGCAGTAGAGACTGCCGGCTTCGCCTGTTGTCGCTGCTAGAGGGAGCTGTTGCCTTGGGAAATATGTAGTGCTCGTATAGTGTGAATGAAAACCTACTGTAACTCCTGCTTAGGATATACAGTGGGCCAACTGTGATAATGATAACATAAAAATATATATATTTTTGTTCCTACGAACATGAATTACAATTACTTACAATGAAATATACCACATAATATATTGACACTCTGAACATTTCTTTACTCATACACTTTGGCCCGTGTACACAGGCTTTCACACTAGTAGATATATGCATGTAGTCTGCATGTTGCAATGCTCCCAGTAATTAAGTCTTAAAGGAAGATCTGCCCTATGTCAGTCGTGACATGACTGCATGGGGTATCTCAGTGAGGTCTGGTTATGACATGTATTATATATACATGGATATTGATGTAATGGTTATGCGGCCTTATAAGTCACAGCTGTCACCTTTACCCTCATCTTGTGGTCAGCGTTTTATATATTTGTGAAGAGGGGCCTAGATAAACCGGCCCTGTCGGGATTCAAGCCTGTGACCTGCGGGTTGCAGGTAGATATCAGAGGGGAGTGCGTAACTCTCCGAGCTATCTGAATTCAAAAGAGCAGCTGAACGTGGCGGCCACCATGCTTGAATGCCCACCTCCTTCCTGCGCTCTGTGAATGAGAGTGGCAGTACGTACTATCAGGGTTGTGTTTCAAAGGAAACTGAAGATGGTATTTCTCTGTTCAACCCTCTGCAGATTTTACTGGAGGAAACGTTCTTGTTCTGCCCCACCCCACTTGAGTTTGAGGATTGGGACAGCTTTCTTCAGTTTCTATCTGTCTACTTCGCCACCTGGTGCGGCAAGCAGCCACAGCACCACTTTTCACAATTGAAATGTCAACGATAACTACATTTAAAGCAACACCAATACACTTTTTTTTGTATTTTATTTTTTGCATTTAGTGTTGTTATGGTCAAATAAACCTTATAACACAAACCAAATAAATATTCCATACAACATATGGCGAACAAAATAAAATAAAGAAAAGAAACAGTTCATCTTATAAATTACATATTATGCACAGCAAAATGTTCTCCAAACTTCTTAAAGTCACCTTATTACAAGAAACCTATTCTGGATTAAGCAACTATATGAGTATTAAAATGAAAATTTCAATATAAAAAAAAATACACTTAAACTGCAGGAATGTCTCACAAGTATAGGGCCCTGATTCACAAAAGTATTTTTTAAATGGAAAACCTCAATGACAAAAGCTTTTCAAATCAGGCCCTAAGCGTGTCCCTTGTATAAGCGGACGGACCTGTGTGGATGTGTGCCTTGGGTTATCAACACAGTGCACTTTGCAATGATTGCGTGTTCCTTTGACGGAGAGACTCCGTTTTGTGCAAATGTTTCCGCCATGCTCACTTTACTCAGACCTGCCATAAGGTTTCTGCAGGTTGCTAATATCGGTTTTTGAATTGTTTGATGCATAGTTTGCTAATCCAATTGTATGAACATTCTGACTTCAGGCAAATCTTACTTTGCTGAAGTGTAATGTTGCCATCGAAGTCACAGTGCACTGTTTCCATGGAGTCGGGGATGGTACTGTAATCTCGTGGTAACCATGACAACGCAAGGTGTTACCTGAGAAAACACAAGAAGCAGACTGAACGCCATCTGTAATTAATCACGCAGAGCGTCGTAGAGTGCGCCCGGAGTTCTGCCCAGTCAGATGCAGGCTTTCTTCGGGGTGCCAATATCGCTGGACTTTGATATGTGACTTTGTGCTTCTTGCAGCTGAGACTTATAAGTAGGTCTGATCATCGTTGAATGTTCCCCATTACCCTGCACTGCAAAACCAGGGCATTGCTGCTTACTTTCAAGCTACGTCGTGACGCTTACTATAGTCAGGAATTGCAAATTAAAAAACTAAAAACAAGTCTCTGAGCAACGAGTACATACTTGCCAACCCTACAGATTTAGGCAGTAGGCTACTGCTTTTTAAGCAGTCCTACCGCCTACAGATTTGGGTGACAGATCCTACTGCTTTTTACAGTGCCAGGTACTTTGTTACTCTAAGGCAGGCTGGTAGGTGATTACTTTGATTAGGCTCAGACCAATCCACTGACCTGACAGCTACGTGACTCTGTCCTGCACTCTTGCCGGGACATTAGGTGAACCACCAGTGAAGGCAAGTGGCAGAGTGTAACACCATCACACAGAATCTGCCTATCACACTGAGCCATGTCATTCAGTGTTCAACTTGCACTGCAGGAAAACATATGTATTGCCCAGGCTGCTGCTACAGAGCACTGGCAAATGTTGCCTACCAGCTCTGTGTGATTACCTTCTGTGTAATTGAATTTGATGTTAACTTACCATTCAGAATCATACATTTTTAACATTTGAACATCTTTCCATGTTGTGTTTTTTGAAGGGTTGTGTATTTTAGAATGCTTAAATGCTGCCCACAATGTATGTTTTGTATTTTTCTGTGATGTCATTGTTATGGGAATTATTATTTTTGAAACTTGAAAAATCCTACATCTTTTCGGTCACAGAATGTTGGCAAGTATGCGAGTACAATCGGGAATATACATACAATGGTAACAACAGCACACTGGTTATTTATTTATTTATTTATGTATTTATTTATATGGCGCACCGAACTCTTAGGAATCTGGGCGCATTACTTTCCGTTACATGTGTTACACATTTATATACAGTTGAGAGGGTACAGGCAATGATATAAAATGAAATGAAAAGTGCTTCGTACATAAATACAGTGATGAGCATTGTCTTGCAAGTTACTGTGTCTCCCGCATAATGAGCCATATTTTGACATGTTTCCTGAAATTGGGGTAGGATGGTTCTGCTCTGACACTAAGGTAATGGTGACAGCGCCGGACTTGCAATCCTTCCATTTTCTCACCTGCCATGAGTAGGCTTCACTTAATTCTCCAGCTCTGTCTTTACACTTGAGCATGAGCACCCCTTAGGGATTGCATGGCATCTTTTTATCGCCCAAAATATATATATATTTTCTTGTTGTCTAATCGGATGTAGAAACAGCCCTTCTGCAAATCATGTTCACCGGATACCAGGGTGCGTCAAGAACTAATTGTCTTCTGAGGACATTCATGATTTTTAAAGAACATTTGTCGTTTTTCACAATAACACTTTTTTTTAAAAAACTGTTACGGACACCTTTCAAATTTCTTCAAACAATATACAAAGGCATAGAATATGTTTAAAAAACATTGCACAAGATGCAGAGTAAAGAACCACCCAACAATCAAGCGATTAGAACAATTACAGTACGTTGCTTGAACCCAATAAAAACACAAATACTAAAAACGAATTAAAACAAAAGTCCAAATTCAACAATCAGCATTAATCGTCGCGAAAAACTCTCGAAGAAATCGGTACAAGGCGAGAATTAGCCTTGCCTCGTCAGCGCGCGGTACAAAATGACTATGCACAGACTTTGCCTGGCAAAAATACACTTTGCACGGTTTCATGAATCGGGGTTTGTGTCGGCAGTGCAAAGTCACTTTGAACCAGGCAAATATTCCTTGAATCGGGCCCTCAGGGCTGATTTACAGAGCATTTTCCAGTCGGATTGCACCACTACAAAACGCTTCTGTGAATCAGGCCCTTCTACTGGTTAATGATGTTGATGAGAAGCAAGGCACATGTGCCACACCCTTTCACACAATGGGCTGAACTGTGGGAGGCCAAGGGTAAAATGGAGCATCCAGGACAGCTACATTCAAGTTCACGGCACATCCCGGATGTGAAGTGTATACACCACTGTCAATTTGCCCTTCATTCCATGCCAACTACATTTGAGGGTCTCAACTTCTGGATCTTCGGCTTGCGTCAGAGTGGTCCTGAGTAGCTCTCTACCCAGAGGTTGCCCCATGAGAAAGACACACGCAGTGGCTGTTGGTGCCCACATTTTTCACTTTATGCACAACCATTTTTGCCAAAGACAGATACCCCCGCGCAGAACCTCTGCAACCCTCTGCTGGAATGGATGCCCAGCCCTTTCAGTGTTATGGCAAGAGAAAAGTAACCAAGTGGTATTCACATTCAAGCTACCAAAATGTAATGGACGAAAATGCTTATTACCCCCTCACAAACAATAGGGAATGTAAAGTACCCCCGCCTAAAAATATACGTCAGCACAGGGGTATCCAGATGTTTTGTACTACAACTCCCATCAGCATAGTCTATTGTGAGGAATCGTGGGAATTGTAGTACGTCACATTTGGAAAGCCACAGTTTGATAACCACTGAATTAACAGCAGCACTGTCACAAATGATGGTGTTGCCCTGAGGATTCAATCTGTTGAAGCGAAACAAGCGGTATCTTGCTGCTTGGAATTAAGAGGCTAAACATTGAAGGGTTGTGGAATGGTTCTTCCCAGCTGCATTCTGGGACACATTGTCTCTCCTGCTACTTTTGCTCACCATAACATTGAAGTACTTTGCATCTCCTCCATGGGGCAACAGCATTCGGAAGTGCAAGGGGAGGTTGGGATGTTCCCTCACTATCAATTAATTCCTAAAATTATATTTTTATGGGGGGGCCTAATTATTGAGGACAGCGTATGATGTTCATGTTTGTAAGTGTATGTGTCCAGTTATTTAAAAAGTGCTTTATAAGGCATTCAGATGGCATCTACTCACCCCCAGTGTTGACAGTTAAGGAAATGGCGGAGCAGGAAAGAGTCCAAATTTCCCTCATCAGACAAAAACGAATTAGGGAAATATATAAACATAGATGTGCTTAATTTTGACCATTTGTACGCCTTAGGACTTTCGAACACCCCATTGGTGCATCAGGAATGCCAGACTTGACGCCTGCTGCTTCTGAAGCCCCCCCCCCCTTCAAAGTATTTCCATGGATAAGGCCTTAAACCGTGTCTGTGAGCGTGAAACAAGGAGGCCGATTGTGCTTAGTTCAGAGGAAAGGCACAAAGGTATTTGAAATGCATTATCAAATTATGTTGAAAATAGGAAATAAAGGCGCCTTGTCAGTGAAAGCGGCCCCCATAAATCATTGCTGAAGAGTGAATGCGAGGGGAAGCAATCGGGAAAGGCGGCTTTCATGAAGCGAGCCTCATGTGGAGGAGGGCAGCCGACGTCTAGGCCAAACTTGGGAGAATTGCTATGCAGCCACCCCCCCATCCCACCCCCCTGCCCCGTACAGCGCCTACCCGGTGTCTGCACGGTCACCAAGCGCTGAAGGGAGGAGCTGCAGAAATGTGCTCCATGTGGTCAGCGCTCACAATTGCCCTGCCGCTGTGTTCCCCGTGTCTTCTCACATCTTTAAGTATGGCTTAAGTTAAAGGAAGGCTCTTAGCACAATCACGACAGGCCAAATGTGTGGTGTTGTATGTGCTCATACATCAACACACAGTTACACACACAGATATTCAAACATCTACATGCCTAGAAACACTATCGGCCTCATTACGACTTTGGAGGTAGCCATGGCGCTATTAGCGCCATGGCTGCCTCCAAAATCGTATCCGGGTCCGGGTTCCCTGAATGGGGAATTACCGGGCCATTCCAAGTACAGACGGCTCGGTAATTCCTCCTTCAGGGAACCTGGCCCTGGTCCTTCCCCATTCCCATTCGAGCCCCCATAGGGCTCAATGGGAATGGGGAGGGAGCTAACAACGGGCCCGTCAATTGCGGGCTCGTTGTTAGCTCCCTGGTTCCCTCGAGGAATCTGCTATGGACGTCTGGAAAACCAGACGTCCAGAGCGGGTCCCGCGAGGGGACCTTGTTATAGTGCGGAGTGGGTTTAACGGCACCGGCACCGGCACCATTACCGGTGCCATTAAACCCATTCCGCACTACTCGTAATGAGGCCCATAATGTAGCATCCTGACAGTGGGCCTCTTTACGACCCCGGCACTAAACCGTGGTGCTATTAGCACCATGGTCCATGCCGGGGTCCGCCATGGTGAATGGCGGAATTACCGCCCCATTCCAAGGTTGGCGGGGCGGTAATTCCCCATTCACCATGGCCCCTTCCCCATTCCCATTTTTGGCCAATAGGGCTCAATGGGAATGGGGAAGGCGCTAATTACGGCACCGTAAATTACGGTGCCGCAATTAGCTCCTAGGTCCCTTTGCGGGGTGATTTTTTAACGCCTGCTAAAAGCAGGCGTTAAAGTGCAACCCGCAAAGGGACCTCGTAATCAGGCGTTAAGGGTTTAACGGCGCCGACACCTTTTAAGGCGCCGTTAACCCCTTAACGCCTGGGTAATGAGGCCCTGTATATTTTAGGATCGTCTCGGGAGGATAGCTCAGGGGCAACATGCTCGCCTTGGAAGCAAGATGACATGAACGCGCTACCCCTGAGCTATCCTCCCGAGACAATAGAGCAATGTACCTGTTCATCATGGAAACGTAGAAGCACATTGCAAACCCAAGGGCATGCATGTAAAATGAATAGATAAACATGAAGGCCCAATTTATGACATTTCTTGCACGGTTCAAAGTGACTTTGCACCGCTGCAAAGTCCCTTTACACTGCAGACACAAACCCTGATTCATGGACCTGTGCAACGTGTATTTTTGTAGGGCAAAGTCAGTGCAAAGTCATTTTTTACTGCAACAATGACTTTGTACTGACTTTGCACTGACTTTGCCTGGCAAAAATACACTTTCCACAGTTCCATGAATCAGGGTTTGAGTCGGCAGTGCAAAGTCACTTCCAACTGTGCAAACGAAATCCATGCATCAGGCCCATGAATAGCACATATGTTCACTGATACTCACAAAAAGAATTGTTCTATATTGAACACACACAAGGCAAACATATGAAATAATTCCTATGAACAGACACAACCACACACACAGATATTTTAATGCAACACATTTACAAGAGGAAAACAAGAATACATGTAGACAAGTAATATAGACAGCTACATCAATGACTGATACACATATGTGCATGCATTATATATGTTGACACAACTGCTACTAAAAAGACACAGGTGCATACATGTTATGTGCTTGCTTATTTCGCGCCAGTAGCCCGCAGGCATCAGGGCGCAGGGAAAAAAGGTATAATGGCATAAAGGTAGAAAACATATATGTATATAGTTTGACATGTATACAAATATACACATATTAGTAAAGACACGCATCCAGCGCCATAATTCCTACAGGTGTAAGCAGCTGTATATAAAACAGTTTAACATAACATATGTAGACACAGGTGTAATAACTGTAGACCATGCAACTGGCAGTGGTGCACAGTATAAATCCCAGAAATGTATACAAAACAATGGTTATATTGATGAACACATACAAACACAAATGCAAGCGTGTATGCCAGTTCATGTACACACAGAAGTATACATATGAATATACGAGTATGCCTACAGAGATCTTACATCACGAAGAACTAAAGAGGGTGTACGGCACAGCCAACCGGCCGCCTTGCAGATAGGGAGATCAGCGCGTCGGAGGACACCGTGAACACATATCGGAGGCGGAAGGTCTGTAAACGTGCTCTTCTCTTTTTTGCTTTCCTCCACACAGGCTTCGTGAGGCTGTGAGACAGTCTGTCAAAGACAATACAGCCCATGCACACTGGTGCTGATTGTATATGCATAAGAGCGAACTTTTGTTCAAGGTTTTAAGAGGCAAGCACCACACTGACAACACAGTGCACATCAATTATGACAACACAACAGGAAAGGGAAAACCTGCGAAAAGCACAAGCTGCATCACTTTTCTGTGAGAAGCAACCCATACCCAACAAAGACACACCCAAGGAACAAGCATTAGAGACACAACCCAACAATGAAATTAAACTTTTACGAGAATTGGAAAAACTCCAAAAAAGATAAATTAGCAAATGGTGGGAGGAATTCTCTCTTCAAAATTATATTGATGTGGGACGCATCCCTAGAGGTTTACGTATCCTCACCACACCCTCATTCAAAGAACAAGACCCTGCCATGCTACAAGAATGGGGAGAATCTAGCAATACCTGCTCAGTAAATTTCTTTAATATCTTGATCAAATATGCCAGAATGGACAGATACAAATTACTGGATAAAATACAGGAAGTCGAGGAGCAGTTGAAAAATATAGAGGCAAGCGAAGAGGGTAAAAACATGCGTATTAGCATGGAAAAGGGATACAAAGTTTTCGAAGAAGATATCAAACTACGCAAGCAGAGGACATTTATTAGAGATAAGAATGATTACGAACAAGGGAGAGTACTAACATTTGCAAAACGTTTTGACACACTTAGAAAAAAGCTAAACCACTCAACCATCTACCTCTGCAAATGCCAGCTCTCCTGAACTATCATCCTCAGATATTGATAGAACTGAGAGTGAGAGCGAACAACCCTCCAGAAAACTTAATTTTTTAGAAGAGATGAGATTGCTGGGCATGGAAGGCAGACTAAACAACGGCAAAAGAACAAAAGGCAGAGGACGTGGCAAACAACAGGCTAAAGAGGAAGAAAAAAGCAAGGAGAGGCAGGCGTAGCATCCGCAATGAATGTGGAGAAACCGGAGCGCTTAACACGCTCTGGAACAAAGAAATAAGACTAACCTCTCCTACAACATCAGACATGGCTATAATTAACCTCTCTACACATGTGTTAACACCGGTTGAAATACAAGTCCTAAAGCTTGGATTAAACTTCTGTCCCACGTCAAATTACAACTATGCCGAAACTCGCATAGACTTCGATAAATACATGCGCAAAATCAGGCTAAAAAAATTCTTTGCAATGTATCCACCTAAACCAAAACCTAAGGTCTGCCATCCAGGATACACAGACATTTCGATTCAGGATATGCACCTCCTACACATTCTTGAAGACCTGGAATGTGAAAACATTGAGCACAATGACACCATGGGCCTCATTACACGGTAGGCGGTGTGCCATGGCGCTATTAGCGCCATGGCTCATGCCGGTAAAATACCGGCACCGCCTTGGCGGAAAGGGGATTTACCGCCCCATTTCAAGGTTGGAGGGGCGGTAAATCCCCCTTCCGCCATTGCCCTTCCCCATTCCCATTCCTGCCCCATAGGGCTATATGGGAATGGGGAAGGCGCTAATTACGGCACCGCAATTTTGCGGTGCCGTAATTATCTCCGAGGTCCCTTAGCGGGTTGGATTTTAACGCCTGCAAAAAGCAGGCGTTAAATCCCCCAACCCGCAAAGGGACCTCGTAGTAAGGCGGTAAGGATTTACCGGTACCGGTATTTTACCGGTACCGGTAAATCCCTACCGCCATCCGTGTAATGAGGCACCATGGATCCAAACTTCGAGTCAATGAATGTTAATGTTAACTGGCCAGGGAAAACAGCACTCAAGGTTAACAGGGTAATTTATAGAAATTCGCACAAAAGTGGCGCACGCGACTGGCGCACAGCGTGCCCGTGCGAATGTCTGCGTCAGCCGCGTGCGCTAAAATCGATTTCTGCGCACAGAGTATTCATGGATTTTCGCATCCAAAACCAGCCGTGGTGCAGCGTGGCGCAGCGACCCTGCAGCAGCGCCAGTTACGCCCCCAAGAACGCCCTCGCGCAAGGAAAAGCCTTCAAAATCCCCAAAAAATCGCAAAGGGCTGCGCTAACCCTGGACCAGTTCACAGGGCTGGCAAACAGCAAACGCCAAGCGGGGAACGTGTATTTCAGTGGTTCGCGGGAAGTTCCACACGCGATTGTCCTGTGTACGTGTGCATCAGGGGTGCGCGGGAAGTGTCACACGCAAAATCCGCAGGATACCTGTATTTCAGGGGTGCGCGGGAAGTATCACACGCAATTCCAGCTGGGTACGTGTATTTCAGGGGTGCGTGGGAAGTATCACATGCGATTCCAGCAGTGTACGTGTATTACAGGGGTGCGCGTGAAGTTGCACACGCGATTTCAGCAGGGTACGTGTATTTCAGGGGTGCGCGGGAAGTATCACATGCGATTCCAGCAGGGTACGTGTATTACAGGGGTGCGGGTGAAGTTCCACACGCGATTTCAGCAGGGTACGTGTATTTCAGGGGTGCATGGGAATTTCCACACACGATTGGCCCCGTGCGAGCAGGGTATGTGTATTTCAGGGGTGCGCGGGAAGTTCCACACGCGATTTCAGCAGGGTATGTGTATTTCAGGGGTGCGCGGGAAGTTCCACACGCGATTCCATCAGGGTACGTGTATTTCAGGGGTGCGTGGGAAGTTCCAAACGTGATTGGCCCCGTGCGAGCAGGGTACGTGTATTCCAGGGGTGCGCGGGAAGTTCCACACGCGATTTCAGCAGGGTACGTGTATTTCAGGGGTGCGCAGGAAGTTCCACATGCGATTGGCCCCGTGCTAGCAGGGTACGTGTATTCCAGGGGTGCGCGGGAAGTTCCACACGCGATTTCAGCAGGGTACGTGTATTGCATGGGTGTGCGGGAAGTTCCACACGCGATTGGCCCCGTGCGAGCAGGGTACGTGTATTTCAGGGGTGCGCGGGAAGTTCCACACACAATTTCAGCAGGGTACGTGTATTTCAGGGGTTCGTGGGAAGTTCCACACGCAATTTCAGCAGGCTATGTGTATTTCACGGGTGCGTGGGAAGTTCCACACGCGATTTCAGCAGGGTACGTGTATTTCAGGGGTTCTGGGGAGTACTACACGTGAATTGGCCGTGTGGGTCCTCCCAGGTGTTCGCTCTACAACCTCCACGGCCCCTGCAGGCAGCCCACACCACGGGGGACTACCCTGCACCCCTGCTCATGTCCCGCAGGCAGCCCATCCACCATGGGCATGCCCCCCAGCCAACCCACATGTCACCTTGCACTACTGATCAACAATGCATGTCTCCCAGCACCCCCACCCCCCAGCAGTCAGGAGCATCCTCCACCAGGCCCCCACTCATGTCCCCTATTTCCCCCACCCCCCAGCAGTGCAGGGGCAGCCTCCACCAAGCCCCCAATCATGTCCCCCTGCACCCCCACCCCCCAGCAGTGCAGGGGCAGCCTCCACCAGGCCCCCACTCATGTCTCCCACCACCCCCTACCCCCCAGCAGTCAGGGGCACCCTCCACCAGGCCCCCACTCATGTCCAACTCATGTCTCCCACCACCCTCACCCCCCAGCCACCAGGGGCAGCCTCCACCAGGCCCCCACTCATGTCTCCCACCACCCCCACCCCCCAGCAGTGCAGGGGCAGCCTCCACCAGGCCCCCACTCATGTCTACCACCAACCCCACCCCCCAGCCACCAGGGGCAGCCTCCACCAGGCCCCCTCTCATGTCTCCCACCACCCCTACCCCCCAGCAGTCAGGGGCACCCTCCACCATGCCCCCACTCATGTCCAACTCATGTTCCCCTGCACCCCCACCCCCCAGCACTGTGGGGCACCTGCCAGCAGGCCCCCACTCATGTCCAACTCATATTCCCCTGCACCCCCACCCCCCAGCACTGTGGGGCACCTGCCAGCAGGCCCCCACTCATGTCCAACTCATGTTCCCCTGCACCCCCACCCCCCAGCACTGTGGGGCACCTGCCAGCAGGCCCCCACTCATGTCCAACTCATGTTCCCCAGCCAACATGTCATCACAATCTAGATCCCTGGTCCCTATGGTCAGCCTCCAAATGCAAAACACCCACCCGAGTATTGCATCCACCCACTCAGAAATGGCAATAACATGATAGAACTGCAATTGCAAGTTTGGAAACGAACACATGTCCCTCACATACACCCAATGGGTGTCAGTGAATCTCAAAACCCATATCATGATATGCATGAAACCAATGAGATGATACTACACATTGAAGTTTGATAAAAAAATATGTATTAAAGAAAACATGAATTGAATCAAAAATAAACTAACAGAAATGGGAATGTAAAAAAAGTAAAAAGAAGCATGTCCATAAAAAATGCAAAACCAAAAATCAGAATCCAAAGGAATGGTGTTCAAAGTCACAGTCCAGAAAAGAAAATCCAATGGGAAATTATAATTGAAAGCCATTGCTCCATGGGTAAATTGTAAAAAGAAAAGAAAATCCAACAGTGAACTATGTACAGGTGAACAAGCCAGGGTCCATGATCCCAACAAAAGAAATGAAACCTATCTAACAACACTACCTAATAAAAAATAACTATATACAAAAATGTGGCCCATTGTCCAAAAGGTCCAAAGAAAATGCAAAAACAAAGGAAACCTAACACTAACTACATAACTATTTACAAGGGCAGCGGGCTAGTCCAACGGCTCACTGGATGTTGTCATGGGCCAGGGCATCATCGAACTCCTGTTCAATGGCTTGGAGGCGGGTATGTTCCCTGGCCCTGAGGTCTCGCAGGGATAAAGCAGTGTCCAGCTCCAACTCCCTGCGAAGACCCTCGAGGCACTCAGCCCGCCTCAGCGCCCTCCGCATGGAGTTCTCCGTCCTGACCATTGTGAGCCGTTCCTCCTCTGCCCGCTGCCGCTCCGCACCTATCTGCTGGCCCAACCGCTCCCACATGGAAGCCACTCCCATTCCAGGGTTCTCCTGCCCTCCGGCCGATGCCTGCACCCCTGATGTTGATGGCCCCGAGCCATGATGCCTCCCACGTCGAGCCTGCCGCTGCCTCCGACGCAACTGCCTGTGCCAGCACGACGGCATCCAGGCTGATGGTATCCACTGATGCCGTCGTGCCCTGCCCGATGATGCCGTCACATCCTCCATCTGCTGGGGTCCAGTTGCTGGTGTGTCCACCCCTGCTGGACCTCCGACTCCCGACTGTGGCAGGGATGGGATCCCCACCGAGCCGGCTGCATTGGTCGGGGCAGGTCCACAGGGGGCCCTGGTGGCATCTGGGCCGGAAGACGGCATGAGAACGAGTGGTGCATAGTCTCCACAGAGGAGAGGGTCGCCAGATTGGCCAACACATGTAGGAAACCCCCGACCATGGCCGTTCCCAACTGGGCCACGTCGGCACGGTGCTCTCCGTGATGACGTGCATGCTCCTCCCGGGAAGCACGCACCTCATCACGAATTGCACCTGTGCGCAACGCGACACCAATCAGGACCTTCTCCATACGGCCAGGGGTCCCCTCGTACGCAGGTGGAGGGGAGTCAGATGACATGGACATCCCCCCTACCTGCGGACGGGCCTGGGATGGGGCATCCCTGCTGGTGCATGGTGGTGCAGTCACAGTGTCAGGGCCAGTGACATGCACAGGCCCCTCCACGGCGACCTCTGCTGCCTCCTGCCCCTGCCCCTGGACTGCAACACTTGCACCAGCAGGGATGCCCCCAGCAGGCCCCATGTGCGCCTCAGTAGCGGCCTCCTCCTCCTCTGTGGAAACCACCAACCTGGATGGCTCCACCCCGTCTTCCGCCGTTGCAAGCCCCTGTGGGGGCTCACCCACCCCTTCCGCTGCAGCCGTGGGGGCATCCCCGCCGCTTTGTTCCACAGAGCCGTCTCCGCCCTCTTCTTCACGTGGCGCTGTGTAGAGGGAGACATAGAACACAAGCATCAGGGTACTGTACAATGGTCCCCTAGATAGGAAGCAATAGCAGATGAGTGGCACTGTCAAAGATCACTTCCATCATGTCCCTCCACAACACATGGCTCAGTGCAGGTAAAACACATGCGGTAACAGGCATGGCGCATGCTATGGACATTAGCATACATGTCCAAGTGATTCTTGAAACATACACTGTTGTTTTGGAACTCACATACATCATGTGCCATGCCTATCACATGCACACACTTCACCCTAGTTTCATCCATCTGGCCTCGTACACCACAGACACAGTGGATACAAGGATGACTAGGCTGCATCAGTGAACCTGAACATTGCGACAGACATGTGTCATGCATCCCTGGCATTCACAAGTCACAGACACGCAGGTCAGACATACAGACATGGACAGCATACATGTACATGGCATCAGCACCCATCCCTCACCCATGTCCAGGAACAGAGACTGGCATGCTTTCATGTGGCCATTCCGCATAGGGCAACCCATGTTGCATTTGAACACATGCACCAACCGTGTGGTTCACACATTACTGGTCTCACATGCATGACGTCCCTGCACACACACATGCATACATGGCCTATGTCACACATACAGGCAAGTATCAGACAACCAGCACACTGCAACATGCCCTGTCTCACACAGCAATGCTTGGCCACTTACCGCTCAACTCCAGACGGGTCTGTCTCTCAAGGATCTGGGCGTGGAGCGCTGGGCCTACGCGTTCCAGGACCCTCATCTGGATGGTACTCATGTGGCCCCGGCCCCCCTCCACGAGGTGCCGGGCCTTCAAGAGGGTCCTGGACCTGCAGTCATCCCAGCGCTTCTTGACATGTTGGTAGTCGCGGACTGCCACCCCCTCCGCGTTGATGGCAGTCACGATGTCCGTCCAGATCCGAGTCTGTCCTTCCTTGTTGGCGCGCTTACTTCCGAAGAGGGCATCATACTGCCCCAGGACTTGCTCTACCAGGACACCAACTTCGGTGGCAGTGAAGCTGGTGCCCCTCTGCCTCTCTGGCTGGGGGTTGCCAGTGGTGCCAGATGTTGCAGTGCCCGACATGGCAACCCCAGAGGCAGGAGTGGGTGGGCAACTGGCTCCTGGGGCTGGGCTGGGGAGCAATGGTATCCCAGTCGGGAGTCTTCTGTTCCAGCAGGGGTGGACACAGCAAATGGACCCCTGCAGATGGCTGATGTGCAGGCACCAAATGGCAGGGCACGGTGGCACCAGGCAGGCAGGCAGGCAGGCAGCAGCAGATGGCTCGTGGGAGGCTGCTCGGGGCTCTGGGGGGCAGTAATTTGGCCTTTTGGACAGGAGGGTGGTCTTCCGTGTGCTTACGCGTGGCCAGCTTGATACGGAGTGATTTGGCACGTGAAAATCCTGCACGTCTGCGTGTAAATCGAGGAAAGGCCTTTAGCGCGTATGCACGTCAGCACGCATATGCGATTTCATTGGACCAAAGGCCCTCAGCGCGTGAGCGCGTCTGTGACGTGAGGCGCGCGGGTGTTTCCCTCATTACACGTGATGACAGAGCACATGTGGATTTCCACCAATCGCGTGTGGAACTTCCTGCGCACCCCAGAAATACACGTACCCAGGCCAATCGCGTGTACGCTCACTTCCCTCCGATTACACACGATGACACTCGGACGTGCAGTTTTACCACGTGTGCTCACATATGCGATTTCATTGGCCCAAAGCCACCATGTGCAGCTGTGAAGTCACGCGCATGGCCGTAGAGAATGGCGCGTGTAAAAATGAAGAGATACACGTCCGAGTGTCAAAGCGCGTAATTGGTGGATATGGCCTCATTGCGTATGCGCGTCTGTGACGTGTGTATAAAAGGTACGTGTAGAATGCCATTTCCTTGTACGTGCTTTTCGTGGAGAGCGAGTGGGTGAAATCTGTACTTCTTGTCGGTTCACACGCGATTTACTTCACGGCGTTTCCAGTTCGTACTCCCTGTTACCTCTGACAGCTTTTTCTCTTTTCCTCTTTTTCCTGGGCCTGTTTCCTCAAACAGCGTTCCCTACTACTGTTGTCCTGTCTCCTCAGACAGCGTACAATTCTTCTTTTGGCGGGGGTGTTGCCAACGCGCACACGCGCATATTTTTCACGCTTTTGTTCCTGGCGGTTGGTGTGTCGCGCACGTATTTAACATCTGTGCTTGCCCCGTGTGTCGCGTACCCCTTCAGAGGTCATTCTAGGCTGCGTGTGGCACGCATACGTTCATTCTTGTCTTCCTGGGTGCCACAGCGTAGTGCAGGTTTATTTTTCCACGAACGTGGTCTAGGAGGGGTTGCGTGCACCTGACTTCGCTTTTTTGGGGTGCCTGTGCGTTGCGTGACCCGTCATCTTTCCCCAGGGGTGACATACAGCCTTGCTGCAGCACTAGGGTACGATTACCATCTGGTACCCAACCCCTTTGACCCCCAATTGCCCAGGACAATAGTTCACATCGACTCCCATACGCACAATAACATCAGTGCCATGGCTGGGAGGCGAACAAGCCGTAAGGGTGGCAAAGGTGGCCGAGCCCCAAGTGGTGGCCGTGGTGGATCCGGTAGGGGACGTGGCCGTGACTTGCAGGGTGCCCCTAGCCCCCCATGTGTGGAGGAGCAGTCAGGGACACCCATGCCCCCCCCCCTGGTTGAGGTTACCGTGGCTGACACCATCCATGCTCAGCCGTTGTTGGACCAGCCCACTGTGGAACCAGACCTGGCACAGAGTGACTCCATGGCTGACTTCCAGGTCAGCAGGTCTAGGCCACGTGCGCCGGTGAACGTTGGTATCATCAGGCCACATGGATCAGGGGCAGCTAGGTCATCTGCTGCCCCGCGTAGGCAGGCTGGGGAGGCTGCAGGGGCAGCTGCAGCTCCATCCACCCCACCTCTCACACCCATCCAGGACAGTGTCGGTCCAAGTCCATCATGCTGACATTCCCCCTGACACCATCACACTTGAGATAATGCCTGCACCAACTCCCACGCTGAGTGTGCAATCCCACGCTCCTGCCCCTAATGTCCAGAGCGGCGCAGGACACTCCGAATCCCCACCACCTTCCAAGCGGAAGAGGAAGAGTGCTCGTCCAGTAGAGGCTGATGCCCCAGACACGGCTACACAGTCCGGCCCATCAAGGAAGCCCAGCTTCAATGAGGCCGAACTGAATGCACTTGTAGAGTATGTGTCCGCACATGACCGCGAAATGGTGATTGTTGCAGGATCCAAGACCACACCTGCACAACGTCAGGCACACTGGCAGACCATTGCGGACATCATAAGTGCCCTTGGAATCGTGAGGCGCACAGCTAATGAATGCTACAAGCGATGGAATGACCTGAAGCGCAGGGCAAAGAATAAGCTGGCCTCAAGTCATGCCACAACTCTAGTGACTGGAGGTGGGTCTCCAGCAGACGACATAGAACTCACTCCACATGAGCAGGTTGCTGGGACCTACGTCACGGAGGAACAGATCCAAGGCGTGGGAGAAGTGGCACATTACGAGGCATTGTCCAGTGAGTGCACATGCATGTGTGTGTCATCCATGTGCATGGTATGTGTGGGAGGGCTTCTGTTTGGGTGCCAGGGGAGGGTGTGTGTGCCTGAGTGGTTCGGCTCACCCATGTGCCTCTTCCTATACATTCTTGGCAACAGCATTTGGGTATAGCAGCATCCCTTCGGCCAACATTAGACATTCAGCCCAACACCACGCCAGTTGCCCTTGGAGTGTCATCTTGCCACAACACTGTTGCTTATTTACCTCTGTTTATTCAGGCAGATTGTTTGCATACCACCACTTTTACTCGGGATTTCTCAGTCCTATTGTCACATGTCTGACATGGCTATGGTACAGTGGACTGGCTCAGTTTCGTGGACATTAGTTTGGACATGTCCCTGTGCTATAGGACCATTTTTGACTGGCAGCTGCAGGTTAAACATTTGAACCATTACAATGAAAATAATCAATTATATGAACAAACTGGACTGAATGAACAATTGGTGACCTCCTCTCCCCCTTCACTTCATGGCTAGGGTACATGCCATCTGTGTGATGGCATGTGTATTTGACCTGCCAATCACTGGCCAATGTGTGATGCCACTGCTAGGCAGCATGCAGCAAATGTGTTCATCTTCCATCTTGGTGTCTTCAATGTGTGCCATCTGCCTCCCCATCACACGCAGTGATGGTGCATGCATGGGAGTGTTTTAGTCATGTGGGACATGTGTCAATCAAGTACTGTTTCTGTAGCCTCTCAGCCCTAATTGTGTGCCATAGTGCTAATGCCTGTTTCCATTTGTTTTCTTTTATGTCTTTGCAGGGGAAGACACACTTGATACTGCTGGGGTTGTGGAGATGGTGCAGACCCAGGAGGGGTCAGAGGGCCGACCGACCACCAGTGAGGGATGTGGTGTGGTGGTGGGTGAGAACCCACAACTGCTGCAGGTCGTGCTCTCAAGGGGTGTCTCTGGCTGCACCTCCCCTGAGCTGTACTCAGGTGTTGATTCGGATGATGAGACCTACGTGCCGTCGCAGGTGAGTGTTCCTGGGAGGGATTCTGTTCTGTCCGACCCACCTGCACCAGGGTTAGAACCCTCAATGGGGATGTCAGTGTTGGCAGGTACGCCTTTGGTGGTTACGGATGCAGGGTCACACTCCGCGACATCTGATCCTGTTCCTGGGCCAGCAGATCAGAGGGGGAATGCAGTCCTGCAGCCTCAGGCAGTGCCGGCACAGCAAGGCGCAGTTCGCCTTGCCCCAGACAGGTGTGGTGCCCGCCGACGTGGTGGCCGTACGCCACCTGGCAATACCGCATGGGAGCAATCCATTTACGGTATGGCAACCCAACAGCCAGCATCATCAGAGATGATGGCTCAGGCCATGGATAGGGTGGCCACTTCCATTGTCCCCCCCGAAAGGCTGATGGAACGACTAAGCAGGCAACCGACTCCATCTGCCAGACACACAGGGAGGACATTTTGGCGTCCGACCGGGACAGGCGGGCGGCACTGACGACTCTGCAGGAAGCCATCTCCATAGAGTCCCAGGGCCACAGGGAAGCCCTGAGGCTGGAAGTCCTTCACCTCAGGACGACTCTTGTTGAGCTTGAGGCTTCAACAAACCGAAGGACAGAACAGCAGCTGGAGCGTCTCACCTGTACGCTCTCAGCTGAGATGCAGGCAACTAGGGCGGAGGTCCGGGCATCCCGTGAGTTGTTGCATGGGGACCTCCGCATACTTATCCTCCAGAACGAGACCTACCACACCCGCATGCTTGCAGCCATGGAGGAACAGACTAGGGCTTTGCGTGGGCTGCCTCCCATAGTGCCACCACCTCCGGATGCAGCTGCAGAGGGTGAGGATAGAGACAGCAGTGATACTCCCACAATAGGGTAGCCGTGTAGGCCATGAGCCCATGGAGGTGTTTTTTTTCTGCAAGATCCACACAGGTGGGTTTTGGTGTGCACCCTGTCCTCGGACCTCCTGGGTGGCCTCCCCAAACCCCCCGGGCCCATTAATGGCCATTTTTTTTTTTTTTTTTTTTTTTGGGACAGTGCGTTGCCTTGTGTGGCTCCCGTGGGCATACGCTGCATTGTGGCTGGGCACATGCAGGCTTGTCATGGATTTGGTTCAGATGCTTGGGTTTTTGTCACACACACCCCTCCTGCTTCCCGTTTCCATGGGCTTGCAAAGAGTGTGCCCAAGTGACATTGACGTACATGGTGACATTGGACTCCCATGAGCTGTGTGGGCAGTCTGTAGTCAATACTGTGTATACATTCATAGTGCATATTGTTGTTCTATTGTGCACTGCGTGGTGTATTGATATGTGCCTCTGCATCCATCTCATCCTCCATATTTGCAGGTCCATTCCTCATGTCTTCACAATGCGGTCCACCTTGAAACTGGAGTCCATGTTGTAAGCAGTGCACCTACACTCTTGCGTGGCGCTAACACTGTATACTTGGAAGTGTTCGGAGGGATGTTATCATCAGGTGGTGAGGCTAGCTAATTTTTAAGTCTGTAATGTCATGTTTAAGGTAGGTTGGAGGTTGTGTAGGTGATTGGTATTCTTGGTAAGTATTTGGTAATGTGGGTTGTAGGTCCTGCATTACTGTGAGCATTTCATGTGTGGACATGTTTCCATTAGGGACACTGTAGCTGCTGACACTTGGGGCATGTTGTGGGGATTAATTTCTTTCCTCTAACATTGCATGACATGCCATGGTGTGTTGTGTGGCCGTGCCGGGGAGGGGGTGGGTGACATGGCACTGTTTTCATGTAGTATTTTGCAAGTGGGTATTCATTTCTGCAGCATGGAGGCGTCTTTTCATGACACTGCATTGGTGGTGTTTGTGTAGGTAGGGATGCACACATTGTGACACTTCCACATGAACAATCTCAGGCTGCTATGGTTCTGACAGTTGACAGTCCCTTTGTTCGTCTTAATTGTCAGGTCGAGTCATCATTGCTTATCAGATGGTATGTGCCAGGCCTGTGTGCACTCCACAGGGGTGTGATTTCTATGTGAAGTAATTAGCCACCAGCTGCGTACGGCCTGCCTCACCCCGTGCCCTCTCCCCTCCCATGCGCAGCGGGCATGCATGTGGTTGGGGATGTCGGGGCACCACCATGTCCACGGCCAGGCCCCGGTGTGTTGCAACATTGTGCAGGACACATGCTGCCACTATGATCCTGCACACTTCTGGGGGCGCATATAACAGCTGCCCGCCAGAACGGTCAAGGGAGCGAAAGCGTGACTTGAGCACTCCGAATGTGCGCTCCACTATGCCCGGGTTGCAATATGGGCTGTGTTGTATCTTACCTCTGGAGGCGTGATGGGGTTCCGAATTGGCGTCATCATGTGGGTGCTCAGAGGGTAGGCACTGTACCCTGGTGAGGAGGTGATGGGTATCATTAGTGGGGTAGTGACATAACTCTGCATCTGACATGCATGCATGTGCAGTGGCATTCATACTCACCAAGCAGCCATGTATCGCCATGCCGCCCAGCTTCTAGGTCCCGGTTTAGGGTAGACATTCGGTAAATGAAGCTGTTGTGGGTGGACCCTGGATAGTTGGCATATACTGAGGTGATGATTCCCTTAGCATTACATACTACCTGCACGTTGATGGAATGCCAGTGCTTGCGGTTCCTATAGATGTGCTCAGATGCCCTGGGGGGACGTAGTGCCACAGGGGTGCAGTCAATGGCACCTAGCACTTTTGGGAATTGTGCCACACCGTAGAAATCGAGGGTGGCAGCCTGCCTTTCTGCAGGTGTCCTGAGCAGGTATATGTGCCTACGGACTGATGTGTGTGCAGTGATGATGTTCAAGACCTGGTGTAGGCAGCGTGACTGCGTGGCCTGTGACACCCACCCACTATGGCACTTGTCCGCTGAAATGATCCTGTGGCCAAGAAGTGCAGTACATTGAGGACCTTCTCCAGGGGGCTGAGTGCTTGGGAGCACAGGGTGGGTGATGTGAGGTCATCTTCCCACTCACTGACCAGGTCTAGTATTATGTGTGGGGGAAACCTGTACCTCCCATACACCTGGTCATCAGGCATCCCAAAAAGGCTGGTTCTGGGAGTGAAAATTCGGGCCCTCACTATCCGCCTCCTCCTCCTTTGGTAACCCACGGCCACTGCTGCTAGGAATGGTATATTCATCCTGGCGTATGAGCTTGTTTGTTGTTTGCGCGCACTTTTATGCTGCGTGGGTCGACGTACGCCTGCTTCATGCTGGCGTACGTGTCTCAGGATTGGACCATTTTTCGGCACGTCGTAGGCGAACGTGTGAATCTTCCCGCCCACACAAGGAATACACGTAGCACGCTCTCACAGGCACAGTCGCGGGTAAATATTCCCGCCCACCCCTGGAATACATGTACCCCACTCTCACAG
Organism: Ambystoma mexicanum; assembly: GCF_040938575.1. Classification (NCBI taxonomy): domain Eukaryota; kingdom Metazoa; phylum Chordata; class Amphibia; order Caudata; family Ambystomatidae; genus Ambystoma; species Ambystoma mexicanum. The sequence continues at coordinate 1,418,895,287 of NC_090934.1, read as the reverse complement.
GCCCAATCGCGTGTGGAAGTTCACGCGCACCCCGAAGTACACGTACCCAGGCCAATCGCGTGTGGAACTTCCTGCGCACCCCGTAGTACACGTACCCAGGCAAATCACGTGTGGAAGTTCACGCGCACCCCGAAGTACACGTACCCAGGCTAATCGTGTGTGGAACTTCCCGCGCACCCCGAGGTACACATACCCAGGCCAATCGCGTGTGGAACTTCCCGCGCACCCCGAAGTACACGTACCCAGGCAAATCGCACTGGGGGGTGGGGGTGGTGGTAGACATGAGTGGGGGCCTGGTGGAGGCTCCCCCTGAACTGCTGGGGGGTGGGGGTGGTGGGAGACATGAGTGGGGGCCTGGTGGAGGCTGCCCCTGGTGGCTGGGGGGTGGGGGTGGTGGGAGACATGAGTGGGGGCCTGGTGGAGGCTGCCCCTGCACTGCTGGGGGGTGGGGGTGGTGGGAGACATGAGTGGGGGCCTGGTGGAGGCTGCCCCTGGTGGCTGGGGGGTGGGGGTGGTGGGAGACATGAGTGGGGGCCTGGTGGAGGCTGCCCCTGCACTGCTGGGGGGTGGGTGTAATAGGGGACATGTGTGGGGGCCTGGTGGAGGCTGCGCCTGGTGGCTGGGGGGTGGGGGTGTTGGGAGACATGAGTGGGGGCCTGGTGGAGGCTGCCCCTGCACTGCTGGAGGGATGGGGGTGGTGGGAGACATGAGTGGGGGCCTGGTGGGGGCTGCCCCTGCACTGCTGGGGGGTGGGGGTGGTGGGAGACATGAGTGGGGGCCTGGTGGAGGCTGCCCCTGGTGGCTGGGGGGTGGGGGTGGTGGGAGACATGAGTGGGGGCCTGGTGGAGGCTGCCCCTGGTGGCTGGGGGGTGGGGGTGGTGGGAGACATGAGCGGGGGCCTGGTGGAGGCTACCCCTGCAATGCTGGGGGGTGGGGGTGGTGGGAGACTTGAGTGGGGGCCTGGTGGAGGCTGCCCTTGCACTGCTGGGGGGTGGGGGTGGTGGGAGACATGAGTGGGGGCCTGGTGGAGGCTGCCCCTGGTGGCTGGGGGGTGGGGGTGGTGGGAGACATGAGTGGGGGCCTGGTGGAGGCTGCCCCTGCACTGCTGGGGGGTGGGGGTGGTGGGAGACATGAGAGGGGGCCTGGTGGAGGCTGCCCCTTGTGGCTGGGGGTGGGGATGGTGGGAGAGATGAGTGGGGGCCTGGTGGAGGCTGCCCCTGCACTGCTGGGGAGTGGGGGCGGTGGGAGACATGTGTAGGGGCCTGGTGGAGGCTGCCGCTGGTGGCTGGGGGTGGGGGTAATAGGGGACATGAGTGGGTGCCTGGTGAAGGCTGCCCCTGCACTGCTGGGGGTAGGGGTGGTGGGAGACATGAGTGGGGTCCTGGTGGAGGCTGCCCCTGCACTGCTGGGGGGTGGGGGTGGTGGGAGACATGAGTGGGGGCCTGGTGGAGGCTGCCCCTGGTGGCTGGGGGGTGGGGGTGGTGGGAGACATGAGTGGGGGCCTGGTGGAGGCTGCCCCTGCAATGCTGGGGGGTGGGGGTGGTGGGAGACATGAGTGGGGGCCTGGTGGAGGCTGCCCCTGGTGGCTGGGGGGTGGGGGTGGTGGGAGACATGAGTGGGGGCCTGGTGGAGGCTGCCCCTGCATTGCTGGGGGGTGGGGGTGGTGGGAGACATGAGAGGGGGCCTGGTGGAGGCTGCCCCTGGTGGCTGGGTGGTGGGGATGGTGGGAGACATGAGTGGGGGCCTGGTGGAGGTTGCCCCTGCACTGCTGGGGGGTGGGGGTGGTGGGAGACATGAGTGGGGGCCTGGTGGAGGCTGCCCCTGGCGGCTGGGGGTGGGGGTAATAGGGGACATGAGTGGGGGCCTGGTGGAGGCTGCCCCTGCACTGCTGGGGGGTAGGGGTGGTGGGAGACATGAGTGGGGTCCTGGTGGAGGCTGCCCCTGCACTGCTGGGGGGTGGGGGTGGTGGGAGACATGAGTGGGGGCCTGGTGGAGGCTGCCCCTGGTGGCTGGGGGGTGGGGATGGTGGGAGACATGAGTGGGGGCCTGGTGGAGGCTGCCCCTGCACTGCTGGGGGGTGGGGGTGGTGGGAGACATGAGTGGGGGGCTGGGCGAGGCTGCCCCTGGTGGCTGGGGGTAATAGGGGACATGAGTGGGGGCCTGGTGGAGGCTGCCCCTGCACTGCTGGGGGGTGGGGCGGTGGGAGACATGAGTGGGGGCCTGGTGGAGGCTGCCCCTGCACTGCTGGGGGGTGGGGGTGGTGGGAGACATGAGTGGGGGCCTGGTGGAGGCTGCCCCTGGTGGCTGGGGGGTGGGGGTGGTGGTAGACATGAGTGGGGGCCTGGTGGAGGCTGCCCCTGGTGGTTGGGGGGTGGGGGTGGTGGGAGAAATGAGTGGGGGCCTGGTGGAGGCTGCCCCTGGTGGCTGGGGGGTGGGGGTGGTGGGCGACATGAGTGGGGGCCTGGTGGAGGCTGCCCCTGGTGGCTGGGGGGTGAGGGTGGTGGGAGACATGAGTTGGACATGAGTGGGGGCCTGGTGGAGGGTGCCCCTGGTGGCTGGGGGGTGGGGTGGTGGGAGACATGAGTGGGGGCCTGGTGGAGGGTGCCCCTGCACTGCTGGGGGGTGGGGGTGGTGGTAGACATGAGTGGGGGCCTGGTGGAGGCTGCCCCTGCACTGCTGGGGGGTGGGGGTAATAGAGGACATGAGTGGGTGCCTGGTGGAGGCTGCCCCTGGTGGCTGGGGGGTAGGGGTGGTGGTAGACATGAGTGGGGGCCTGGTGGAGGCTGCCCCTGCACTGCTGGGGGGTGGGGGTGGTGGGAGACATGAGTGGGGGCCTGGTGGAGGCTGCCCCTGGTGGCTGGGGGGTGGGGGTGTTGGGAGACATGAGTGGGGGCCTGGTGGAGGCTGCCCCTGCACTGCTGGAGGGTGGGGGTGGTGGGAGAGATGAGTGGGGGCCTGGTGGAGGCTGCCCCTGCACTGCTGGGGGGTGGGGGTGGTGGGAGACACGAGTGGGGGCCTGGTGGAGGCTGCCCCTGTACTGCTGGGGGGTGGGAGTAATAGGGGACATGAGTGGGGTCCTGGTGGAGGCTGTCCCTGGTGGCTGGGGGGTGGGGGTGGTGGGAGACATGTGTTGGTGATCAGTAGTGCAAGGTGACATGTGGGTTGGCTTGTGGGCATGGCCATGGTGGATGGGTTGCCTGTGGGACATGAGCAGGGGTGCAGGGTAGTACCCTGTGGTGTGGGCTGCGTGCAGGGGCCGTGGAGGGTGTAGAGGGAACACCTGGGGGGACCCACATGGCCAAATCACGTGTAGCATTCCCCGGCACCACCGAAATACACGTACCCTGCAGAAATCGCGTGTGAATCTTCCGCGCACATCGGAATACACGTACCCAGGCCAATCGCATGTGGAACTTCCCGCGCACCCTGAAGTACACGTACCCAGCCCAATCGTGTGTGGAACTTCCCGTGCACCCCCACCTAGCCAGGCCAATCGCGTGTGGAACTTCCCGCGCACCCCGTAGTACACGTACTCAGGCCAATCGTGTGTGGAACTTCCCACACACCCCCACCTACCCAGGCCAATCGCGTGTGGAACTTCCGGTGCACCCCGTAGTACACGTACCCAGGCTAATCGCGTGTGGAACTTCCCGCGCACCCCGAAGTACACGTACCCAGGCTAATCGCGTGTATAACTTCCCGCGCACCCAGGAACACGCGCACATGCTATTTTTCACACAGCGGGTCTCCGTGTTTGTCGGTGCCCCTTTGCACCTCATTTGTCCTAGAGGGCCACTGTATGGGCCATTCATCATGGCTGTATATGGGTGCTTTTTGTTAGCGCACATTTTGGCGCACATTTTTTTCAGTCGCAGGGGCGGTACCGCCTGCTTTCTTGTGGCGTACTTGTTTGGCCATGTGTGCGTCTTTGACCGTGCGCTGGTTTGCCCTATTCGATTCCATGAATACGGGTTGTAGGCGAGTGTGTGGGCGTTCCGCGCACTTGCCTCCTGTACTTCCCCCGTGACGCCCATATTTTCACGCGTTGTTCCCCATTCCGAGTGTTACGCCCGTGTTCCGCCTACTTTTGTGATGTGCGCCGCGCTATGTGCGATTTCATTCCGAATCCGGGAGGCCATATAGAGGCTTTTCAGGACCTAGTCATCAATGATCTTAAGAAGATCCGGAAGAAATGGGCCCCCTTGAGAACAAACTTAAAACCAACACAACAATGCACAGTACACCAACTTAGTGCGATGTCGGATTATATAATCAAACTGGCAGATAAGGGAACTAATATAGTCATTATGAATCGTAGTGACTACATCAAGGAGGCACACAGACAGCTAATGGATAAGAACTGCTATGCTAAACTTCATGCCCATCCTTCACAAGCCATGAGTGTTCTATTATCTAACCTTTTACAAACCTGGAAAGAAAGAGACCTATTAGATGAAGACATTTGTACATTTCTACATCCCAAGTTTCCTACCATTCCAACCATTTATTTTCTGCGTAAAGTTCATAAAAACTTAACCAAAGCCCCAGGCAGACCCATTGTTACACTATGTGGGGCATTGTTGGAAAATCTTTCACGCTTTGTAGATGAAACACTGGTTACTTTTGTCACCACTTTACCCTCCTACTTGAGAGATACCAAAGACTTCTTAAGCAGGATAGAAAGCATACCATGGGAAACGTCTTATCTATTAACAACATTAGATGTAGTCTCACTTTATACATCGATTAGACACTCTGATGGACTTAAAGCATGTGAGCATTTCTTATATACCAGGTCCATGAACAACCTACAACACAGCCTAATGATACTAGAGATGATCAAACTTTGCTTAAGTAATAACTGCTTTCTCTTTGATAAAGAGTTCTTTATCCAGCTCCAAGGCACTGCCATGGGCACCACGCATGCCCCACCCTATGCGAACTTGACTATGGGCTGGTGTGAGAAGTTTGTTGTTTGGCATCCCAAAAATATCAAATATACAGATAAAATAACATTGTGGTTACGCTACATAGATGACTTGTTTGTGATTTGGGACGGCACTGATCAGGAATGGTTGGACTTTGTAAGAGTATTAAATTCTAACAAGCTTAACCTGCAATTTACGGAAAGTCACAGTAAGACAGATATTGTCTTTCTGGACATTAAAGTTTCTGTAACAGATGGCGAACTCACCACCAGCCTACACAGGAAGCCCACTAGTTCCAACATTCCACTACACGCGAAGAGCAGCCACCCTACAGCCCTAAAATGGAGTATCCCCTATGGGGAATTTGTTCGTATACGAAGAAATTGTTCCAACATTAACACCTTTGACAGTGAATATGCTTTGCAGGCTTACAGGTTCAAAGATCGTGGGTATCCAATTAAAGTATTGGAAAGAGCATTTTTGAAAGCAAGGGACATGAATCGTTCCCTACTTTTGGTTTCCAACTCTGTTCAAACTAAAACCATGGATAATGAGGACACACGTTTAATCTTAACCTATGGGAGTGGTGCCCATAATGTTTGCCAGGTGATAAAGAAACACTGGCATGTTCTTCAGTTAGATGAACATCTCGGTAAACTATTGGCACCTAAAGTGAATATCACCTTCCGTAGATCGTCCTCACTTAAAGACACCCTTGTACCAAGTTTCATGAGTCCTCTCTATGATCAATTGGGAGCCAGTTGGATGAATACCAAAAGAACTGGCTTTCAAAAATGTTCAAAATGTAAAGCGTGTACTTATGCAGTTAACACTAGCTGCTACCAACATCCTATTGTAGGAAAGAACATTAAGATCTTATCTAGAATCACTTGTGAAACTGAATTTGTGGTATACGTTTTAAACTGCCCATGTAACAAGTGGTATGTCGGCAGCACCAAAGGAAAACTGAAATTGAGGGTGCTACAACATATCAGGGCTATCAAGAATGCCGATCCGACCTACCCCATGGCCCTCCATTTTAAGAACAAACATGATGGTAAACTAGAGGGTTTTTCGTTTTTTGGAATTCATGCAGTTATTAAACCACCAAGAGGAGGTAACCGTGAACTTACACTCAGACAATTGGAAACGAAATGTATTTTGGACCTCGAGACAAAAAAGCCGAGAGGTCCCAACCTCGTTGAGGAGTTATATACCTCCTGGGTACCTGAGGGCCCTTTCCCCTCTTTCCTAAAACTCCTCTCTGGTACTTTTTTATATTGGACTTGTGTGTACTCCATTCTGGTTATCTGAATTAAGTTTAACACCAGGTGTATATTGGGTAAATAATCTTACTTCTGTTTCTCCTTTAGACATGAAATGAATTTCTTCATTAGGAGTATCTCATGTATGCTTTTTCTATTTTTACTAATTGTCGAATTAATTGAAGTGAACTTTCTTGGTTGGAGTTGTTTTTCTTGCAGACTAGAGTGTGTTACACACTTTTTTAAAAATTGTTTAGATTGTCAGCTATATAGGTACTGGCTCTTATTTTAAGTGCCCTCTCAACTCAGAGATTATTGGCTTGCTTTTGATTTGCTTAAACTGCTATAATCTGAAATTATCATTAATGGGTGTTACACATAGTAATTTTAAAATTACATTTAAAATTGATTATTTTTATAATATGATGCATGAATTTGGGCTAATACTAACTTAAAGGATAGTTCCGGGACTTTTTTTTTATTGTCCCTACGGGTCGGCCATGTGTTTGTAAGCATAAATCGGTAGATCGTAGGAAACTTTCCTATGGACCTTACCCGACTTTTCGCCCATTATCGCACTCGAAATCAGCCTCCATTTTGTGATAATCCTATCATTCCGCCGCATCGACCTGGCTCACCTGCCTTTGCGGCACTAAATCAAATCCCCCGCCCCTGAAACAGACTTTATCAAAACATTCATATTCCCCGCCTCTATCCGTGACGTGACTGAGCTGCGTAGGCAAACGCGCCCAGGCGTCTTCTACGCGACTCCACACAGACCCCGGAAATCAACACAGATCAGCTCACAATACAGCGCACCACAATTCGGAATATGAAACTGTACTTTGAAATCAAACCGCAAGATTGTAAATGTGGTAAAGTACATTTATTTGACATCAAATGTTTAGAGAATATTCAGCGATTTGCATTTTTATTTGCTCATGTTCCAAAAAGTTCGTATTGAGGAACGCGATGGTCCTTTGCTGTACACAGGGTCTTAGAGCATCTCACAATACAGCACCACAATTCGGAATGTGAAACCGTGGTTTAAAAGCAAACGGCAAGATTGTACATTTGGCAAAGTACGTTTATTGGACATCAAATGTTTAGAGAATATTCAGCGATTTGCATTTTTCTTTGCTCTCGATCCAAATTAGTTCGTCTTGAGGGAAGCGATGTTCGTGTGCAGTACACAGGGTGTTGGTTTACAATAAAAATAAGCTCTTCTGTCGCACTGATAATCGCATGGCTGTTCCAACAACGAGGCACTAGGCCACCACAACGGTAGGTATGTTGCATCTAACCGTTAGTACCGCGTAAGGGCATACTTGTACTTGGCGATCGTCCCATAAAATGGTCAGGGTGGTAACGTTGTTCACGCGGAGAAGCAACTGGCGGCTGTAGAAGCCGTCCGCCGGTGTCTGGTACTCGTGACACAGACAGTAGTGAATGATGTACCTAAAAACATAAAAAATGAAATTAGTCTCACCATCAGATCCTTATTAAAATTATTCATTTCATAGCGAGGACAGCGCTACTGGGTGTACACAAGTGTTTAAAGGCGTGGCGAGGCATGGAGGGGGGGGGAGTGGAGTACAAGGTAAGTAGCATAAAATAATAAATAAATAGGGCCAGCTGGTGGCAAGTGCAAGGTAAGTGCAGAACAAGTGCTGGGAAGGGGGGGCTGTAGGATACTGAGACAGTCCCCCAGTGCAGGGGTTGACAGGGAGGCAGTGCAGGTGGAGAGTGGAAGGGCCCAGGACCGAGGTCGCAGACAGTGGACCAGTTGTAGCAGGGGAGAGGGAGAGAGAAAGCAGAAGCAAAGAGGAAGGTTTTGAGGTGCTTCAGTAAAAGCAGATGTTTCTCCTCCAGATAGTGCGCGGTAGAAAACACTATGCCACATAGAACGAACAAGTACAACTGAACCCGTCTTTAAAGCCACTGCATAGTAATGAAATTGCGGTATAAACTCATCAAAAGTTACTTACATTATATTTGCATTTTCCATTGTGTCTCTGTGTAGGGCAGACCCGAAACACCACTCCTTCTTTGCCGACGTTACTTCTTCTAATGAACGTGGCTCATCGTTTCGTTTCTGAAATTTTATTCATTATCTTTTCTTAGTCTTTCAGGATGGTCCCGGCCTGTCAAGGTCAAATCACAATAGAACCTTATATTGGGTCGTGGGCCGTTCCGCCACCCGAGCAAAACATCAAAGCAGCTGACCTTCACTTTGAGCGAGCACACATTTCTAGTTAGCTCCAGTTAGTGTAAGGGCATCTTGTCTGCGTGCCTTTTTTTTTATTGTCCCTATGGGTCGGCCATGTGTTTGTAATACGGAAACATTCTATAATTTTTGTAAAAATGATTTATATTACTGTTTGGTTTAATTGCAATGGGCCTGCAACATGAGGAGACTCGAGAGAACAGACAATCGAATTACAATCATTTAAACCGTGATGTGTATTTCTCAATGAGCTCTGCTTTAGGTGGACATGGAACAGAGGCAATGTTGGGTGGCAATGCAGTTGTCCCCTGCATAGGTTCGTTCACCACTCCATGTATGTGCCTATCGAGGACATCTACGATAAGTCTCTCAATAAACTCATATTGCATATCCTCAAACACTGGTTTGATCACCCATTGTTTACTTCTTTTAGTGAAGGCCTTATTGTAGCGAAGCGTCCCTAAAGTTCCGGTCGTCCTACTTTGTTGACGGCCAACATTATGGTTATGTGCCAAGACCGCTAGAAGAGTCCGATTTATCATGCCTTCCATGCCAAAATGCAATCTTTTGGGCCTGTACTTTAGGCACATATTGTGGAACACCTCCAAATCTCCTGTGTGGCAGAATTCCGTGAGTCCCCTCAAATCTCTTGTTATAGTTTTATCAAATACAATCTTTTCAATGGCCTTGTGAGTGGGTGATGAAGGAATCAACCACTTCTTCTTCCGTGCCTCCTCTGTGGACAAATGGCCATGTTCACATTTGTGGAAATGCTCATTTGTCGACCATCGATGTACGTTGCTACAGTGCAACATTACTGACCGCCATTTTTCCAGTAGAATTTCCAACGACCCTTCACATGTTTTTGAGCTCCACCAAAGATGGTTGCTGATTGACTTGGACCACTGTGAAATACCTTGCATATCTTTTTTTTTTCCTGCAGCCGACAATTTTTTATTGATTGATTTTGCAAGATGCCAAACGTCAAATTGGTGATTTATATTTTTGTACTGTTCTCTCATTGTCTTGGCAATTGAAACGTGTCTGTCCGTGGCTATCAGGTCGATCACCATTCCCCGCGATTGTAGTTCTTGCAATGATGCTACAAAGCCAACTTTCTCCATGGCCACTGAGGATGTACTTTGTGACACCTGCACGACCAACGAACTCACAATTTTCTTACTTTCCATGTCCTGAAAGTGGTAGGTGCAGTACTTGGCTGAAAATCCTGGACTGTCGCATTGTCCATCACCGGCTAGCCTGAAGCGTTTGCCCGCGAATGTACTTTCCATTGACATTTTTTCCATTCTCCAAGCTTCGCTGATGGCTGGAAATAGATAATCGGTTTGGTATTTGTAGAACTGACTTTTCGCAATGAAATGGATTCCCACAAACTGAAAGAAATACTGTAACTTTTTAAAACTTGAACCACTAAAAAGTGCGGCCGCTGCACAAAGTAGATTGCTTGCTGGCAGTTGCCCCAGCATGGGTTGTGCAGACCATGCGAACGGATGATATTGTGTACAGGTGGCATGTATTTTAAGGTTAGTGCCTCGAATTGCACGAGTCACATTAATCAATGGCTCCCCACATACTTCCCCACCAACCCAATGCCCACATTTCATCATCATAATAATATCCATCAAACAGCTATCGAATACAATGAATTTGGCCTCTTTCCTTATACTGTCACTCTGCATCCCAACTGGTTCGGCCTGTAACGTTGAGGACATGTCACTCGCATGAAAGGTACAATCTCTGATATCGTCTTCCGCTATGCTGAGTGATATTGATGGTGTTTCATTGTCGTCCACTTCATTCTCTTCCATTGCAACATCTGTTCCTTGTCCGGAGATGGGAGAAAAAAACAATGTCTTCAACTTTCGCGTGCTCTTATTTTTTGCGGGTGTGGATTCTGTGAATTGATCTACGACTGCATCCAAACTACCAGGAGGACATTCACTATCAATGGCTGGTGGTGGTATAGCTCCGTTGTCAATCACTTCATATTCTTCCCATTGGCACGATGCATCTCCAGTCTCAAGTCCCTGCCAAAAGGTTTGACAAGCAACATCTCTCGTTCGCTTCACTGTCTGTGTAGATCTAGTTCTTACACCCACTCGCAACTAGAGGACAGATTAGAAAAGGGATGTTCAGTTTAAACACAACTTACAGTATTGATCTATTGACAGTGAAAGACAACATAATATAGTGAACAGGACACTAACCTTCTTTTGCTTTCTTTTCTTTGAAACTTTCTTTCCTCGAACTTCAACATCTGGACGCTGTTGCTCCGACTCGTGTGTGCATGTCTCCACTTCCTCTCGCGCTGCAACGACTATACTTTCATGATAAGCACATCCATCACTCACTGAGGCTCCATCGACTCACTGAAACATAGAACTTTCATTAGTATGTATAATAATATTGAAAACACAAAATGTACTTGGGGACCAATACCCATACGTACATCTCAATAGCAAAACACGAATGAACGCATTGTGTAGAACATTCAAACGACAATAGTTCACGCATTGTTGATCTAGTTAGATTGAACTGTCAAGATCCATACCTCGGGCTCCGCATAGACTTCCATTGATGATATTATTGAAGATGAGGCTTCAGCAACTCCCTGAAACACAGTAATTGCATTAGTATGGTTTTGTATTTTGTTTAAAAGAACATAAACTTTCTGCAGGCGTCAACGGCTCATCTAAATAGACCTGCACAAATGATCAGTTGTCTAAAATAAATAATGGATATCTAAATATGATTCGATTTGCTCCATCGTTGGAAGTGTCACCACCCAGAGATCTGCATCAACTACTAGGGGTGATGTTCTTGTTGAAGAAGCTCCGTCAGCTCCCTGAAACATAGTACTTGCGTTAATAAAGAAGGAAGTATAGCGGATGTAATCACGTCATTTGATCTCGCATGATTGATCTGTCAGTATCCATACCTCGAAATGCATAAGAACATCAAGGGACGCTGTAACTGCGGTGCACACTTCTGCAAGCTGTTGCGCCGACCCGTAACTGCATGCTCCCCCTTCCTCTTGGACTAATGCTCCATCGACTCCCTGAAACATAGGACTTTCATTAGTAATGAACACAATATTGAAAAAAGAAGACACATAGGAGGGCGACGACAGAAGGACATACCAATGGCTAAAAACGAAAGAAACATTGTGTGTAACAATCACGCTACAAGAATGCAAGATCTGATGATCTCCATCGATGGAACTGTCCGGAAACGTACCTCGAGCATCTGAGTGACATCTACGGTTGTCGTCAATGCGTTGGACTCCTCAGCATCTCCCTGAAAGACAGTACTTGCATTATTTTGGATAACAATAATTATAACTGAAAACAAAGACTAGAGGACGAGTACTGTGGTGTACCATTAGGTAAAATAATTACACGATCAATTAAAACTATTGATTTACATGCCTAAAACAAGTCAGTGTCAGAATAGCTAAGTAAGATTACCCGATAGGCGCTTGAAGTGGCTGATGACTGCAATAACGACACGGATGGAGAATCTTCAGCCTTCATATTGAGTGGATACATAAATGGGGAAATTATTGTTAGCTAATGCTACACACTACCGCAATGCCGAGAGATAAATACGTAAACTTGACTCACCAGTGGAGGGATGTGGACGAATAGAGTGGGAATAGCGGTTGAGAGCAATTTTCGCCTCGCTCGCGGTGTTTTCGTCCTTATTAGCAATGATGTGGAGTACATGTCTGGGCTAAAGTGCCTGCTGCAGATGCGGTATCGATCACCCCTCTTGTCCGCAAAGACTTCTAGGACTCTACTTTCTATCTCAGAGGCTGGATATCCGCAATATCGGACCCATTCTCTTATCTGATCTATTGTCTTAGGGAAAACATGCATTATAGTACCTTCAGATTTGTTATGGGTCTTCGAAGGGCAACCGCCAATGGAACAGGCAGGCATTATGGAAAGTTCTGAAAAGTAAAGATCAACAATTCTCTATGAATACCAATGTGTTAAAACATTAAATGACACATAAAAGGTTCAATGCAAGGTCCGTTTTGGTTCTTGGAACTATACACGTTATTCACATGCGGATAAGTATTTCAATAACTTTCAAAAAATAGAAAAAGTAATTTGACTAAACTCAGAACATGTGACTAGTTCCTTGCATGTACTGTCGTGAACGAAAAGAAAACATGGATGCAATTTGATGACTACTAGCTAATAGATATAAATTAAAAAATTGGATGCAAAATGATTATGGTACGAACAAACAGTTAGATGCAGGGATCAGAGTAGTTTCTTGTCGTAGAACAGGGAGCAGTTCACAGGTTGCAAACTGACGAGTTTGCTCAAAGTGGTCACGGAAGTTCACAGAGACGAAGAGCAGATAACCAGCACCTTCACGGGTTGACTAGCAAAGCGCAAAGAAGTTCTCATTAGAAATATGAAGTGGGTTATAAAGAATTCGAAACAGGGGTGTGTTTGTGAATGAATGACGTGTATATGTCGTGGCATTATGCGGTCTGCAGGGGGCCGTCCAGCGTGAGGGGGGATGCTTGGCAGGAGACACGGGGTCTGTAGGTAGACATGGGAACAACAACCCATGCTCTATAGACCACTTTGAAGTGTACATGGTCTTTGGCACCTCTTGGCCTTTATCGCTCCCTGACAGCTCCACTTGCCAGCACAAGTACCCCGGTGCGAACTGCCTTTGATAGGGCGGGGGGTGGATCGGGGCGGTGGTCGTGCAGACAAGACACAGGAAGACTCGTGAATGGAGACACACTTATGTGGATTGCAGGGGGCCGTCCAGCGTGAGGGGGGATGCTTGGCAGGAGACACGGGGTCTGTAGGTAGACATGGGAACAACAACCCATGCTCTATAGACCACTTTGAAGTGTACATGGTCTTTGGCACCTCTTGGCCTTTATCGCTCCCTGACAGCTCCACTTGCCAGCACAAGTACCCCGGTGCGAACTGCCTTTGATAGGGCGGGGGGTGGATCGGGGCGGTGGTCGTGCAGACAAGACACAGGAAGACTCGTGAATGGAGACACACTTATGTGGATTGCAGGGGGCCGTCCAGCGTGAGGGGGGATGCTTGGCAGGAGACACGGGGTCTGTAGGTAGACATGGGAACAACAACCCATGCTCTATAGACCACTTTGAAGTGTACATGGTCTTTGGCACCTCTTGGCCTTTATCGCTCCCTGACAGCTCCACTTGCCAGCACAAGTACCCCGGTGCGAACTGCCTTTGATAGGGCGGGGGGTGGATCGGGGCGGTGGTCGTGCAGACAAGACACAGGAAGACTCGTGAATGGAGACACACTTATGTGGATTGCAGGGGGCCGTCCAGCGTGAGGGGGGATGCTTGGCAGGAGACACGGGGTCTGTAGGTAGACATGGGAACAACAACCCATGCTCTATAGACCACTTTGAAGTGTACATGGTCTTTGGCACCTCTTGGCCTTTATCGCTCCCTGACAGCTCCACTTGCCAGCACAAGTACCCCGGTGCGAACTGCCTTTGATAGGGCGGGGGGTGGATCGGGGCGGTGGTCGTGCAGACAAGACACAGGAAGACTCGTGAATGGAGACACACTTATGTGGATTGCAGGGGGCCGTCCAGCGTGAGGGGGGATGCTTGGCAGGAGACACGGGGTCTGTAGGTAGACATGGGAACAACAACCCATGCTCTATAGACCACTTTGAAGTGTACATGGTCTTTGGCACCTCTTGGCCTTTATCGCTCCCTGACAGCTCCACTTGCCAGCACAAGTACCCCGGTGCGAACTGCCTTTGATAGGGCGGGGGGTGGATCGGGGCGGTGGTCGTGCAGACAAGACACAGGAAGACTCGTGAATGGAGACACACTTATGTGGATTGCAGGGGGCCGTCCAGCGTGAGGGGGGATGCTTGGCAGGAGTCACGGGGTCTGTAGGTAGACATGGGAACAACAACCCATGCTCTATAGACCACTTTGAAGTGTACATGGTCTTTGGCACCTCTTGGCCTTTATCGCTCCCTGACAGCTCCACTTGCCAGCACAAGTACCCCGGTGCGAACTGCCTTTGATAGGGCGGGGGTGGATCGGGGCGGTGGTCGTGCAGACAAGACCAGTTTGCCGCAGGGCCTCACCAAGGAGAGGCCATCTAACTGAATGTAAGAGGATGGCTGCAGGATCTATCTACTACATGGAATGCAGGGGGGTGAGTTTATAAATACCTCACCCTCCCAGGAGAATATACACTAGATTCATTTAAAAAATCAAAACAACCATTGTTAAAATATATGTTGGGCTTTATTTTAGATTTTAATTAAACATAAATAATAAACATTACACATTGTAAAGTTGAGGTTGCAGCACATCGAGGGAAAATCCGCGGTATTGTCCACTGTCACTGGGGAAATGTTGTCTAATGGCAAGTACCGCACAGGCAGGTATTACTCTCCGAACGCGGTGTCCGAGCCTCCCGTGAAGCCACCAAGTGAAGCAACGATAGGCCACCAGCCTGTACCACCTGTGAAAAAAAAAGATGCAAACTGTATTAAACTGACCAAACTTTCTTATCAATGTCGATTCAGGTAACACATGTCATTTTTCTTAGAAAAAAATTATATCTAGAAAATGCACTATATGGAACAAATTTACATGCGTTCGAATGATATGTAAATGTAATTTTATATGTGGGAGACGACCATGAAATAGTGGTGGCATCACTGACATCACAAACAGAGTATACTTACTCGTTACTCGGATTACGCGGACGGACAGTGCCGCGAAGTTCGTGCATAAGCACCATCATCATCCTCAACACGGTCCGTGAGAGGCAGGCTTCCCTGAACTCTGGCAGCTCGGTGATGCATTGCGGACTTTGCTCGCCTTCCTGCAGACTTTGCTCGCTTTCCGAAATGTAGGCCAAGCACCCGGAATTTTCACGGCAGCAGCAGTTCTCCTCCTCAGTTGGCATTAGCTCGCACCGATTGCACGTGCACCAGGTGGAGACGCCGTCCATGCGACATGGTCCAGGCTCTTCATCCGTTGACTGGTCCTCCCAACTGCCGTCCGAATCCCCATCGTTTTCGCGTGCTTGACTTTCCAGTAGTTCTTCCTCGGTGTACTCGGGCTCGTACATATACGGCATTATTGTGGCCATTGTGCGGTAAAGATAGTAAAATAATTTACAGAGATGGTACAGGTGTTCACACGGGCTACAAGCGGCGAAGGTAGCTGACCAGAGCACTGAAACGAGTCACAGAATACTCAAAGTAACACAGAGAGAGGAATGGAATCGAAAATCTGCTGCTGTGTGTTGTGAAACGGTCTGTTTATACTTATTGGGGAAAGAGGCGTCCTGCCATTTCCATGGCAACACGTCAATAGCTGAGGCGCAGCGATTGTTGACACGAGACGTGCTTGAAATGGGCAGTACGCGTCTGCTGATGTCAGGCTCAGGGGCGGGGGATTTGATTTAGTGCCGCAAAGGCAGGTGAGCCAGGTCGATGCGGCGGAATGATAGGATTATCACAAAATGGAGGCTGATTTCGAGTGCGATAATGGGCGAAAAGTCGGGTAAGGTCCATAGGAAAGTTTCCTACGATCTACCGATTTATGCTTACAAACACATGGCCGACCCGTAGGGACAATAAAAAAAAAGTCCCGGAACTATCCTTTAACATGATTCATGGGAAAAATCTTTTTTAAGAATACGGATACTTAATGCACTTTGCACTTTAGATCAATGCAATATTTGCACGCACTTGGCACCTTATTAAAAGAGGAAACGTTTTTTTTTCCTTTTTCTCTCTTTTTTTAATAAACCAAATAAACAGCCCATGCATGTATTGATGGCTCTGTAAAATAAACTAACTAGCAGAGATATTTCTGTAGTTTATCATAATTAGGATATTCATATCCATATATACATAAAAAAATTATCCATTCACAGAGCACCATAATAATGGTAGGATTACATGCATAGACGGAGAGCACTTTGCATTCTATTCTTTGCTGCTTTATAATACGCAAAAAAAATCTTTAGGTGCTATTTCATTTTTGGCACCTATAATAATAACATAAAAACTCTTTTATGTATTTAGCTTCTTTGCATATTTGCACAGCCGAATTAAATAGGCAATACTACGACTTGGTATTTTTTTTCCCATTATACCACTGCCCATCTCTGCTGGAGTATATATACAATTACAGCATTTTTACTTCCAACAGCCATATACAGAATGCTGCACTTTGCTGCTTCAATAGATGGCAGATATAAGTGCTAAGGAGCACCTTACTTAAGTTGCTTTGCTGTATTTTTACAAAACGGCACATAGTATTAGTATTTTGAAGTAATGCTGCTAAACATTAGCCATACCATGCCACAGTATGTTAAAATCAAATGTTTTTGATGAATGTTCGCTCATTCACAAATGTTATATTCAACATTTTTTCTGTGTCAGTTTTTTATATATATATAAAAACAGCAATTGCATCCGTTAAATTTTCATTTTATGTCTTTCTTTATATGTAAAGATGTAGTCTATGTGTACTCACCCTCATTGACCGTGTACCTCTTGTATGTTTAAAAATGTCAGCTTGTTTAAACGTGACAAAGCGGCAAACAACAGGTAGACCCTCTATACCTACGATCATAGAGTGGTCAAAGCTTAAAACTGCAGTCCATCATCTGTCTTGATTGTTACCTACGTGATCAAGCGGTTTGCATACCGCGAAACGCGTTGTTGCTTTTTTATCACGACGTTTCCCTTTCCTGCGCATAAATACCATTAAAGAAGAAACTTTTGTTGCCAGGAATTCTTGTGGTGTCTGTTTTTCCTCTTACTTTTTGCACGGATATTTTGTTCCACTGCAATTGCTCTTGGGAGTGCACTCCACCAGCAGCCTTTCTTTGGAAAGGCTTCATTCTGCCATATATATATATATATGTATACACAAAGAATTACACAAAAGTCTAAAATGTACTACATTTCAAAACAGATTTTGAAGAAGCATCATGGGCATATTTGACATTGTATCTATTTTATGAATCATCACACATTATTTAAGTGTCTATTAACATTCTCACATGAACACACATGAGACACATTTAAACACACAGATACATGCCAATAAAGCTCTCTCTTTCGCTAAACATGTATATATATATATATATATATATATATATATATATGTATGCACATATAGAGAGATAACACAGAGAGAGAGAGAGAGAGAGAGAGAGAGAGAGAGAGAGAGAGACATAACACCCTATGGAATAAGCAAACAACTTAAAAATATGTGAGTACATAGACACATCCATACTGTAGATTTCCAGATAGATATCACACATGAAATAGGCGCACGCGAAATTGCCATATGTACTTTGTAGAGTTGAAGTCTGCCTCTGGAACCGCGGCATGGCCGCTGCCTCCTATGCAACCACACAGTAGAAATACACATACACGTTAGAAACACATACTGTGGTGATACTAACATGCCTAGATTCACAAAATAAGTGTATGCACATATAATGTAATAATGTATACACACACAATAGAAATGCATATGGACGGAAATTATCTCCCAACAAAAATCATTTCTGCAGCTGCATAAGACTGGCTTCCATGTTGAACGTCACATGGGAGGCACCAAGGGTTGGTTATGGAACTCGGAGTCCTCTACTTACATTTCGCTGCTGCTCTTGGCCACACTGGTAGGAAGCAACGAAGCGTGCACTGCTATGGACCACTGCAATCTCAAGGATTCTATGTGAAGTCCTTTATTGCACGACCCCCGCTGCAGTCACATTGCATCCCACTGGTGTATTAATCCATTTCTAAATCATTGACAAGCGCAGTTCATTCAAGCTCAATCGCCCCCAAACTCTTTCCCCTTCTATAGGAGGTCCCTGCTTCAGGCCTTAAAGCCACTTCCTCTATTACAAATGCTCTTATAGGACATATGTGTTGCTGCCCCCACTCTCAAAACACCAGGACAAACACATATGCATAATTGGAATGCAAATACATATATACATGCCGACACCCACATACAATATGCACAGACAGACATGTGCATATGCATTCATGCAAATAGACATCCACAGAAGTGTACATGTATGGGCTAGACAGAAGTATGGACATACACGCACACTCTAAAAGACACATAGAAACAAACAAGTAGGAATGGACATGTATGCATAGGTTTACACCAGCATTCGGCCCAACTTTGGGCACTAATTACTGCAACCCCCAATGTCTTTGATGCATATATGCCCAATGCACAAAGGTGCGCGCGCACACACGCACACACACGCGCATTCTCATTAGTACGTGCCAGTGAAAACTCTAAGTATCCCATGACTGTGGCGAAATGGAGAATTCATGAGCACAACAGCCCCTTTGTCCTAATTCTAATTATTGTCCCTCCGTGTCTGTGAAAAAAGAAGCCACCTCTGTGGTGCTTGCACGAAGTGCTTGGTAATGGGAAACGATTGTACCACCGCCTGTTGAACGGTAATTATTCAGAGGAGATACTCATAAATCATAACCCTGGGCAATAAATCAAGCTGTCAGAACCCGGGTCAAAGGTCGTGCATGAAAAGTTCTGGGTCACCCCAGGGTGTGAAAGAGCAGGGATTCGGAGCATCACTCATTGTCAAGTAATCTTGGAAGAAATGGCAACAGTACAAAAGAGAAATCAAAGTACAGGACGAGGCCGGGCCGTGGATCCGCTTCGGACCACCGCACAAAAGGAATCACATTGACATGTCACTGCTGCTCAGATCTGACAGCCAGCAAGTTCCCCCCCAGCGCCCTAACAGAAATACTTCCCGCCTTCTTTCAGCCATCTTGTAACCAGGGTGTCTTTTGGAATGCTCCACTTATTTTCCCCATTCTAAACCAATTCGTTTCCATCCAAGATGCTCTGACCTAATGTATGCATGTGCACAGCTCCCTGTCTGCACCTCCATGCAATAACATTTCAGCACAAACCACATGAAATTGATCTCCCGCAAACACTAAATAGATCTCCCACAAACACTAAATGGATCTCCAGCAAACACTAAATGGATCTCCCTCAAACACTAAATGGATCTCACTCAAACACTAAATGGACCTCCCGCAAACACTAAATGGATCTCCAGCACACATAAAATGGATCTCCCTCAAACACTAGATGCACTTCCAGCAAAAACTAAATGGATCTCCCTCAAATACTAAATGGATCTCCCTCAAACACTAAATGGATCTCCAGCAAACACTAAATGGATCTCCCTCAAACACTAAATGTACCTCACTCAAACACTAATTGGACCTCCCGCAAACACTAAATGGATCAACCTCAAACACTAAATGGATCTCACTCAAACACTAAATGGACCTCCCGGAAACACTGAATGGATCTCCCGCACACACTAAATGGATCTCCCTCAAACACTAGATGTACCTCCAGCAAACACTAAATGAATCTTCCTCAAACACTAAATGGATCTCCCACACACACTAAATGGATTTCCCTCAAACACTAGATGGACCTCCAGCAAACATTTTCTTTTGCAATGTATGGTTCAGTGGCAATACCTGTAAACCAGGGAACCTCTTTCTGCTTTAAAAAGTAGCATATTCATATGAAAACATTTAAGGATCCACAAATTATTATTATAAAACATTGGAAGAAGTTGGATTTTGCACTTGTCAGTCTCCAATAAGTGTAAGCAATGCGCACGCGCTTGCTTCGCAGGAGGATTGCAGGGAGATGCCATAGGAGGCCAGGGCAGTGTTGACCAACACCAACATAGTGAAACGCACAGTGGGTATTAGAACAAATGTAGGCATGGATTTTGACACTTATCTGAACTCTTAGCTTCGCTGCTGCTGTATATGTTATGATATGTTACGCTGCATGGGATTTAAAGTGTGCAACATAGGTGATTATTTTTTCAGCATATGTGTATCATGGTCATTATTGATGTAAACAATATTTTAGAAACGTTAAACGGGGGATTCACAAGGTGAAGCACAATCAGGAGTAAAGTCTGGTAAAGTCCTGCAAAAAAAGTGGTGGGACTCATTAACACACCAATTGAATGTGGCGTCACCAGAAATCAGCATATCAAGGTGCCCGCTAAAAAAAGTGGGAGTTTTCCACTTGAGCCCTGCAAACAATCAATTTTTATCACTGACACATTCTATGTAATTTCTGTCAGGCACATATACTCTTATGTGGTGCATAGTTCTATGGATGCCATGCCTTACAATAATTCACACCGTGCTTATACACATACATTGAGCATGGAAACATCATGCACATGCATCTATGCTGGTGTGTATCAGCAGTACTAGTGTTTCAAATAACTGAGCTAAAGCCACCAAGTGTTTCCTCCTCAGTCGATGCAGCCTGATTTTGAGGACTGGACATGGACACTTCTGGATAGGGCTGGGTGAAATTGTGAGATTCCGTTCCGCCAGCAGCGGAAACACAACCTGTAAGATTTGATTCCATTTTGCCACAATCTGCCATTCTGCCACCCCTGCATATCGAAAAGAGCGGCATGAAGCTTCTGGTGCTGTCCTGCAAACTGACCTGTGCAAAGTCTCTCATGCCATGGCGCGGTCCTAGTACGGATCAGAACGTTTCTCATGATGCCGCGCAAAGCGTTCATGAATCAACATAACGCTCGACGCATCTCGTGTCGCTGCACAAAACTAACACGGATCAGGAGAAAAAGGCCCATGTGAAGTTTCTTGTTGTGCTACACAAAACTAACATGGGAAAAAAACACCACGCACTGTGCGAAAGCGCACAAAAACGAACAAAATTTAAGTGGAGGTCGGAACCTTAATGCTGATTTCGCAGAACGGGTGGAAGCGAATTGCAGTGTGGATTCCGTAATTTTCACTTCGCAGAGAAAAATTCACTCACCCCTCCTTCTGGATGCGTATTTTTTTCATTTGTGTGATTGAAAAAAAAGCATGCATTTTGCCAAGTGTAATCCAATAAGGGAATGGGGGATAAGACATAGCCTACTGGGAGAAACAAAGCATGGATTATTTATTTTTTTCATTTTAGGAAGGCAAAATTAAAACATGGCAGCTACATCGTATTGGGGCTACAGTTCTAATGTAAAGCTTGGGGTTACATTGCTTCTGATGCAAAGCTTTAAAAACGTTGAAATAATTGCACTTGCAGAAAGGCAGTCTAATCTATTATCCCTGGGACAAGGTGTCTGAGGCCTGCAGTTTTCGTTACATGGGTCCAGCATCCTCTCATCCGGTATTTTCGGCAGCGTCTTCATTCTCATTTTATTATGAATCAATATTTCTTCAAACTCCTCAAAGATCCACCTGGGTATTTTTGAAGACTTTGGAAAGCCTACTGATGCCTATCGTATGCATAACATAGAACATACATGCATAGTCATGTATTAGTTTTGTCATGTCAAAATTCCAGGGGAAAAACCTCCTGTCCTTGTGTGGACATGACATGGCTGCCCTGCTGACATATGACTTCTTTCGTATCTGATCGACCCTCTCAGGTTCAACTTGGGTCCTTCCTCTCCTCCATCTCTTTCTCTACCTGTGGTGTTCCCCAGAGGTCTAACCTCTCGTCCTGGCTGTTCAACCAATGCCTGCCACTTCTTGCCTACCGCATTGCCGCGCTCTCCCCCAACTTCCAGTGCTATGCGGATGACACTCAGCTAATTTTCAGGCTACCCTCAGCCACCTCTTTTCCCTCTCTCATCTCCAACTATCTGTTCACCATCCAGAAGTGGTGCGCCGCCAAAAATCTCTGCCTTAATGCCAGCAAGAGCGAGATTATCCTCAACAGTACACCTGCTCCTGCCTTTCCTGCCACTCTCTGGCTGGCCTCTCTTGGCCCTCTTGCTGCTCCCACCTGTGAGGCTAAGAACCTCGGGGTCATCTTCGACTCCACACTCTCCTGCTCTCCTCACATCTCTGACGTCTCTCAGAAGTCACACTACCAGCTGCACCTCCTCAGAGGTATTCTTCCTTTCCTCTCCTTCCCCCAGAATCTCACTGTCTCCAGAGCTCTGGTTCTCTCCAGGCTGGACTATTGCAACAGCCTCTTTCTAAATCTGCCTGCTTCTACCCTCCGTCCTCTTCAACTCATCCAGAACTGGACTGCAAGACTTGTCCTTGGCCTCAAGCCCAGGGATCGTAACTCTCCAGGACTGAAATCTCTCCACTGGCTCCCAGTGGATGTGAGGATTAAGTTAAAAACCCTCTGCATTGTCCACAATGCCTTCTGGGGCCTGGGGCCTCAAAACCTCAAACTCTCTCTTCCTAAATATCTTCCTTCTCGAGCTCTTTGCTCATCCGCCTCCAACTCGCTGAGCACCAGTCGCTTCTCCAAGCAACGAGTTGGCAGTAGATCTCTTTCTTCGAATGGGGCCTCCCTCTGGAACAGCCTCCCTGAAACTTGATGAGAATCATCTCAGGTTCCGGAAGCACCCCAAAACCTTTCTCTTTGCTTCTGCTTTTTCTCCTCCTCTCCCCTGCTGACGTTCTGACTGAAACTGAAACTGCGCTGGTTATCTGGCCACCTTCTTATCTCTGGCCCAGGTCCCCTCCTCTGCCAGTCGCACTGTTTCTGTATTCCTACAGTCCCACTGCCAGCACCTGACACCTTTTTTCTGCACTTACCCCTGCACTTTCCCACTTCCCCCTCCCATGCACTTGCGCAATCTGAATGACATCTGGCCTAGTAAGATCGTTGTCTGTCTTCCCTCTGTTCCTCCTCCCTTGCCTCGTCGCGCCTTGAAACACTTGTGTATGGGCGCGTTATAAATGTCATATCATATCATATCATAGCATATCACTCTTGCCAGCAGGCCTCTGACCTGAATCTATGTTTTGAGGTGTTGACAGCTACAGCATGCTCCTCCAACTGGTGCAGCGGGCCGTCAATCAACACACCAGTCCGCCCACCTACCTTCCTCCTCTGGGCCAGCAGTCAGATCTACAGAATGGCCTTGACATTTCTCCTTAGCATAACAATGCAGCAAACCAAGTGATTTGAGTTTTGAGTATAATTTAGCGCCTTAAGACCATTGAATGTTTTAACTGTGCACTAGATAAATCACCATCATCGTTATAGGTGATATTTTTCCTCTAAAGAATCGAGTAATCAAAGTTACCATTTGCTGTTGACTAGTAAAAAACAGTATAGCGTTCTTTCATTGATGAGTGAAATGTTGATGTTTTTCTTTTCTGAGTAAATTTTACCGAAAAAACTAATTGAAATATATTGGGGTTGTTGAACACATCCACTATTGAAACAATAGGGGATGGGGGGCTTGGGGGAACCCCCCAAAATAAAAACAATAATTTTGATTAGTTTTTTCTGTAAAAAATACATGGAAAAAAACCCATCGAAATTTCACCCATCGCTGAAATTACATAGAACCAAAATAAAAATGCTTTGGCTATTTTTTTTCACCAGGATTTTGAAGTTGTGCTATTGTAGGGATTTCTAAACCACTGATTAAATGTCTTTCTTTCATATGTATTTTACAAAGGTTGTACAAGGTGTAGTTAATGCTGCTTAGTTAAAGTTCATGGAAACACTGTAGTCTGGTAAAATGGAGGACTGCACAGTCTTGATACATCCAATCATTTTTATTGTACAGGGTTTTGGGGGCTTGCAGATATCCCTTACATTAATGGACCTGGCCTGGTATAATGTAGGAGAAAATGCATGAGGCACACCTGTTGGCAAGGGTCAATAGGTTTGCATTTAGTAAACACTGTTCTGGTCTCCCTACTGGCACATGAATTGTAGGTTAAAAAACCCCAACACTTGAAGCGTGTTATATTGGAATAGAAAACATTAGAGAGGTATTAAGAACATGATTGCATAGAGCTGCCAAACCAATGTCAACACACCTGCGCCAAGAAGCCCACCTCTATAAAAAGCTCATGGTTAATCTGTGTTCTCTTTGCCTTTGTCTATTAATGCATTAAACATGTTATATCGATAAAAAGTGTTTTCTTCTGGAGCCAGTATAAATATAACCGTAAAAGAAGACATCCAAAAGAAAAGTGAGGATAAAAGAGAGGAAAAGAACCCAGAGGATATAGTTGGGCTGCGAGTTTAACCAAAATAAATGCTATACATGTGTGTAATGCCGTTGAGGTAAAAAGGGGGTGGCGTGGCCACATGATTCTTCTTCATTCCAAGAGAAGTCAAAGATTAGCTTTCAATTCCACCTGTCCAGTCTGGATGATGCCTCCGAGGAGTAGAGGAGATGCGCAGGTGTGCGAGAGATCTCTGTCATTGCTTGGGTCCCCTTACATT
Source organism: Ambystoma mexicanum (assembly GCF_040938575.1). Taxonomy (NCBI): domain Eukaryota; kingdom Metazoa; phylum Chordata; class Amphibia; order Caudata; family Ambystomatidae; genus Ambystoma; species Ambystoma mexicanum. The sequence goes on along the minus strand of NC_090934.1, from coordinate 1,418,870,541 downwards.
CTTCTATGTACTTACTCTATCAGATGTGTCCCTGGACCTAGTATGATAGCAACCTCGTCTGTCTCCTCCCCCCTCCCCTTCTTGTTTCCCCCACACCCTCTCCAGCACTATCTGAAATGTTGTCAGGCCTAGTACGATAATCGCTTGTTTTGTTCCTCCCCTCCCTTTCTTCACCCCTCTCCCTCATCCTTTGTTAATCTTTTTGATAGGGTACACTCTGGTATTAAACAGTGACTCTGATGTCACTATGATACCCTGATCCTTCATGGTGGAAATCATCTTGAAAATACTGTCATCCTCTTCTCGAGACATGGGATACTGTTGTGCTCGAGGTAAAATTGCCCCTGGTTCCAATTTAATATTCACTTCTGCAAACCCCTCAACAGGCCTACGTCCTAGGGGCCTTTGGTCCACAATGAGACTGGCACTTTCACCAAGTCTACGTCAAAATACCCAGGATGTTTTTGTGCTAGCTTAATTTTCAGAGGAACTTCTCGTTTGATTGCTCTCGCCCAATAAGTAATGTTCATGTCAAATATCACTTTGTCATCAAATGGATGATCTCCAAAAAGATCGTCATTAATGTCGTCAGTTAATCTGTAACCTTCCCCAATGGCAATTAATGCACACCATTGTCGGCCTTTATAATCATTTCCATAAAGCAACGCCATTTCACCTCGTACTATGGCTGTTTGTAGCTCTAAGGGAAAACTTGTCCCTCTTCTTCACACATAGGTATTTTTGGTCTAAACAAAAATTCATCAGGTAGTCTCATAGTTCTGCCTACTAGGCCTGGTAGCCATGTCAACAGAATGTGTACTCCATAATGAAAAACCTCTGGTTCTAAAGGCGTTGCTCGCATGGCCATTTTTCCTGCAAATGCCATGATAAATTCACTCGCGTTTAACTAATGCATTCCTGGTGTTGAACACACTATGCCGTCATCGGTAAATGAGATTGTCATGTTCAATTTTGTCATTAAATCTCGACCCAATATATTGACAGGTGTCTGCCTTGAATAAAGCAATGGCACCATCATGACACACTCTCCTATAGAGACTGGTAATTCTTCAGTGAAAGAAACTCTACTTGTAGCTCCTGTGAAACCTTTCCAGACATTGAAAACTTTCCCTCTCATATACATGAGTGCATTGCACATGTGTCTACTTAAAATGAAAAACGTTTGTCTCCTATATTCACGTCTACCCTCGGTTCCTCACCAGGATTCAGCATCACAGATAGTACTGTACACATCCAGTCTCCCAGTGAGCTGTCCTTTTGTGGGTACAGCCTCATTCCGTTACCTGTAAAAGGATTCCCTCCATCGACAGTGACACCCCCTACTCGAGGAGTCATTAGCTGTCCTGTACTTGTACTCTGCTGAATCTGCTTGGGCGAATGCTGTGTCTGCCCTTGTGGCGGATTAACTGCCACCTGCTGTGTTTGCAAGTCTTGCTGCACTCTCTTGCGCTTGCTGCTGCTGCATTGTTTGATTCTGCGCATACCCATTTCCACTCTACAGCGAATAAGCAGGTGGGTTTGAAGTACCCCTCCTAAAAATTGGCCGTTTTGCACAAACCCTTGACTTCTACACATACAAGATAAATGCCCTGTCATCCAGCATGTCCAACATATAGGAGGCCTCCTAATCTGCCCATCCTGCATATTTTGGCTGTCATTCTGTATATTTTGAAAACCACCTTAATTATTCTGGAAGCTTCCCTCAGTATTCTGCCAATTTTCTTGATTATTCTGCAAACCTCTTCCTCGAAATCCTTCCCTTCCTCGCTGAGTGAATCCATTATTACCCTGATCAAACTGCCTTTGGTTATTCACCTACGGCATATTTGTGGTCTGCTTTGAATTCGATCTGTCTACACTAGTCAACATTGCCCCTTCAATGGCATACTTGAACAGATTTTTATGCACTCATTTTGCCTCTTTGCTTTTCCTAGCATCATCTTTTTTGCGATTCTTTTCCGGCAAGAGTCTACAATAATGTGCAATGTTCAGCTGAATTTCCGACCATGGTTTTGTTTCCATCCCTGCTAAATTCTTGTGCTGCTTCTGTACGAGGTCTGGCAGCCCATGGCACTATATATGATAGAACACAGATATAGATTTTCCCCAAGCTTCGCGTGTCTCCAAGCACCACTGCTCTTGAAAATTCTGAATGCAAACAAGCGAATCATCTCCGTCCTGCATCTTTTTCATTATTATAGCTCCCATATCGGACGTGTCTGGATACAGTACTCTAAGTGCTTTCCAGACTGTCGCCCTGCTGGTTATTGAACGGTGCTCCATCGTGAGCAGTGTTAACTGTAGTAACACCAGCATATCCTGCCCTTGTCCAAATGTCATCAGCTCTCTCACCAAGTATGGCGATCAGAAGACCCTTAATGTCCCCTATAGCCAATGTATTTCCTCCCGTCACTTTATCTAACTCATGTATCCATTTCTATCCTTATCCATCTGGGTCCACGGTATATACTTTGGTCTGACCCCCCCTTTTTCTAGCAAAGTAAACTGTGAAACCCCAAACTCATTTTCATTTCTCATCATTTGTCTGCCCACTGCAGGGACAATATTCCCACATTGCCTTCTTTGTGGTAGCAATCTTAATCTACTCACATTAGGTGGCGATTCCCCCTCTCACCATGGAGTTGAGCCTTAGGTCGGTCTGACTGTGTCAGTGGTTCTGACGCCCTATGTATAGTTGTGTTTAAATCTAACCATCTTACTTCCTTATCCATTGAAAAACAACCCTCAGGACCACATATATCACCTCGCTCTTCCCCATGGAAGGTGTCTCTGTCTTTGTCTGGCATTTCTTGTGCCCAGCTCGTGCAACTTCACTCCTCTTTGTCTCTATTCAGTGTCAGTTTCTCTAGAGACTCCTTATGCTTCATGCACCTTGAGGCTCCCTCTGTGTCGTACAACTGAGTACTCTGGAGTCGATCATTTTTTCTCTTCCCCTTTCATTCTTTCTGGGCTTTCATTTAATGGTATACTTTATCGAATGCTTTCTCAATGCTCCTAGAGTCAAACTCGTCTTCTAGATTTACTAGCGACGGGCCTGGTAATGACTCGTATTCTGGGAAGAACTCCTCTATGTTCTCCCATACTACTTCTGGATTAGGATTCCTTCCTTCCTTCGTGTGCTCTCTGCCTAGTTTTACGTTCCATCTAATTGTCAAATTCTCTTTGTTTCATTGCTTCCACTCTGACCATGTCGTCCTCTTTTTTCTTCATATCTCTTCTCTTATTTGCCCTGCATATCTCCTCATCCTTTCAGCTCTGTATTGTCTTATCCCTTAACTTCTGTTCCTCCTCGTCTATTCTTTTTTGTTCTAGCCTCTCATGTTCATCGATTGCTCTCTGTCTGTTGTCACATTTTCTTTGCTCTTCTGCTCTCTCTTGTTTTCTTGACTGCTCCTCTTGATATAACTGCTCTCGTCTTTGCCTATCCTTCCTTTTCGCTTCTTCATCTTTCAATTGTTCCTCTCTTTCTTTATCCTTTTTTTCGTGCTCATCTTGATCTTCCTTCTGCCTTACATCTGCGATGCCTTTACCATCGAGTTTGAGCAAAATCTGGCCATCCAACCATTTGTTCTGTAAGAGTGCTATCTCATCAGCTTTGTCTGTTTCTCCCTTTCATCTCTTTATTTCTCTTACTATATCTAGAGATTTGCTTGCTCTATCAAGTCTCTCTTTATCGTGTCTCTCCCTGTCCCTCTGGACCTTAGAGATTACATCTCTCTCAGTATTTTTGCATGGACCCTCGTCACTACTTTGTGTAGGTTAACTCATATGCCGGGTTGCTATACCCTGTTGCTGCCTTAAGCTCTGTCTTCTTGTTATCGTCTCCTATTTCAGCTGGGGTGGGGGAGCAGAGGGCTCCTCACCCCTTTCTTTGCATAAATTAAGTATCCAATCTACAGGAGGCGGCTCATCTCACTCCTCTTGGTACATCTTCCAAAGCTCTAGGCTAGCTAGTCACTAGTCTCGCTTTTTCTCCGTTATGCTGCATGCAAATATGTCATCATATGCTGCAGGGCTGCCTTCGATAGTGACCCTCCTTGTGGCCATGGCATGAACGTTTTATCCGCGGTTCCTTTAAGCCATTCAGCAATATACTGTCTGAAGTTAGGTGCATGTTTCGGGTATTGCTTGCAGAGATGCATAAGTAGAGTAATATCCTCCATTCTCAACTCGTTACGCTTAACCTGTTTAACACTCGCTTGCTTTAATCACAGATTTATAAAAGCATGTTTCAGAAAAATAACACTATATTAGCGTGCACCACTCGTTCAGGCCCCAATCCCTTTAATCACAGTTTTTTACTTTAATCTTGCTAAAAAAACAACCACCAAGATCAATTTAAAACAATCAATTCGTTTTTCTGTTTATGACATCATAATTTTCAAAATCACATAAAACAAACAGACAAACTCGACTGGCTACATAATATTCTTCTCTACAGTATTCTCTAAGATCTCTCTCGCCCTCTAAGATACTCCATACGGAGTGTAAATTAACCTCTTTAGATTCGCCTTTAGTGGAATCTGTCTTCTACGTCAGCCGTTACGGTAATCTAGGTTTAAATTTCGGCTGATACGTTCTTTAAAACGAAGGCCAGGGCGCACTTTATTTATCGTGGCCTCTCTCACAATACCTCTTATTGCTGGGCCCCACTCAAGTCAATGTCTATTCACTATATATATATATATATATATATATATATATATATATAACACTCTTGTCCTCACGTTATGTTTATCCCGCCACCCTCCGTTACTCACTTTTCCCTTCTCTTACTTCTTTTCTTCACTCATCACCCATACATTTTGCCAACTCCCTCCATTTTTACTCACCACTCTCATTTTCGTCTTCCGACTCTTGGGATCGTACAACCTTTTTACTGCCTCTTCAACCTTCTGTCCGATCCAGCTTCTCGTAGACGTGGGAGGAGATTTCTGTCTGAAACCAGGGAACCTGTCACACCGCGCTTGCAAGCTTTTTCAAATGACACTAAACACTATCTACGGGGAGATTCACGTCCTTTCAGCTGAATGGCAAAGGTTGTTCGATATTGCCATCATTCTAAAGTTTACTTATGTCGATGGCTCTGAACCATCCTCTCCGCTACCAAGTGAACTGGATAACCCAGCCTCTTTAACGGGTAGCAATTATCCTAGAGATGGATGGGGATCCAGATTTGTATTCTTACATCAATAAACAAAATGACTCAGGTAGTTGTCAAAGGAAGACTGTTTTAATATCAATTATCTAAAACAGGGAGCATAATGAACATCAACAAACTCACTCGATCCTCTTACTCAAACATTCTGTATAAACAGAGATCTTATACGCAAAACTCATCATCAGTGACATAAACCTACTAACATCATCCTACGTGGCAAACTTCAAAAACCTATGAGTATGGGTGATTGGCTCTGAGTGAATGTCTAAGTATAAGATCCATACTAGTCTAAATAAGTGAAAGAAAGTGATTGGTTACTAAACATCAGGTGGGGCAACTAAACCCTCCCTTAAAAATGATGAGTATAAACATCACTAAATACAAGACGTCCCATTGGTTTTCACAATTATAGGACCCCTAAATACGCAGTCCTCTACAATTGGTTGGCACTCTCACCTCCGTCAGTGCTTTCCATCTACGCCTAGCAGCATGCAGGCTGGCCATCCAGGTTCTAGTGAGCTTGCCTTAACCATTGCTTCCCACCAATTAGCATATTGATCCATCACCTCAGTGGTCTACTGTCAATTAGGCGTTGAAGCTCGGTCTTGAGAGTGTTCTTAGCTCTGAGAAATTCCGGGAGTAAAAGCATGGTCTGCCCTTGTGCCTAGGTGTGACCATCTCATTCGTCGAACTTCATCCTTCCATGTGACTAGAGATCATGGAATCGAGCTTCTAGCACATTTAATACTATTTTTTAATAGACCTCTGACGTCTTCCTTGTTATGTTCATGCCTTCTGAACAGGAGTTCTGTTCCTTCCCACGATTTGTATCCAATGTCAGTTTACTCCGGTTTGATAAGACCATGGCTTCTTGGCTCATCCAGCCTTGTCTGCTGAGATTCACTTTGTAATTCAATTTGCTTTTTAACTGCAACACACTAGAGGTGAGGCCTTTCTGCTACTTTCCAGCACTGCTATAATGCGTTGTGGAAACATCCATCATGTACTTGTCCATAAGTATATATGTATATATTGACGCCTGCTGCAATCTATTCACTATAAAGCTAGCCTCAAGATTATTTTGTCTGCTTGTGTTTCTTTTGCATCTGTACACATGTAAAATGACTTAATGTCCTCATCTGTGTCTGTAGCATAAATTTCTTCACCTTGATCCCAAGATGTCCCTTATCCTTGGTACTTTCTTGATGCCTTATAGAATATATTCATTCTCTGGTCTCTGCATCTCTTCTATGTACGTCAGCTCAGCTCTGTGTGATGTATACTGGCAATGGTTGGTGACGTTACCATTCTTCCTTGACATTTATTTGCTCTGCTTCTTCAGGAATCTCATTTAAACAACCATCATATCTCCTTGTGTGTAGATATGGTATCCTCAATGGGAACCTTGCCACAATGGTTCCCTTTGGATGTTGTCGTTCCAACTGCTCTTTGTATGTCACATGATCTGGTTTCCAACATGCAGGTAAAAGGGGTGAAATGGTTGAGGTGGGGGACTTAGCTCCTCCGCTACATTTTGCTTTGTCCCTGCTATATGTCCCAGTGTTTTACACTATCCTGCACTGGCTCACCACGTGCTCTCATCTTTGTGCTATTGTACAGAGTCCCTTTGTGGGAATACCCCTGACACCTGTAAATGTGTGAATGTAAGTACTCTCTGATTGAAATTGACCTCCATGTTGTCCAAATAAATACAAATCACTTTTCTAGAGATTGAATGTTTCCCAAAGTGATGTAGACAGGTGACATGCAGGAGATGAAAACATGAGCATGAAGGAAGCAGGATAACAAATGTGAAAGGTTAAAAAAACATTATCAGTTAGGAAATAGCAGTAAGATGCACATGGAAGAACAGGAGGGCTGTGTATTCATTCAAATACACAAATAATTAAACTAAGAGTGGTTTGGAAACATTAGTACAGAGAAAGGAAAACCAGAGAAGAGATTAAAAAAGTAAGTTGAAATAATGAGCAGTAAAAGATAGGATTAAAATAAATCAGATGAGAAAAATAGACAAAAATGAACACAGGAAGGACAGTGGATACAAAGGGCACATTAAAAAAAAAAAAACAAGAGTTAGTCACTGGTTAGTAAAGAGGAAACAACAAAATATGCAGAAGAAGAATAAAGGAGAAAAATGAAGAGAAGCGGGAAAAGAGAATATGGAATGGGATGCAAATAGAAAGAGCGTTTTGAAGTACAAAACAAGTCATCCTTTAAAGTCAATAATTTTAGCAAAAAGAGCAGAGAGAAAGAGAACTCATAAGAAAAAAGGAAGACAAATAGCAAATATAATTAGGAAACAATAACAAAATAGTCACTCAGAAAAAAAAGCAAATGAATGGAGAATCAAAAGGCGAAGAAGTCACAAGAGAATGTGAGATGGTGAGAATTGGGCGGCCTTCTCCATTGAGAATCATTCACATTATCTGAATGTTCTCCACCGCTGCTGTGTCTACCCGTGCTCACCTATGCTCATTATAGGTCCAATGTGATAGTTTCAGAGAGAAACAAGCGAACAGTTACATCTTTCAGACGTACCGTCAACTTCTGCATGTCAACTGCTGGGGACGTTGCAGAACTTACAGGAGAGGGACAATCGCCTTGATCGCTATTTCCAATCTATTGGCAAAATATGTGGGATAAAAGGTGCAGAGAGGCAGAGAGAAATTCAGCATTCCGGACGCAGGTTTACACTCTTTGTGGCAAATTCATAGAAAGTATTGCGTGGCGCAAGGGTACTTTGTGTAGAAAAAAGTGCACTGTGCGCTGTGCAAAATGTGAGTTGCCAATTCATGGATCAGACTTTTCGCTGATTGTTACCTACCTTGCACCGTAGCAGTGAATGAAAATGGCCCTGTGCACACCGTTATTAATTTCTGGTTTGTGGGTTTTTAAAGATAGTTAATGTGGTGCCGGGGAGAAAACCAACCTTGGCACTAGGTTGTATTAAAGCAATGTAACAACAGCAGTCGTCCACAGTTTAGTGGAACTCTCCCGTCCCCTGCACACCCAAATGTTATTGTGTATAACAAACAAACTTTTGTAAACATGTAGTTTCGTTTTGAATATAGTAATTAACCCTCTTACTGTAAACAAAACAATAACTCAATGTTTTAATATATAAATATTGTGATTCTTATTATCTTCCAA